>NC_133656.1:227690938-228063638 GCF_009905375.1 Apium graveolens | reverse complement strand
AAAAAGAAAATGGAGATAGAAAGACAAGACTACAAACCTAGATGAGGTTTTAGGGAGTATATTTGGTGAGAGTGTGGAAGAAAGAGAGGAATGGCAGAAGGGAAACAGAAGAAAGGTCAAGGCACATAGAAGGAGTGGAGATAACACTGAAGTAACCAAATCTATATCTAAACCACTATCTTCCATACCTGAACCCCTTGTTGCTGATCCCACAATAAACATCCATGGTGAACCAATCATTCCAAAAGAGGAACCTATTGATTGGGACACTATCAAATTGCCTACCTTTCTAACCACTCTTCCACCACCAAAGAAACAGAAAAGAAAACCAAAATCTACACCTCCCATAACCTCTAAGAAATTCACTCAAAAACAAAAACCTAAGCCTAAGTCACCCATTTCTAAAGATGATTATGTTCACATCTGTGACATAAAAGAAATTTCAGACATTGAACTCTATCTGGATGAGCTGGAGGATGTAAGGGGAATAGCTGCCTACAGACAGCTACCAGAGAGATTAGTGTTCAGATATAAAGGAGCTGGGGAAAGAACATGGCCTCTCCACAGGATTCTGGATGAAGGCTACTCTACCTTGATTAGAGTCTTTTCAGCCATACAAAAGGATTCTGGCTTTACCAGAACTGCCAAGACTGAAATTCTCAACAAGATAGCCAATATAAGGAAAACTTGGAGGGAGCCCAATGCTTTACCCAGGACTTTACTCATTCAAGAAAGGGGAATTACAATTCACAAATCACCTCATTGGTTGATGGAATTTAGAGATGATAAAGGAGTCAGAAGATTTTTCAGACTTGAAGACCAACTCAAGATTGCCAGCAATGAAACTCTCAAAGAAATGCAATCTAAGTTGGATGTCAGTGTTGAAGATGAAGCTGAATTCTTCAGACAACTCCAACTCCAAATTGAGGAAAATGACAAAAGGCTAGGAAAGAAAACCAGGGAACAAAGAAGAAAAAGATGATCTGCTCAGACTAAAGGAGTGTCCTTGGAAACACTGTAAATCTTCAATTACCTCCTAGTACATACACTTTTGCAGCATTTTTAAATTTCTACTTAGTTTCAATTCATATATCTGTTAAGTGTTTTGTTATCATCAAGTTAACCCTGAATTTATGCCTACAATTCTTATAGACATAAATAGGGGGAGATTGTTAGGAATGTATGTGCATTAGTTTGATGATATGTTTAACAAAATACTTAAGTAGAAATTTAGTGTCTGTAGCCTCAACGGATAAGACCACTTTGGCTATCCGTTGATGGTGTAGCTTTACTTAGAAATAAGTTTAGTGTTGTAGCATATTTCAGTCTCTGTATTTAAAATGTAATTCTTGGAAGTTGAGAGAAACTATGAGTCATGTTGACTACTAGATGATATGCAGATAGGAAGGCCAATTGTAAATACTTCATGCCTTGTAATTTTGTATAAATGAAGTGGTATCAACGGATGACTTAAAGACCTTCAACGGATAAGAAGCTAAGCTTCAACGGATGTCTCTAAAGCTTCAACGGATAAAGTCATCAACGGATAACATCCTTCAACGGATGAGTACATCAACGGATGAAAGCTTCAACGGATAATATCCTTCAACGGATGCTCTAATGATTAGCCGTTGAT
Source organism: Apium graveolens (assembly GCF_009905375.1). Classification (NCBI taxonomy): domain Eukaryota; kingdom Viridiplantae; phylum Streptophyta; class Magnoliopsida; order Apiales; family Apiaceae; genus Apium; species Apium graveolens. Next base: position 228,062,002 of record NC_133656.1, on the reverse strand, counting down.
AAGGGGTAGTTGTACGTACGAACAGAGGCACATGGGTTGATAGAGACAACTGAGATGTGGTAGCCGAATTTCAGGAACAACAGAAAAAGCAGCCGTTCTTCTACAGTACAAAGATGCAATAGTCAACAAAGTACTGGAGTGAACAGGAAAAGAAGCAAGTGAAGAACTTATTTTATTACTGTATTTTTATATTGTTTTTCACTTGTACACTTGGTAATATATAAACCAAGTAGAAGCTAGTAATTAGAAGAGAATTTTCCAGAGCTGTTTAGAAAAATATTGAGAGAAAATTCATCTAGTTTGTACTAGGATGCAGCTGTGATCAACATTGTTTAATCACAGATTTTCTAAAATACCATCTCTGGTGGAACAACAAATCCACCAGAAAAGTTTTTAAGGTCTGTTGTGTTCTTTACATTTGTGCTTGAATATATATCTGTCTGTATTAGCTTAAAGCAATTCACACACTTGTTCTTCTTGAACACACAACTTTATAAACTGCTCAAAACTTGAAAAAGTTTTGAGATTTACATTCAACCCCCCTTCTGTAAATCTCATTGTTAGTCCACTAGGAATAACACATTATAATTGCATGATCCATAAAAAAACTCTAGAAAATGACCCGTGCGAGCCCCTATTTTTAATTTTTATATAAAAGATGTGCTTTGTGGGAATCCAGCTCGAGATATTGCATTCACATATACAACCTCATACCACTACAGCATAATGTCACAAGTTTTTTATCATACACATAATATGTAAGTGTGCTAAATAAATATTTTATTTCACTTTAAAGATAGTTACATGAATTCCGCCAAAAAGATAGTTACTTTAATATTTCTACAATTAATTTGAAAGAATTAAATTCCGGATACAAAATTAGACATAGTACATAAATGAATTATTGTCTTATTCATTAATCTTTTTTTAGTTTGAAAATGTATCTCATATATTTTTAACATATTTTATTAATATAAAAAGTATTAAAATGTGCATATATAATTTTTAAAGAAAATATAATTGCTTATATATATATATATAATTTATAATGGTATTACATATTTGGATGAGCTCGAATTATAATGAGTAAAAGCATTTTATTTTATTCTAATTTGAAATTAGAACTTGACCCATTCTTCAAAAAATACTCGAAATTTGATTACATGACCCGGCCTAAAAACATCGTCACATTCGATGTTTAGCAAATTTAAATTACAAGTTCGGCGAGAATATCTTACCAATAATATGAATTTTTTAATATCTTATGTTAATATAAATTAATGTGTTTGAGGTATTTATCAGATCAAGTCAATTGATTATTTATAATAAAATTACTAACTTTAGTGGTAGCGCATTATTATTTTTGGGACTTGTCCCGATTTTAAAAATATTCGAAATTTGATATGAGATCTCATGAGTTTTTTTTTAAATTACGATGATATATTAAATCAATTTATTTTTTTTTTTCACTTTTAAAAAACTAGCTTTAAAAAAAATCTTATAGATAAATAATATTCATTGATCAAGATAATATTGTACACATGTTTTAAATTATTTTTATATTTTGAATTATTCAAATAAAAGTTATATCTATACAATATTGTAACATTTGATTCAATGCGTTTTATACTATTTAAAGAAAATATTTATATTGTTCAATAATCTCAATGAATTAATCAGTTCAACTCATATTTATAAAATTTTATAAAATTGAAAAATATTTATTTTTTAGGAGAATAGTATGCAAAGTTATCAAATTATTATATGAAGAAATATTAGAGTAGTAATGAAAGGAACTTAAAAACGGTTTAAATAACAATATGATTATAATTTTTTCTTCGAATTCTTGAAAAAAAAAATCATGAATATTAATAATAAGTCTTTATAATATATAATTTATTTTTATGTTACAACCATGATTGATACTCAGTTGCGTAAAAACTAGATATAGATTGTTTGTAAGTGATAATATGAATACCATATATAAATTATTGTAATTTATTTATTATATAATTTTAATTTTTGAATAATTATAAATGCATGTTATTTAAGTAATCATTTGTCTGACTAGATGTTAATAGTGATTAAAAATGTACATAAATCAGATATTTAGCTTATAAATAATCGAAACCATCGTAATTTATTAAAAAATGTAACATACGACAATTTACATGCTAACACACGTACATATAACTTAATGTTACTTTGGTAACCGTAGTGTAAATAAAAAACTAACAATTTTCCATGCATACATAAGTTGAATTTCAAAAACTAACATTTTTCATTAAAATCAACTTTTATATTAATAGTAGTGTAAATTTTACATTATTGTATATTATGATTGTAAGTCATCCTGACATGAGTTATGCATTTTTTATCTTTTTAAATTAAGTAAGTTAATTGTAAGTTAGTAGTGAACTCAGTAATAATATAGACAAATATATATAATTTATTTGAATAAAATTCAAAATTTTTGATTAACTCTTTATTCAACATAAATGTTATTTTTAACTTTTCATTTGTAAACATACTAACGGTATTTTACAGATTAAGTATAATCATCTCGTTTTAAACGTACAGTGACTACCATATTTATATTCATTCACTAAATATAAATTATACAACACAAATAAGAATATATATATATATTGCTTAATTAGTTATATTTGAAACGTTGTGTAATTTGGTATTGTCTTTTATGAAAATAATACACGCTGATAAACAATCGACTTGTATTTGATATACGTTAGATATTATGCAACATTTACGAATAAGATAATAATTAAAAATATTATAAAATTCTAGAAAATGGAGGGGGAAATAGAGCTTGTTAGAGATAAATTTTATCTTCATTTCTTCTAAATTTGACTCAAGAGCCTATATAAGAATATTGTTAGAGTTGCTTTACAAACATTATAATTGCATGATGTATAATAAAAACTTTAGAAAATGACCCGTACCTCGCACGAGTTATCATGCTATTATACTAATATTCAAACATCAATTGCAATATAATATTCTAATACAGTTTTATATGTAATATGATAAACACCAATTGTAATAAAACGTTCGAATACAAAATTAGATAGAATATAATTAGAGATTTAACAAATTATAAATATAAAATAATTACATTTCAATAGCATAGAAAATGATTAATTTTCTACTATATATGACTTTAATATTTACAATTCCAATTTTGTAAATTTCTAAATATTTGCATATTTGTTGCTACAATTTCACAACAAACTTTCAAAAGTCAAAATAATATTGCAACATCGTATATATATATTAAAAAAGTTTAAAAAAAATAATAAACAAATTTTTAAAAACCATGCATCACACAGATTATAAAATAGATTCCTTATATCTCATTCATTTTTATACAATTTTCTTTTTAAAATATCTCATTTAATTTTATACATTTAAAAATTTACCAAAAATCATAAAAATTTTATAATATAAAACTTAACTACACAACTAAACATATACAATTCTACCAGACCGAGGGAGTATCGAATAACATTAACGGACTTTAAAACGTTAACTTTGCAACAATCAACAAACTTAAGATTCACTAATAAATTTCAAGGCAAAATCAAAGTCTGGCAATAATTTAACTTCCCAAACACCAGTGATTCTATATACCAAAACTCTCTAATAATTGAACTTTTGAGCATTCGAGCAAAAATTTTATAATTTGCTAGAAAGAAATCCGCGAAAAAAATCCACCACTGATATGATATAAAAAGATGTCCTATGATAATTAAGCAAGTTTCGCTGATCAAATTCATAATGTAAGATGACAAAACATTTAAGGGTGGATAAGAGATTAAAACAGTAGAACACTCTACTTCTTCTCTTCCTTCTCAGCTTCTGCAGCTCTCTTCAATCTAGCGCCAAGATGACGTTCATGTGTCCTCTCTGCACGAAGTTTGGAATAGGCATTGAATGACTTCATCTCCTCTGTAACCTTGACAAGCTCCACAGCTGGTTTCTCACGAGCAATGGGCATGTATGAGCCCGTGACTTGAGTTGCAGTTGCCAACTCCTCAGGCGCAGAATCACCAGCCTGAAACAGAAAATATGTTCAGAATATTTCTAAAGAAAAATTAAGATTCGCTTACTGGTTAATTCGGTAACCAGCTAATACCTTGAACTTGCGAGGACGTCTTGGGAAGACGACAAGCTTAGCCTTGTATGTCTTTAGCCTTTGAACATTTGTTTGCAAGCCCTCCAGAGAGCGATTCCTGCGGCGATGATCAACCGCAATGCCAATGGTGGGAGCCAACTTTTTTGGGATAGCTGCAGCCTAGTAATAAATTATATATCAAATAATTGACATTAGGCAAACATAGGTTCATGGACCAAACCAGAAATTCAAGATGGGATTTCAATAAAAGGTGGTTGTGCTTTAAGAAATTAAATCAACTTCGTTAAAAAAAATATCTAGCTGCAAAAGGTCATGATATTAACTAGCAAGAATATTTGACTATTTGCTGACAACATGCCCAAACACATGTAGATGCCCTTTCGAGTAAAAATACCTGTTTTCTACAGAATCAAAGTTATTTCTTACTGTCATCTACTCAAAACAATTATTTCATAGCTTGCTTGCGAGGTCAAGCATCATACATACCCATGTGCACATATAAAAAGAGCATTTTTGATGTTCGCATTACTAAAACTCACTCAGACTTAAAAAATCAAACGCCCACTTAAACTGAGGGGGCAGCAGCAACCAATGTAGAATTGCCCTTCATAGCCATGGGTCAGACTTGAGACTTGGGCTATATTTGGATTGGGGGTTGGCTGGGGTTGGATTGGTAAGGGCTGGGCTGGGTTCGGAGAAACTTCGTTTGGGAAGATGACAGAGAAGAGGGGTTAAATTTGGATGGGCTGGGAAAGGGCTGGCAAAGAGTTTGAGTACGGTTTGAAAAACTGAAATCTCAACACCCCGATTTGGGGTGTTGATAACGGCATATTCTCTCTCTCCATACTCTAACGTGCAATCCTTCAATTAATTACCGACTCCTGAGATCCATTGATTGATTGCTCTCTGGATTGAAAAAAACACTACGATCCGGCACACATTATGTATATAGGAGTATCTAATTTCTTGAGAAAATTTATAATTTAAATTTATCAATTTCAGTAATTTGTTAATTTTTCTTTCAGTATTTGATCTTTTTATTAAAATGTTTCAAGATTTTCTACAAATATTTTTTTAACTTTTAAAACTTTAAATTTTCAAATGGTTTAAAAATAAAAAAAAATTATTTTTATCCTTTTTTCATAAACAATGCAAACTTTGTTAGCCCAACTTTCACTACAAACCACCGATTGAAATAGGGTAAGGGTTGAACTCCCACTCTCTTAATCTTTGTATCCAAACAAGATAGAGGTTAAACTTGACCCAACCCAACCTAACCTAGCCTTACCCAAGTTAACCCAACACATCCTCTCCCTTCTCAACCCCCAATACAAATGAAGCCTTCAAGTCAATATTTTACATTCTACCCCGGGTCAATACCTTTGATACAAATAACATTTAAATTAGTATGTTCAAATATCTACAAGCTATCTAAGCAAGAAAATTTTGCATCCATTCCCCTCTTTAATACACAGACAAAAACAATGACATGGCAAAAAATAATAATGATTTCAGAAACTAGCTTTCCAGTAAAGCGTTCAGGTTGGGGGATATTCTATAGGCAACTAACCTTGAGCTCCTCAAGAGAAAATCCCCTGCCAGCCCTGACTTTCATGTTGTACTTGAGTGTCTGCCCGTGAACAATGGGACGAAGTGGCCCAGCTATAGGACGAGGGAAGGTCTTCACAGCCTTCTTTTGCCTTGCTGGATTATTTAATAAAGAAAACAAAACATTAATATCCATTTTCCTTATCAACATTCACAGGTTTTCACCTTTTGCTATTTATCACATTGACTAGAAACCAAAGAAGTTAGTCCCGAATTGTAACTGTGAGAGCTTTTCTAGAGGCAGAACGCTTTACCGTTTCTTCTCCTGGTCTTGCGAGCTGGCTGGTTAAACCAGGTCTTGATATAGTTCTGCCAATGCTTCTTAAAATGACCATTCGGAATAACATTGTTATGCTTCATTTCTTACCTACAACACCAGACTATAAAACAATGTCATTACAAGTCACACTCCACAAACTCACAAATACATGTATGCAAACATTAATTAGCATTTCAGAAACTCGGACTCGCAAGCTTTTTCAACACCACAATATACACCATTAACATCATACTGTAACCTTCCAACTTGTTTCTTCCTAAACATCGCCTAAATAATCCGACAAGAAACAAATACAATCAAACAAAGTCATATCTATCAATTCCATAATTCAAATTTCTACTCTTAATCTAACAAAACTTATTCGAAAAATGAGCTTATAACAAACTAAAATCACACAAATACAAAAGTGCATATCAATTTCATAATACATAACCTACACAATCTAATACACTAAATACAAATAAATACGCAGTAAAACAAATGTAACATAACATAAAATGATGTATACGCACAATATACATACAAAACTAATTAAAAATGACTAATTAGCATCATCAAACTAGCTACAAACACAGAAACAACAAACATTTTCGAATCTAAGACTATACATACAGCATATGAATCTACACATATACAATATAGATACAGATATACATACAGTGAAGCTAAGTAAATGAGACTCACAGGTTAATTCTAAGAAGATCGGGAGGGGATATGATAAAGGGGCGCTCTGCAAGTGAAAAACCCTAATGATATACTATGTGATTTTAGGGTTTATTGGGCCTATTTTGTTGTATAGATCATTCTTGTTTTGGGATTTACCCGGCCCACCGATTTTGCAGCCTTCAACTATAAAACTTAATGTTTTTTCTATCTATTGTTAAATGTTGGAGGCCACCTATAAATTATATCCTTTCCTGTACTCTAGTATTATAAGCCAAACATAGTTTGGTTTAGCGGTTAGTTAATACTTTTATAAAAGCTACGCTAATACCTTTTAAAATTAAGTTTAAACAAAAATAATGTTATTAAAAAAATAAATCAAGTATCTAATATAACTACAAACTCTATGAATTATTATCCAACTTAATATCTAATTGTACTAAATTTCTTTCTTACCTCTTTTATTTTTGGTTAATACCTACTTAAAAAATAGTTAACACGACTTTCAAAAACTTTAATAATATTAAAAATAGGAAAAATTATGTATTTTTAACCCTTCTTAAATTAATTCAAATTATAATTCTCTCCAAGTCGGATAGGATTCCCTATGTTTAAATATGATTCCTTATGTATAAAAAACATCGATAACTAAAAAACGTGTGAATAGGAGTGGTGCATGTGGATAATTTGCTATTATTATTTTTAATATTGTTTTTTTAATTTTTTCTTGATTTATTAATTTTTTGTTATATTATATTTTGAATTGCTAAAATTAATTTTGGAAGTTTTTAGTTTCCTATAAAAGAGATAATAAAAAAGTTGGGTGCGCTTATAAATTAAGTTATATAATAGTTCATGGAGTTTATAATTATATTAAATACATAATTTAATTTTTTAATTAAATTATATTTATTTAAACTTTATTTTATTTAATCTATCTATACTATACTATTATAAGTGAAACATTATTTCATTTGGTTAACACATTCGTAAAAAGTATGTTAATAATTTCTAAAATAAATTTAAAAAAAAAAATTTAAATTAAAAAAATAAATCATGTATCTGATCTAAAAACGAACTCTATAAATTATTATCCAACTTAATTTTTAATCGAACTCAATTTTTTTCTTGCCTCTTTTATCGGAAACGAAACACTTCCAAAATTAATTTTAATAATTTAAATTATAATATAAAAAAAAATTAATAAATCAAGAAACAAATAAAAAAAACTATATTATTATAAGCAAAATAAGGTTTCATTTGGTCGGTTGGTTAACACCTTTCTAAAAAGTTCGTTAACACCTTCCAAAATAAAGTTCAAACAAATATAATTTATTTAAAAATATTAAATCATGTATCTAATATAACTACAAACTCTATTAATTATTATCCAAATTTTATTTCTAATCGCACTCAACTTCTTTTTTGCCACTTTTGTAGGGAACAAAACACTTTTGTTATTATTACTTTGATTTGTTTGATGTCATTATATCGATCAAAAATTATTTTTTAATATTTATTTTGTTTTAACCCGACTCAATGGTATAATTTTTTAACTGCATAATTAATATTTTTTATTTTGTTTAAACCCGGCAAAACTTTTGATATTTCATTTTTAATATAACTAACTATAATTTGTTATATAGTTTCGAAAGTAGGCAATAAATACTTGCATAAGATAGTTTCGAAATTAGAGCAAGTTATATGGAAGAAGTAAGTGGCAATTGAATTGAAAATAAATAGGTGTGTATGTCAGATTAAAGTAAATAGAAATTTAGGACGAGTCAAGTAAGTAAGTATAAGAGATGTTTCCTTTAAACCTCCCAACTAAATAGATGGTGAATATGTATTTTAAATTAAATTTATCTATAAGTAAGTATATTTTAATTAAATTATTTTTTTAATAAGTAAGTCTATCAAATAGTTTTAAATAAATGAATGTATTACCCGTCCTAGAATAAACAGACAAAACTCTTAATTTTTTAATATTACAAATTGAGAAGTTTTCGGATTTACATTATTTTTTTAGTGTGTTTCCATAGTTTCGTTGACACATGTCATTTAGCCTTTGTTTGAGAGTACTGCTAAAAACTGTTGTGCTGTGAGAAAAAATGCTGATGGGAAAAATGCTGTCAGGAAAATTAGATGACTGTTTGGTATTTTTTTTTTTAATTTATGCATATTTTGAGATATAATATATAAAAATAATATTTTTGAGAAGGTTTGATAGTGAAACTGATAACTAATTCTTGCAAAAGCTGAAAATAATTTTTTCCAAAAGAATCGGGGACATGTTTTTGCTAACATCAACTTTTAGACAAAAACGCTTTTTCAGACAACAGCTTTTATAATTTACCAAACATTTTTTTAACAGTTTTTCAGCAAAAAGCTGCTGTAGCTGTCTCAACAGCAATACCAAACGGATCCTTATACTACGAGACTTTGAGGTTACAGAGAAGTTATGTGGGCTAGACCTAAAAAGCTTGTGTGAGCAGAGTTTTATTTCTCTATTAAGTTTTCAAAAAATAATTATATTAGTTTTGTATTATTTATTTTCAGAATGCTTTAAATTATTATTTTTTGGAAGGCCTTAACAAATATTTTTGGAAGGTGTTATGTTTGCTTAATAATACAATTAAACCTTTTAAAATAATATGGCTGTGACCAAGAAAAAATATTACTTCAGCGAGTTTATTACTTTATCGGGAGTAAATATACATTTTGTCCATATGTTAGGACGGGAGAAAAATATTATTTTAGCGAGATTATTACTTTATTGATTATTACTTTATCGGGGTTCAATTGTAGTTTAATTATAAATGATAGATTATTACTTGGATTACTAAAATTTAATTTTTGAAGTGTTTGGTTCCCTACATAATAGGTAACAAAGAAATTGAGATTAAGTTGAATAACAATTTATAGAGTTTGTAGTTATATTAGATACATTATTTAATTTTTTAATTAAATTATATTTATTTAAACTTTATTTTGAAAGGCGTTAACATACTTTTTTGGAAAGTGTTTACCCGCCGACCAAACGAAACCATGTTTCGCTTATAATAGTATAGTATAATAATACCAAATCATCCACATGTGCTAGTCATATTCAAGACTCCCAATTTCTTATAAGATTTTAAAAATCTAAATTTTGAATCCATCAATAACATGATATATGCAAAATAATACATAAATATTTTAACTTCAATAATCTTAATAATATATAATTATTATTTTTTATAAAGTATTTATATAAAATAATAAATTTGTAAATGTTATCATCAGCCCGCGCATCGCACGAGTTATAGGCTAGTATATTATAATAACTGGAATAGGGTATAATTTCGTATGCTTTTTTTTGTTGGTTTAATTATCCCTATTTATGACCGTCTGTACTATACTATTGTAAACGAAACATAGTTTCGTTTGGTCGGTTGGTTAACACATTCCTAAAAAATATGCTAACATCTTCCAAAATAAAGTTTTAAAAAATAAATGAAGTATCTAATATAACTACAAACTCTATGAATTTTTATCCACCTTAATATCTAATTACATTCAAATTCTTTCTTACATCTTTTGTTGGAAATCAAACACTTTTAAAATTAATTTTAGTAATTCAAATTATAGTATAACAACATAATTAATAAATAATAATAAAAAAAATATTTTTCAAAAAATAATATCAATCTATGTATCTATATAATGCACGGGATAATTATAACATAATATTATTATTTATATAATATTTTTTGTAAAAATAAAAAATTATAAAAGATAATTAAAGAAAATATAATAACAATGTATTACTGAAATTAATGATCATATATTTTGTATATTATACTTTTGACGAATTCAAATTTGGATATTTAAAATATTAAGATTTAGAATATTGTTCATATTTAATATAACGATTCTCATATATTTATTTTAAAATTTGATAATACCATCACATATCAATACTAAATTATTAAAATTGAAAAATATTAAAAATGTGATATGACTACTCATATTTTAATACTTACACGATAAATTCTTTATTTTATAAATAAAATTTTAGTGTATAAACCCTAAATTCAATTTTTTTTACTTCGAAAACATCCATTTTTTAGTTATCGGTGTTTCTTAAACATAAAGAATTTTATTTCAACATAAGGAATCCTATTTCATGTTGGCCTATGTAAGACAACAAGGGAATGCAAGTTTTGTATTTTTTTTTCAATTTCATGTATTTTTAATTTAATTTTTAAATATAGTATTTGTGTTCATCTAATGTGTATTAACTATTAAGAATTAATTGATTATGAGATTATTGGTCTCCGACTCGGAGGGAATTATAATTTGTGTTTTGTAATGAATAACACACTGGGGGGTGAATGTGTTTTATTGTTTTTGGGCTTTTCTTGAAAGTTAATGGTTGAACAAAGTAAATTAAATATTGTAGAGAAAAGTGTTCATGCAGAATTTAAATTTGCAGAAAATAAAGAACACAGATCTTCAAAACTCACTTAATTTTATATTAAAAATTAAGACTGTTTTGCTACAAAATTTCCAAGCTCTTTGATGTTAAAGAGCTCAGCTTCTTCTTGAAAGTGATACAAGAGATTTGATCTAAATTGTTTCAACTGACTAAGTACCAGTGTTAACTTTATAACTCTGTTAACTGCTGGTTTACACAGTGGATAATAAAACATGCTATTAGCTTTTCTAAACTGTCACTTGTCATTTCTATTTATAGAAAAGCAGATATTCTATTTATGACTTAGCATATCTTTAGCACCCCGTATTTACTTTAATCTTCCTCTGTTAGTTAATCTTTGTCATTGATCTTGCACACTCTTCAAGCTGCTTTTAGTAGACTTGTCAATCCAGCTGTTGGATTGTTTGTTGATTATTTATCTTGGATATTGAACTAATCTGCAATTTTGTACTTTGAGACTGTACCTCGAGATCTCTAGTTTAAATTTATAGAACACTTGACATCTCGATAAGTACATAGGCTTATCGAGATCTCTAACACTCCATATTTAGTTTGGCTTGTAGAGGTCTTCAGCTTGTCGAGATCTCTAGTCTTCACATCTTCACTTTGACTTCTCGGCCTCTATCCTCTTTGCCCGACGATGGTAAGCTCTGGACATGGAGTGTGCAAGAGAGATGATCCTCTCCTGCAACTCCAGAGCAGCAAGGCGTTGTTGCTCAACCACCCTTGCACGTCTCTCCTGCTCTAGAGAGACCTCTCCCTCAAAGAAAAGGAAGTTGATCTGATCGTCCCACGAGAGTTCATCGAAGACCTCAACTGGAACATTAAAGGGGCTGCAAACACCCCCTTGATATGGACACGATGTCTGATAGGATCAAAGTAAACTTGGTCGCCAGCCGAATGATGAACAGGTAGATAAACTCCATTTAAAAGCCTGCAGAAGATTTGGGCATCCATTGGAGAGAGAGATGAACAAGAGGTGAGTTTTGAAATTAGGATATTTGTTGAGAATGAGAGTAGTGATGGATAAAGAGGAGTGAAAAGTTTGAATTTATAGAGGGAGAAAAAAAGAAACCAAGAGACTCTTGAAATACCCGGTTAAAAAGTGCAATAATCACACAATCATACTTTACGAGAAACTAGACAGTTAGAAATGACTAGTTACTATTCCTCATGCAAGTACTCAAGAATCTTAGTTCACTTTCTAGGATAACTATTTCCCATGCAAATAAACAAGTACTCCCTACACAAAAAGTAACCCCTCCTATCAGCAAAATATTTCACTAGCTAACTCATCAAAACAAATACTGATAATGAATTATTTTGAATAGATTCAAAACACATAATTAACACATAGTCAAATAAATTTAACTATTATCAGCATTCATAAAACATCACATATAATGCACTAGTCTACTTACATTAGACTAACATATTCCACATATTTTTTTAAAAAAATTGCACATAAGCATGTAAATGTGTCAATAAGTCTGAATAATTATAGACAAAGTATGTCAAAATTATTTTGCTGAACATAATTTATGAATTAAATTATTTCATTTTTTCATACTTTTTGCTTCTTTTGATCGGTTATATATTAACTTCATATATTTAGAATATGAATTAATAAATATTCAGTTTGCTTAGAATTTTGAGAAATTCCAAGAAAAGAAAAAAAAAACGTATTCGAGAAATCTGGGTATTTATAGTAAAAGTAAATGACTTGTCGAGAACTCAAAAATAGACATTTGAAGTTAGTCTATCGAGAAGTCATTTTGAGAAATAGAGTATATATCGAGAAGTCATTTTAAATTACTCTTTTAGAGAACTCAAACTTGACTTATCGAGATGTCAAATAAATACCCAGTTTGTCCAAAGAGTGGACTGAATTAATTCCAACTTTTATTTGAATAAATTCAAAATAAAATTGGAATAAATTTTCCAAAAAGTATTTTACCAAAATAATTTATTAATTTAAATTATCTCAGTTCTGAGTTATTGACAAGTAAAAATTGTACTTGTAGAGAACTCTGTGAATAAACACTACTAGAGAACTCTACAAGGACTTATCGATAAGTCACTTTTAAGCCTATCGAGAAGTCACTCGAGAAGTCAGTAAATTGACTTATCGAGAACTCACTCGAGAAGTCCTAAAATGACTTGTCGAGAAGTCAATTTATACTTATCGAAAACTCAATTCTCTATATACTTTTGGTTTGTGTAACTCTGCCTTGTGTTAATTTTACATACTAAGAATGTAGATTAACAACTGAGTAGTTTACTTAGAATTTGAAAAATTCCAAGTTGAATTTGAATTTGAGATACAAATATGCATAGATTTCTGAAATATTTATAATTCATATTTCATTTAACTTCCAATAAAATCAAATTACCATTGATTTACTGGAGATTAATCTGCTGCAAAATATTAGATGAGTTCTTGCATTATGATGAAGAATTAAGCATTCTAATTTCACCTACAAGTCTAGTGAAAGTTGCTTCATCCAGATGTTTAGTAAAAATGTTAGCTAATTGTTTTTCTGTTGGTACAAAAATGAGCTCAATGGTACCATTAGTAGCATGTTCTCTAATAAAATGGTACCTTACATCAATGTGCTTTGTTCTAGAATGCTTAACTGGATTAGCTACTATAGATATAACACTAGTATTGTCACACATGATAGGAATTTGTGTAACACTAGGCCATGATCCATTAGCTAATTTCTGATCCAAAGCACTTGAACACAACAACTTCCTGCAGCTATGTATTCAGCTCCAGCTGTAGAAGTTAATACAGATTATTGTTTCTTGCTATACCAGGATGTTAGGTCACACAACACCGTAGAAGGGGGTTTAATACAGTGTTAATAGAATCAAATCGATTTAACACAAGTATGTAACAAAGATCAAGTATATTGAATAAACTCTGTTACAATTAGAACTGTTGTTCTCTCTCAGTGATGAAAAAATATCACTAAGAGCTGCTAGGTTACAATGTATAATCTTCTCGATATATAGTGTAAACCCTATGTCTGTGTTTATATAGTACACAGTTACAAAATAACTTCTAATTGATATGGAATATAATCCTATCTCCTAAAATATATCAATCAGATATCTTCTACAAGTCTTCCAGTCTTCTAACTCTTTCCATGCATATCTTCTTTTGTTTTAGTCTCGATCTTCTACTGTAAATCAGCTTCCTTCCTTATATGAAAGTCTTCTCGCACTTAAGTTCTGATATGACCTTAAGTTCTGATATTAAGTTCTGACTTCCAGTAAGTCCTGATTTGAGTAAGTCCTGATATGTCCTGTTTATTAAGATCTGAAAACTAAACATGAATCATATTAGACATGATATCTCAAATATATCTAACAATCTCCCCCAACTTGTAAATTTTGCAAAATATACAAGTTAATAGATTTGATGATGTCAAAAATATTTAAGTACAAATGCAAATAAGAGTTTAACTAGATAACTAACTACAACTTACAGTCCTTGTAGTTTTTACCAATCTCACCGAGTCAATCTGAATCCATAATGATTCTTGACAAAGCTTGATATCAGCTTTTCTTCTTTAATCCTCAGGACTTGAGAGAGTGTAGTCTTGACTTGCTTCATCTCTTCATCTTGACTCCCAATCTGATAGATTGCAGTCCTTAAAGCAGAGATATGGTTTCTTTCTAAACCATCATTCAGTCTTATTACCCTAGGATGAGAAGAATCTTCATTATAGCATAGACATTTCTCATTCAGTAACACATCAAGCTTAGCAGAATCCTTCTTCATTGGAGTTTCACTTCCATAATTTTCAACAATACTAGGAATGAATTCTGTAACTCTTGAACCATAAATTCTTGCTTTATCTCTGATGGTCTTCAATATGAAATTTGACCATCTCCTGGTAATATCAGACTTTACCTCTAAAAGATAATAAAAGAATTGAAGTTCTTTCAATGATTTGTTCAGCACATCTGATTCTGACATCTGATATGTCCTTCCATCTTCAAGAAATAAAATCAGATTTTCCTTGATATTGTGCTTGTCATGAGCATCCAGTACCACTTGAACAGAGATAACCTTATCAAGGTGTTTCCTTGTAACATCTTCAAGAGGTTTGTCAGTCAAAAGAAATGGATCTCTAGTAGCAACTTCAACTCCTGTTTTGATCTTAGCTTCATCAGAATCTAGTCCATCCCTGTCTCTTGGTTCTCTAGCATTTAACCCAATAGTCATGAAAGTAGACATCAATTGGCTTTTCTTTGGATCTGATGGTTTGACATTTTTCCACAAAAGTTTCTTTTTTATCAGCTACTTCCAACTTGTCTAAATCAACTTGAGCACTGTCAGAGGTTGATGTCTTGATAATTTTATCAGAACTTGCTGTTTCAGTTATAGCTTGTTGTTCTTGACTCTGAACAACTTGAGCCTTGTCAGAGGTTGTCTTTGATTCTTCATAAATCTTCTTTCTTTTCAGAGTTTGAACATCTTTATCTTCAGCAAGATTATCATCAGTAACTTGAACCATTTTGCACACTGGTTTTATCAGAACTTGAGGATTTTTCATCTCCAGTGGCTTGGTTGGTTCATCAACTTTTTCATTTCATTTGTCTTTGGGATCAATCTCAGATTGTGATCTAGTCTTGGGCTTTGATGACTCAGTATGTGACTTCTCCTTGATCACAATGCCTTTTACCTTAGGCCTTGGAGGTTTCTTTGCAACAGAAGCTTTTGGCTTTAGATTTTTCTTTTCAGCTTTAAATCTAGCTTCTTCCTTCTTGAGATTTTCCAAATCCATTCCTGGATTATGCTTCAGAAACAATCTTCTAGCAATTTCCTCATCAAGTGTCTGAATCTTGGGATCCTTGTAGTAGACAGTAGTCTGCTTTCCCTTGAGCTTCAGAGTTTGCATGAACTTTTGAGAATCTTGACTTCCACCTTGTATCTGAACATCAGGCTTTGTCATCAGACTTTGCTCATTAGAACTTGATATCAGATTTTGCGTATCAGTACTTGCTATCAGATTTTGAGTTTGAGTAGCTTCAGAACTTGTCTTCTTTTGAATAGAAGATCTGCTTAAATCAGTAATTAGTTTCCTTGAAGAAACCTTGTTGTTCTGCCCTTTACTTTGAACTTGACCTCTACCTTTGCTAGGGTTTCCCTGGTCATCAGCTTCATCATCTTTCTTCTTCAGTATTTGATCATTTGAGCATTTGGACTTAACTATCTTCTCCCCCTTTTTAGCATCATCTGATAGTAGGAGTGAGAGAAGAAGTTCCACTGGAGATTGAATATCATTCAATTGAGCCTGTTGAGAAGCTTGATTAGCCAGGACCTCAGAGATTTGGGCATTTTGCTTCTCTTGAGCTTTCTCAATTGCTTCCATTTTCTCCGAAATAGGTCTGATAAACCTCTTTTTATCAAGCCTGGTCTCCACATCCAGCTTTTCAGCCTTTTCTAGAAGTTTATCAACCTTTTCTTGAGTAGCGTACTGTAGACCTTGAAGATTTTTGGTAGACAGAGCTGTGACTTTGAATTGTGTCTTGAAATCAGCATTTGTGAACAACTCATCAGCTTTTGACACATGCTCTGTCAGAACTTTGGTGCTTGGAATAAAATCTGATTAATTCCACTTCTTGGTCCACTCCACACCTCTATGAGTATCTTCCCAAGGAATAGGAGCAACTTGTTCAACAAACTTCTCAATTAGTGCCTCCTTTCCTAGAATGGGAATAAGAGTGTCAACAGAAACACTGGCTTCTGAACTTAAGGAAGACTCATTATCTTCTGACAGTACTAGAGTGTGTGAAGCAACTAGAGATTCTGGAACGATCTCATCTAAATTCTGAGCATCGGAATTTATCTCCAGAATTGGTATTGTTGGTGTAGATGGTATCTCATCATTTAAGATTGGAGAGTTGACTTGAGATGACTGAGCTGCTGTAGGAGCTTCCAGATAAAGAACAGAAGGAATATTCAGATTGTGAATATCTATTTCAGAATTTGTGCCTTGTTCTTCAGCATCATCTGTAGCTTTAATAGGAGAGACAAGAGGTGTTAACACAGTATCTTGAGCTTGATTAGGGAATGGCAGAACTTCAATTACAACAGGTTCTGATGAGATCAGAGATTCCTGATCCCCTTCCTCAGCTTCAGTAGTATCCGCAGATGGAGGCTTAGCCATATGCCTTTTAGCCCTCATTTTCTTCAATATCCTTGACAGTGAAGGAGTTCCTTTATCATCATAACTAGCAATTCTTTTCCTCTTCAAAGTATCAAATTTTGAGCTTCAACATTTATCTGATGGGTTGACCCTTCAGCTTCTGTTTCTTTTTGAAAAATTACAGTTTCAGCTTCAACAGTCACATGTTCTGATGCATGAACCCGTGCTTCCTCTTCATCATCAGACTCATCCCTTAGAAGCATCCTTCTTCTCTTTATTGGAGATTTAGGAACAGATTTAGCCCTTCTTGGCCTGGAAGATGAAGGTCTGATTGTATGTGCTGATGGTTGAGGTTGAGATGATTGTGTTGGTTTGAAAAATGTCCTGATGGTGGGTTGAGTTTGTTGAGGTTGAGAAGTTTGAGGTGTTTGTGTAGTTGTGGTAGGTGCTGATGGAGGTTGGGTTGGTTGGACATCTGTATATATGGAGTTGTATGTGGTTGGATCAGAGTTTACTAAAAACTGTTTGACTAAAATGGGAATTTGGAGGCGTCTCAAAACAGTTTTCTTATTATCAGTAGATAATAATTCAGTAAAAGCTCTCTTAGCAAGTTTAAAAAGGTGAAATTAACTCACTTGTAAGTTGTGGTGCATCAGAGCAACAAAAACTATATAATAGCTGACAGAATCTAGCAAAATAGACTGTATTTCTATCTTCTGTCATCCTATCACCAATAAAACCTAGTACAACACTAGCATAATCAAAATGAGATTGATTAATTAAAGCATACCCAATTTGCTGATTGAGGATAAAAATGGCATCAAAATTAGAACACTTGTTTGCAAAGGTTCTTGTGATGCAGCCAAAGAAGAAACTCCATTCCCTCCTTATCAACGGTCTCTTCAACTGGCCCAGCTTTGCCAATGTTTTCTCATTACCCAGATTGGCCATTAGCTGTTGAAGAGCTGGCTCTTCAACTATCGAATATGTGCAGTTTTCGGGTAGATAAAGTGCTTGTCTAACTGTGGCCAAAGTCACCACATGGGCATCCTCCCCTGTTGTAAATACAATACTTGGAGACCCATTGACACCACCATCATCATAAACTCCTGACCTCCAGAACTCCAGCACTTGAGTTCCTGATAATGTGTCTGGTTGGGTCAGTGCATAACCTATCTCAGAGTTAGCGAGAAAGTCTTGAACGAAATAAAGATCTGATGGGGCTTCACTCTTGCTAAGAATAGCCAAGTAATTGTTGGGGACAAACTTAGCTCCATTGAAAACTATGTCTTTTGGTGCCATTTCTGTAAGAAATAAGTGAGAAAATATATTGTGCACAAGGTGTTTGATAAAAGTCCTGTATGAAAAAGCGTCAGAGAATATTAGATAGAGAGAGAATAAGAGAGATTAAGAATAGAAAAGTAGGTAAAAGATTAAAAAATCTTTTAACTCCCATATATATACTCTCTCCACTCAACAGTCCTGTTTAGAAGTAAAACAGACACTTGTACACCTTTCAGCCAGTAAATAGTTAAAGCAGAGTTAGTGGGCACGAGAAATAAGCAATAATTAACGCGCACATGCAGTTTTCCAAGACAAACACGTTTACCACTAACCTAAATGATTATGACTATTTTTATCTCACCTAAATATATTCTGATAAAATATGACCGTCATAGTATTTACCATAAATAAGTCAAGTAAATAAATAATGTCACATAAGCATCAGAGTTTTCATCAGGATTTAATATCAGAACTTGACTATTGTCAGATTTTAACAGTCATAGAACATGGCTTCTTAACTCAAAAAGTGAATGTTTGTATCTGTGATTCTTCATACAAATACTGACTTGTTTCTTAAGAGTTTAATCATCAGAACTTCCAGCAGAACTTGTCCTCAAAATTTATGCAAATGACACTTAACTGTTTGTCAAAAACAACTTAATCACCACAATAATTTTTTATCATTCATATGGAGTGAGAGTGTGTGCATTAGCAAAATATCAGATAAAGATTAAAGTCTGATATACTTCAGTACATCTTAGAAATAAGGCATAACTAAGAAAAGTGCTTAAAATCTGTCATTAATAATGAAGTCTACTATAGGATAAATTTGTGCATGAGTCCACCTCAACTGTTTGTGCTCATTTTATGCATCTTTTAGAATTCTTTTTCACAGTGGCTTCTCAGTGTAAATGAGTCACAACTGCTTATCAGAATTTATGCTATTATCAGAGTATTTCTCCAGTAATCAGAGAATGTAAAAAGTCACCAAGAAAAATTTATTTGTTTTTCTAATGCATATTACTTAATACCAGCAATGCACTTGGATCTTCCCTTCCACATATTTACTCTAGATCTCAAAGGAGTATCTGACTTTAATTTTCTTTTCTTTTCTTTTGATAAATGAGGCTTATCAAGCATGTGGTTCATCATTAAGATTTACTGACATCAGAATTTGACAGATAAGAAGCAAGAATCTAGTTTGTGACTTAGTAATAAGATACACAAAGTAAATTTGACTAAGCTCAAAATCAGAATTTGCTTGTGTTAATGAATTTCCATATAAACAACTAATTCAGACATGGGATTTCTAGTATGTTAAAGACTACTAGGTCAACATCTAACACAGTTATCCTCATTGGATTAAATAGTCACAGAACATTCAAATCACTATCAGAGTATATATATCCACATCAGATAACAATCAGCATTTAATGAATTTCAATTTAAACACAGATTACATGAAGATAAGACAATCTGTAAACACTGATCATAAAGTCTGATGCATGAGAACAAAAACTAAGCAGATTTAGAGAAAGAACCTGAAACCATTCCAAGTTCATTTACCAGTCTTGTAAAAGTAGCTTCACATAGTGGTTTTGTGAAGATATCTGCTAGTTGTTGATCTGTTGGAACAAAATGCAATTCTATTGTACCTTCCATCACATGTTCCCTTATGAAATGGTACCTAATGCTGATGTGCTTTGTCATTGAGTGTTAAACGGGATTACCTGTCATAACAATAGCACTTTGATTATCACAGTAAATAGGTATTTTAGAAAATTCTAACCCATAATCCAGTAACTGATTCTTCATCCAAAGAATCTGTGCACAACAGCTTCCTGCAGCAATATATTCTGCTTCTACAGTTGATGTGGAAATTGATTTCTGTTTCTTGCTAAACCAGGAAACTAATCTTCCTCCAAGAAATTGGTAGTTTTCACTAGTACTTTTCCTTTCTATTTTGCATCATATAAAATCTGCATCTGAGTAACCTATTAGCTTAAAATCTGATTCTCTAGGATACCACAATCCTAGATCAGCTGTACCCTTGAGGTACTTGAATTTTTTTTTCACAACTATTAAATGAGGTTCTCCTGGATCAGCCTGAAATCTTGCACAAAGACATGTAGCATACATGATATCAGGTCTACTAGCAGTTAAGTTGAGTAAAGAGCTAATCATACCTCTATAGTTAGTAATATCTACTGATGAACCAGTATCTTTACCTTACTTGGTTGTAGTGGCCATGGGAGTGGATGTAGTTGAACAGTCTTGCATTCCAAATTTCTTCATTAAATTTCTGGTGTACTTGGATTGATTGATAAAAGTACCTTCTTCATTTTGCTTAATTTGAAGTCCCAGAAAATAACTAGTTCTCCCATCATACTCATTTGATATCTTGACTGCATTAGCTTTGCAAACCTTTCACAGAGTTTGGCATTTGTAGAACCAAATATGATATCATCAATATATATTTGTACCCAAAGTAAATCTTTTCCATGGTTGAGTTATGCCATCACTGTCAGTTTTGTTTCTGAACACCCACTTTGTGCCAACAATAGATCTGTTCTTTGGTCTTGGCACTAGGGTCCAGACTTTATTTCTTTCAAATTCATTCAACTCTTCTTGCATTGCTTGCACCCAATCAGCATCTTGAAGAGCTTCTTCCACTTTCTTTGGTTCAGTATGAGATAGAAAAGAATGATAAAGACATTCATTTGATGTTGCAGTTCTAGTTCTGACACATGCTTCAGGATCTCCAATTATCAAGTCAGGTGTATGTGATTTAGTCCACTTCCGTGCAGATAAAAGTTATTCTCTAGAACTGGATCCTCCCCCATAATCCATGATGTCTCCATCAGCATTTTCTGATGCTCCCCCTGTAGTTATGCTCTCTGACACTTCAGAATTTGAGTTGGATCCATCAGGATTTGAAGTATCAGAGTTTCCAGAATTATCAGAATTTGGCTCATCAGAACTTGACGAATCAGAACTTGAAGAGCCAGTGACAGGTTCTGATGCTCTTGAGAGTCTTGAGTTATGGTAGGATCTTCATCTTGCCCCCCTGGACAGGTGCATTTTCCTTTGGAGTTGTTACCATAGTTTCAATGACATCAGAACTTAACCTGTTAGAACTTACAGGATCAGAGTTTAAGTCATCAAAATTTACAGAATCAGAATTTAAATCTTCATTTTCAAATCTCAGCTGATCATGATCATTGAAATCTTCAAGTTCGGTAATCTTCTTATCATCAAAAGATACATTGATAGATTCCATGAAAACTCTTGTTCTTAGATTGTAGACTCTGAAGGCTTTTGTGGAAAGTGGATATCCAACAAAAATTCCTTCATCAGCTTTTAGATCAAATTTTGACAGCTGTTCAGGATGAGTCTTAAGAACAAAACATTTGCATCCAAATACATGAAAGTATTTCAGATTTGGCTTCTTTTTTTTCACCATCTCATATGATGTTTTTCCATGCTTGTTTATGAGTGTAGCATTCTGTGTAAAACAAGTAGTCTGCATAGCTTCAACCTAAAAGTAGGTTGGTAGCTTTGCTTCATCAAGCATAGTTCGTGTAGCTTCAATGAGAATCCTGTTCTTTCTTTCTACAACTCCATTTTGCTGTGGAGTTCCAGGTGCAGAAAATTCCTGTTTGATTCCATGCTCTTTGCAAAACTCTTCCATGATTGAATTCTTGAACTCAGTGCCATTATCACTTTTTATAATTTTAATAGAATTTTTGACCAACTTATCTAGCTGTCTGATATGATCAGTTAGAGTAGATGCAGTTTCATTCTTCTTGTGCAAGAAATACACCCAAATGTACCTTGTGAACTCATCCATTATAACCATAACATATTTCTTCTTTGCAATAGATATGACATTGACTGGACCAAATAGATCAACATGCAGTAGGTGATAAGGCTCAAGAATTGAGGATTCAGTTTTGCTCTTGAATGAAGATTTTCTATGTTTTGCCTTTTGACATGAATCACAAAGGTCTTCAGGAGCAAATATTGATTTTGAAAGTCCTCTTACAAGATCTTTCTTTACAAGCTCATTTATGTTATTGAAATTTAAATGAGAGAGTCTTTTGTGCTAATTCCAGCTTTCTTCAATTGATGCTCTACTCAACAGACAGATTGCAGAACTATCAGAACTTGTTGAAAGTCTGGCTTCATAAATGTTACCATGCCTGTAACCTTTCAGAACCACTTTGCCTGTAGAATTGCTTATAACTTCACAGTGTTCTTCAAATAAATCTACATGATAACCTATGTCACATATTTGACTCATACTTAGCAGATTGTGTTTAAGTCCTGAGACAAGAGCTACTATTTCAATGATGACATTCCCAAGATTTATATTGCCATATCCCAAAATTTTTCCCATGTTGCCATCTCCATAAGAAACTCCTGGGCCAGCTTTCTCCATAAAGTATGATAGCAGTGCTTTATTTCCAATCATATGTCCTGAACATCCACTGTCCAGCACTAGGATATCTTTCCTGTTGCCCTACAATCACAAAGACCACTATTGGTTAGTTTTAAGGACCCGGACTTGCTTGGATCTTTGGTCTTTTTAAGTTTGTTAGCATTTGCAGCGGATTTAATTTCAGAGTTTATGCTAACATCCTTTTTATCAGAGTTTATATCAGACTGTGCATTAGACTTTACACTAGAAGGAATAATACTAACTTTCTTTAAAGAAGGTTTTATTTGATAATAATCATAGTACAAACTATGATATTCCTTACAAGTATAAATGGAATGCCATTAACTACCACAATGAAAACAAGGATTTTGTGGCTTAAACCTAACAGACTGACTCTTAACTCCTGATCTAGGAGGTAAAGAGTTTATATCTTTATTTTTCCTGCAAAAAGAAGCAAGATTGTTAGAGTTTCCACAGTTATAACATTTCTTTCTAGGAGCATTATGAACAGACATATAATTATTGTTTTTGTTCACACCTTCCTTTCCATTCCTATTTTTCCTAGCTTCCTTTACCTTGTTGACATTCCTAATCTCTTTCAGCTTATGCTTAAGTTACTTCTTTGTCATTAAGCTTATGTTTACTTCAGCTGGTTTATCCTGTTCTAATTTGTCAGAAGTTGACTTTTCCTTAACTTCTGTCACAGACTCTTTCATCTTTTCAGAATCAGACTTGACAGTTTTTGCTACAAATTTAACAGGATTTACCTTTGGCTTAACAGTCTGTTTATAAAAACAATTGGCTCAATTTGTTCAGTTCCTTTTTCACTTTTATCATCTCCATAACCTAAGCCTTTTTTCCAGTTTCCACTACTTAATAAATTCTGAGTTGTTCTGCCAGAGTTAGTCCAAGTTCTGATAATCTCTCTTTCCTTTTCTAAGTCAGCTTTTAGAGATTCATTCAATTTTAACACTCCATCTCTTACATATAAAGCATCATCTTTTTCTTTCTTAGTTTGATGAAGAAAAACTAATTCCTTTTTTAAATAATCATTTATCTTTTTATAAGCAAGATTTTCAGATATTAATCTTTCACATGTTAAAGTCTGATCTCTATAACTAATGAACATGGTTTTAAGATATAATCTCAACTCAGTAATATCATCAATATGAAAGGCATAAGTTGTTTGAGGTACCTTCAATTCAGCAGATTCAGGGCTGCTGTCAGCATTTGCCATCAGGGCATAATTCACCTCATGTTCAGAATATGAAGTGTTTGTCCAGCTTTTCTTCTTTGTGACAAGTGCCTTCCCTTTGTCACTTTTTTCTTTCTTGCAGTCAGGAGATATGTGGCCTCTTTCACCACAGTTGTAGCATTTGACATTTGAGTTGTCTCCTCTGTCAGACTTTCCTTTACCTTCAGACTTTCTGAACCCTTTCTTATCAGAACTTCCACTTTTCCTGGAAAACTTCTCGCCTTTTCTTAATTTTCTGTAGGCTATCTTTGTGATACCCTTCACCATAAGAGCACACAATTTCATCATCTCTTTATCAACATCCATTTCAGGTAAACTTTCAGTTTCTGAATCATCATCATCAGAATATGATGACTCTGAATCAGACTTTATGATGAGAGCCTTTCCTTTGCCCCTCTTTGAGACAACAACTTTAGGAGATTCCTCCTCAGCTTGAAGAGTAACTGTCCTTGACTTTCTTCCATGCCTCTTGCTCCTTTGATCCATCTCAAGTGTATGAGTCTTGAGCATACCATAAATTTCATCAAGAGTAGTTTCAGTAAGGTCATAGTTGTCTCTTATGGTAATAGACTTCAAATCCCAATTTTCAGGAAGAGCTAAAAGGAATTTTAGATTTAAATCTTCAAGATCATATTCCTTGTCCACTAGTGACTGATCATTCAAGAGTTTGGCGAATCTGTCATATAAATCAGTTAATGACTCATTAGCTTTTGAGTCAATGTGTTCATACTCTTGAGTGAGTATAGTCTTTCTGTTCTTCTTGATTGCATCAGTTCCCTGACATCTTGTCTCTAAAGCATCCCATATCTCCTTTGCAGTTTTGCAATTAATTACCCTGTTTGACATGACATTATCAATGGCACTATGCAGCAAATGCCTTACCCTTGCATCCTTGGCAATGGATGAGATGTCTTCAGCTGTGTACTCATCTTTCTCCTTTGGTATGGTCTTTGTTGGTTGATCAACAACTACAACAAAGAGCTTGGTAGGCTTATGTGGTCCTTCATTAATTCTGTCAAGGTATTCTGGATCTGTAGCTTCCAGAAACATAGCCATCTTCACTTTCCATATGGGATACTCAGAAGGTCTTAGTATGGGAACCCTAATAGTCTCATATCGACTATGGGTTTGAGTCTTTTGAGTTTCTACAGTTTTGGTGGGCTTGGTTGGAGTTTGTGCTTCTTCAGACATGATTGTTTGGATCTTTACTGTATGTGTTTTAACAGATAAGCTCTGATACCAATTGTTAGGTCACACAACACTGTAGAAGGGGGTTGAATACAGTGTTAATACAATTAAATCGATTTAACACAAGTATGTAACAAAGATCAAGTATATTGAATAAACTCTGTTACAATAAGAACTGTTGTTCTCTCTCAGTGATGAACAAATATCACTAAGAGCTGCTAGGTTACAATGTATAATCTTCTCGATAATGATAACACATATAGTATAAACCCTAAGTCTGTGTTTATATAGTACACAGTTACAAGATAACTTCTAATTGATATGGAATATAATTATGCCTTCTAAAATATATCAATCAGATATCTTCTACAAGTCTTTCAGTCTTCTAACTCTTTTTATGCATATTTTCTTTTGTTTTAGTCTCAATCTTCTACTGTAAATTAGCTTCCTTCCTTATATGAAAGTCTTCCCGCACTTAAGTTCTGATATGACCTTAAGTTCTGATATTAAGTTCTGAATTCCAGTAAGTCCTGATATGTCCTGTTTGTTAAGATCTGAAAACTAAACATGAATCATATTAGACATGACATCTCAAATATATCTAACACAGGATACAAGTCTTTGTCCAAGAAATTGACAGCTTCCACTGATACTCTTTCTTTCAACCCTACATCCAGCAAAATCTGCATCTGTGTAATCAACAGCTGCAAAACCAGTTCCCTTGGGATACCATAATCCCAAGTTTAGAGTCCCCTTCAAGTATCTAAACATCCTCTTTACAGCTATCAAATGTGATTCTTTTGGATTGGCTTGAAATCTTGCACATAGACATGTTGCAAACATGATGTCTGGTCTACTTGTTAAGTAAAACAATGATCCAATCATCCCTCTATAGCTTGATATATCTACACTTTTTCCCTTTTTATCTTCATCCAACTTTGTTGCAGTAGACATAGGTGTAGATGCAGGTGAACAATCAACCATTCTAAACTTTTTCAATAGATCCCTTACATATTTAGTTTGGCTGATGAAGATACCATCACTTCTTTGGCTGACTTGAAGTCCAAGGAAGTAACTCAGTTCCCTCATCATACTCATTTCATATTCACTTTGCATAAGCTTGGAGAATCTTTGGCAAAGCTTCTCATTAGTAGAACCAAAAATGATATCATCCACATAGATCTGAACTAGGATCATATCTTCACCATGTTTCTTGTAGAAGAGAGTCTTGTCTATGGTTCCTCTAGTAAAACCATGCTTCAGTAGGAAATCTGATAGGGTGTCATACCAAGCTCTAGGTGCCTATTTTAGTCCATATAGAGCCTTGAGTAACTTGTACACAAAATTTGGAATTTTTGGATCCTCAAAGTCAGGAGGCTGTTACACATAAACTTCTTCTTCTAGCTCACCATTCAGAAAGGCACTTTTGACATCCATTTGATACACTTTAAAATTTGAATGTGCGACAAATGATAAGAAAATTCTTATAGCTTCAAGTCTTGCAACATGAGCAAAAGTTTCATCATAATCAATTCCTTCTTCTTGTGAGTAGCCTTTTGCAACCAACCTTGCTTTGTTTCTGTTAACTATACCATTTTCATCCATTTTATTCCTGAACACCCATTTTGTTCCAATAATACTTCTATTCTTTGGTGCAGGAACTAACTTCCAGACTTTGCTTCTTTCAAACTGATTCAACTCTTCATGCATGGAAGATATCCAGTCAGGATCCAGTAGAGCTTCATCAATTTTCTTAGGTTCTACTTGATACAGAAAATATGCATGTAGGCACTCATTAGCAGTTGCACTTCTAGTCCTCACACCAGCAGTAGGATCACCAATAATTGCTTCTTTAGAGTGACTTCTATCCCACTTCCTTGTGTGAGTTTGTTGACTTGTGCCTTCATTATTTTCTTCATTATTGGTATGACTGGTAGATCCTTCTTCTCTTTCTCCCCCTGAGTTTGTGCTATCAAATTCAGGTGTTTGAGATGAGCTTTCATTCCCATGATTTTCATTTCATGTTCAGTAGTTTCTTCATTCATCAACTGTTGTGCATTAACTTCATCTTCTCCATCAGAATCACTATCAATGTTGAGGTTTTCAAATGCAAGGGCTTTAGCTTCATTATCATCAAGGCATTCCAAGCCTAGACACTTGTCATCATCAAAGGTCACATCTATGCTTTCCATGATCTTCTTTTGATCAATCACATAAACTTTGTAGGTTGTTCTTTCCAGTGAATATCCCAGAAAAATTGCTTCAAAAACCTTTGAGTCAAATTTTCCCACATATTCAGAGTTGTCTTTCAAAATGTAACACTTGCTTCCAAATACATGAAGATGTTTTATAGTAGGCTTTCTCTTAGACATGATTGAGTAGGGTGGCTTGCCATGTGCCTTGTTAATGAGATATATGTTCTGAGTATAGCATGCAGTGTTGACAGCCTCTTCCTAAAAACTTGTTGGCAACTTATCATCTTGCAACATTGTTCTAGTAGCTTCAACCAATGTTATGTTCTTTCTCTCAACTACTCCATTTTGTTGAGGTGTTCTGGCAGCTGAGAATTCTTGAACAATGCCTTTGCCTTTGCAGAATTCACTTAATGTAACATTTCTGAATTCTGTCCCATTATCACTTCTTAGTCTTTTCACATAATTGTAATCTTCAGCCTATTTTTCTATCTTCTTGATGTGCTCAATTATGATGTGTGGAGTTTCATCTTTAGAGTACATGAACTCTACCCAGGTGTATCTTGAGAAGTCATCCATCATCACAAGTGCATATCTGTTCCTTGAAATTGATAAGACATTCACTGCCCAAACAAGTTCATGTGAATAAGTTGCAAGGATGCAGTTATAGAATTCACAGTTTTTGAGTTGTGACTAGATCTTTTCATCTTTCATTTCTGACAAGCTTCACAAACTTCAACTTGAGCAAATTCCAGTTTGGGTATGTCTCTCACAAACTCCTATTTGACTAAGTTGTTAATTGCCATGAAATTCAAGTGAGACAGCTTCTTATGCCATAGCTTGCTTTGTTCTTCTAATGCCTTGGTGTAGAAGCAATAAATACCATCCTTATTTGTTGAGTCCAAGTCTGCAACAAACAACTTCCTTTCCTTTCTCCTTTCAGAGAAACTTCACCAGTTTTATTGCTGATAAAGGTGCATTCTTCTTTGTTGAATAAAACTTCAAAGCCTTTGTCTGCAAATTGGCTAACACTGAGAAGATTCACCTCAAGACCAGCTACTAGTACTACATCATCAATGACAACATTTTCAGAAACAATATTGCCATATCTCATTGTGAATCCTTTGTTGTTGTCTCCAAAGGCCACCAATGGGCCAGCTTTCCTCTCAAACTGTGATAGCAGTGCGTTATCACCTGTCATATGTCTGGAACATCCACTGTCAATGATCCATATGACTTTCTTCACTTTTTCCTGCACACAATGAGATTCAGGTGTGTTTAGTAACCCAAGCAGTGTTGGGTACTTTCTTCTTGTTAACTGATTTAGTAGAAGTAGAGTGATTTATTTCAGATAAAATAGAGTTCAATGATTGTTGTGCATTTTCCCTTTCTGATGTAGACTCAATTTTTGTTTCTTTAAGGTCTAATCTCAATTTGTGGCAACTCTTCATCACTTTCAAGTTACAAGGGATATAGTCAAACTTATTACAGAATGAGTAGGGATCAGTTAAATCTGCTTCATTGTATTTGCAAGGTCCTTCAGTTGGCTTACTAACACCCTTTTTACAAAGAAGAGTTAGATGATTTGCAGAGCCACATTTTTCATACTTCTTTCCAGGAACATCTGCAACATAGGCCAGATTATTGCTTTTGTTTATCCCCATTCTCCCATTTCTATTTTTCTTCTTCTTTCTTGCATCTTTAATCTTGGTTTCTTTGACAGGAGTCTTGGTACTTTGATTTTCCATAAGATTTTCTTCAGCCTTGGAAGATTGAATTGAATTTGCATTTTTCTTTTCATTATCCTCATCTGCAATTTCTTGCTTGATGATCAATTCTTCTTCACTGAAGTTTACTTCACAAGTCTTAAACACAGGTGACCCAATATTTCTAAGCATTGTTGGAACATTTTCACTCTTTGTTGCTTTTCCTCTATCACTTGTGTTTTTCTTTTTTCTATTTAAGGCATCATAATCAAGACCAATAACAATGTTTGCACATGGTTTGTTTTTCTCATGATACTGACCAACCAATTCAGATGCATTCTTGAAAATCTTCAACTTTACTTCACTTTTCTCCAGTTTTTTCCCTTAGCACAGCCTCAATCTCATTTGCACACTTGAGCTTGTTTTTCAGATGACCATTTTCTTGTTTCAAGGCTTCAAGCTCCACTGTCAACAATTCAGTTTCTTGTTTTTCACTTTCAAGCTCCTCATTCAACTTTGTTAATCTGCTAACTTCTTCATTAGCATCAACCATGCTTGTATGAATGTGAAACATTTATGTGCTCATCTTTTCAACAGTTTCCTTATATTAATTCATATTTAAATCAGTGGAGGTAAGAATTGGTACCTGTGATTTAGATGAGGATGATTCTCCTTGCTCCAAGGCCATGAGTGCCCTTACCAAGTTCTTCATCTTCATCATTTTCAGAGTCATCCCAACTTTTACCTTCTGTAATATAAGCTTTGCTTTACTATTTCTTCAGAAGAGCTTCATACTTTGCTTCAAGTTCAAGATAAGCCTTATCTTTCTTTACCTTCTTGGGTTTCCTGCATTCTGTAGCAAAGTGGCCTAGTTCATCATAACTGAAGCACCTTATATTAGATCTATCAACAGATCCAGTTTTGTAGCCATTCTTGCTATCAGAATTATACTTCCCTTTTTCCTTCGAGCTGCTATCTTTGTTAAAAGACTGTCCTTTACTTTTGAAGTATCTTGGCTTCCTTACTCTAATGTTAGAGAATTTTCTAGCCAAATAGGCCATTGACTGATCTAGCTCATCCAGTTCTTCAAGAGTATAGAACTCATCTTTTTCCAATTCCAGAGTGACTTGTTCCTGTGAATCAAATGTTCTTTGCTCACTTGTTGAGGCAACTGGAATATGAGATCTTGGTTCATCATTAGATGTTTGACCTTCATTTACAATTAAAGCACTTGAGCCATCTACAACATGTCCTTGGCCATATCTCAATGATTTTCTCTGAATCATTTCAAGTTTATATGTTTTAAGAATTCCATATAAAACTTCCAGTGTTATCCTACTCAAGTCTTTCCCTTTCCTGATTGCTGAGATTTTCTGTTCCAAATGATCAGGGAGAGTGAGCAAGAACTTCAGGTTCACTTCTTTAACTTCACAGTATTTGTCATGGAGCTGCAAGTCATTTATCAGCCTGTTAAATCTTTCAAACACTTCAGTAATACTTTCCTTTGGATTAGCCATGAAACCCTAATACTGTAAAATCAGTATCCTTCTTTGATTAGATCTAACTTCCCCAGTTCCTTCACAAGGTATTTCAATCTTTTCCCATATTTGCTTGGCAGTGTCACAGTTGACAATATTGTTGTACATCACATTTTAAAGTGACTCAATCAATATCAATTACAAGCTGCTATCCAGGGAAACTTTTTCCTTTTCAGGGTCAGAATACTCAGCAGGATCTTTTGGAGCATAATGAGCTGGTATAACCATATCTCCATCTATTGATTCCTCAACACTAACTATAGGAATGAAAGGTCCATTCTTGAGGATCTGAATGTAGAATGGATTGGCCATCCTGATAAACAACATCATTTTCTTTTTCCAAAGAGTGTAGTTTGCTTTGTCAAAGGTAGGAATTTTGATGCTACTGATTTTCTGTGTATTGATTCTTCCAAGATCTTGAATCTGTTTACTTTCAGATTTGGCTCTGATACCACTTGTTAGGTAATGAATAACACACAGAGGGAGGGGGTGAATGTGTTTTACTGTTTTTGGGCTTTTCTTGAAAGTTAATGATTGAACAAAGTAAATTAAATCTTGTAGAGAAAAGTGTTCATGCAGAATTTAAATTTGAAGAAAATAAAGAACACAGATCTTCAAAACTCACTTTATTTTATATTAAAAATTAAGACTGTTTTGCTACAAAATTTCTAAGCTGTTTGATGTTAAAGAGCTCAGCTTCTTCTTGGGAGTGATACAAGAGATTTGATCTAAATTGTTTCAACTGACTAAGGACCGATGTTAACTTTATAACTCAGTTAACTGCTGGTTTACAAAGTGGATAATAAAACATGCTATTAGCTTTTCGAAACTGTCACTTATAATTTCTATTTATAGAAAAGCAGATCTTCCATTTCTGGCTTAGCATATCTTTAGCATCCCGTGTTTACTTTAATCTTCCTCTGTCAGTTAATCTTTGCCATTGATCTTGTACACTCTTCGAGCTGCTTTTTGTAGACTTGTCAATCCAGCTGTTGGATTGTTTGTTGATTATTTATCTTGGATAATGAACTGATCTGCAATTCTGTACTTTGAGACTGTACCTCGAGATCTCTCATTTAAATTTATAGAAAACTTCACATCTCGATAAGTACATAGGCTTATCGAGATCTCTAGCACTCCATATTTAGTTTGGCTTGTAGAGGTCTTCAGCTTTTCGAGATCTCTAGTCTTCACATTTTCACTTTAACTTATTGATAAGTCTTAGTTCTCTAATGGAACTTGACTTATCGATAACTCAGAGTTCTCTACTGAATGTAGACTTGTCGATAACTCTGAGTTCTCTAGTGAACGAATGACTTGTCGATATCTCCAATCTACAGTTCTTCAATTTGGCTTGTCGATATCTTCCTGAGTTCTCTAGTAGCTTTTCTGACTTCTCCACTCTAAATTCATTCATTTCTTCTATCCCGGTGGATATTTCTCATCCGTCGAGTAGTGACTGTATCCCGACGGATGTGCCTAACAGCAGTCATCCGTCGGCTAGCCAAACTACTATCCCGATGGATGTTCCTCATCCGTCGGTACTCTCTGCAACTCGAATGACTTCTCTATAATATTAAGTATGTGACTTGTAGAGATCTTGACTTAGAATATTTTTCTCCAAACAGATTTATTCAACTCCAAGCTTCTTCAAAATTCTTCTGAGGCATGATCTTCTTGATCTTCTTCCAGATAGAATCCTTAGGCTTGATACTATTTTAGGAAAAAGACTCCAGTCTGCTCTTTTGCATTTTTACAGACTTTAAGTGTTACAAGTACAAAATACAAATTAAGATAACAATACAACTTACTTAGGGTTGGCCCCAAGCTTAACTGATTACTAAAAATAACAGTTCATTAATCTCCTCCTCAGATCAGATGTCCATTGGTTTGCTTCATACTTTGATAAGAGACACTAATGATATTGTTATCTCCAGTAATCTTTGACATCATCACTTATATATTACAATTTGAATTAATGTTAGAAGAGTCAAAGATACATATTATTTTCTTATTTTTAATATTAATAATGTTTTTTGAAAGTCATGTTAACTATTTTTAGGAAGGTATTGACCAAACAACCAGTCATAACATATTATGCTTAAAATAGCCTATTACGCTTATAATAACATATAACCTATGCGATGCATGGTTTAATTTTAATATTTATTATTATATTATTAACCTAACAAAACCATATTTTGCTTAAAATGGTATAGTATGGATAGAAAGATTAACATTATTATTTTTTAAAAATATTTTTAAATGTTTTTTGACTTATTAATTATATTATTATATTATAATTTGAATTACTAAAATTAATTTGAAACTGTTTGGTTTCTACAAAAGAGGTACGAAAGAAGTTGACTGCAATTAGATATTAAATTGGATAATAATTCATAGAGTTTGTGTTATATTTGATACATGATTTATTTTATTAATAAAATTATATTTGTTTAAACTTTATTTTGGAATACTATACTATTATAAGAGAAACATGATTTCGTTTGGTCGGTTGGTTAACACCTCCTAAAAAAATGCTAACACCTTCCAAAATAAAGTTTAAATAAAAATAATTTTATTAAAAAAATAATCAAGTATCTAATATAACTACAAACTCTATCAATTATTATCTAACTTAATATCTAATTGCATTCAACTTATTTCTTACCTCTTTTGTTTTTTGTTTAATACCTCCTTAAAAAATAGTTAACACGACTTTCAAAAATATTATTAATATTGAAAATAAGAAAAATCATGTATCTTTAACTCTTCTATAATTAATTCAAATTATAATTCTCTCTGAGTCAGATAGAATTCCTTATGTTGAAGTAGGATTCCTTATGTATAAGAAACGAGAAAATGCCCAAAATAACCAAAATTCAGAGGTGGCTGCCCAAAATACCCACGCTCAAAATAGGTGCCAAAAATAACCATTTGAACACGCATACAGCATATGTGTGTGTCTTACACGCATACATCAAATGCGTATAATTTCAAAATTTTCCTGTGAGCTGACCTAGCACAAGGAACATACGCATATTTCGTTTGCGTATAGCTTGCATACGCATATAGTGTATGCACATAGCTATAAAATTTTTACTATATACGCATATGTTGTATGCGTGTATTGTACACGCTTTTCTTGTATTTGTATCTGTCTGGTTATTTTGGGAACCTGTTTTGAGTGTGGGTATTTTGGGCATCCCCCAATAAAATTTGGTTATTTTGGGCTTTCACCCATAAGAAACACCGATAACTAAAATATGTATGAATATCAGTAGTGTATGTGGATGATTTAATATTATTTTTTAATATTGTTTTTTTAATTTTTTCTTGATTTATTAATTTTTTGTTATATATTATATTTTGAACTGCTAAAATTAATTTTGGAAGTGTTTAGTTTCCTATAAAAGTGGTAAGAAAGAAGTTGCGTGCGATTAGAAATTAAGTTATATAATAGTTCATAGAGTTTGTAGTTATATTAAATAAATAATTTAATTTTTTAAAAAAATTATATTTATTTAAACTTTACTTTGTTTAATCTATCTATACTACACTATTATAAGCGAAACATTGTTTCATTTGGTTAACACATTCGTAAAAAGTATGTTATTACCTTCCAAAATAAAGTTTAACAAAATATAATTTAAATTAAAAAAAATCATGTATCTAATATAAAAATAAACTCTATGAATTATTATCCAACTTAATTTCTAATCACACTCAAATTTTTTTCTTGCCTTTTTTGTCAGAAACTAAACACTTCCATAATTAATTTTAATTATAATATAACAAAAAAATTAATAAATCAAGAAACAAATAAAAAGCTATATTATTATAAGTAAAACATGGTTTCGTTTGGTCGGTTGTTAACACCTTTCTAAAAAGTTCGTTAACACCTTCCAAAATAAATATTAAACAAATATAATTTATTTAAAAATATTAAATCATATATATAATATAACTACAAACTCTATGAATTATTATCCAAATTTAATTTCTAATCGCTCTCAACTTCTTTCTTGCCTCTTTTGTAGGTAAACAAACACTTCTGTTATTATTACTTTGATTTGTTTTATGTCATTATATCGATCAATAAATTATTTTTCAATATTTATTTTGTTTTAACCCGATTCAATAGTATAATATTTTTACTGCATAATTAATATTTTTCAATCACAGATTTTGGAGGAATTGGAAATGGGAAAACATCGAACACCAAGACGTTTAGGGAAGCTAATTCGCAGTTGAGCCAACTTGTGAGAAATTTTTTTAATTCAAAAGTGGTCTTGAATTTACAATCCTACCGAATCATCTCAGTATCTAAGTCAAAAAGCTACGAAATTCTACTTTGTCGGAATTCAAGTCTAATTGGGAAATAGATATTAAAAATTAAATTTTCTACTCTAGTACCTAAATTTTATGTAAGGAAAGACCTATAATAATTAAAACTTATTTTAACTTACTCGAAATAGAAAATAAAAAAAGTTGTCACTAACGCATTTGATATAGAAAAGAAAAATGAATTAGAACAACTATATATGTATATGAAGATTCTTCGAATATATATAATATTTAAACAATTTCCTACTTGCAAATAATCACGAAGGAAAAATGGCCATGGAGGGTCGATAGCCCTCCATGTAATTTGTTTTTAATTTTATTACCATAACTCTCTTATTTTTTTAATATTTTAGGTCGTCAGTTCTCGAGTGTATATAAAGGTATCCAATAAAAAAATATCATTTATTGGGTGTTATGGATTGAAAACTAGGGTATATTAATTGCTATTTTTATTTTTAGGGTTTGTGAGTTTCGAGACTCGATTTGACTGCTCTTGTGTCTTGTGACTCGATATGCCTTAACAAGATGCCTACGTACCTTGCTGATTGCCAAAGATCAAGTCAAAAAACATAGTTCTGATCTGTGGGGTGAGTCCCCTTATCTAGATGTTGGGAGTCCTTGAATTGGACTAGGGTTAGGAGACTTGATGGACAAGTCTCTGAATTAGAATGGACTTTGGAGTCCTAGGAAGTAGAAAACTGACTTGTTATCCTATGAGGTTTCTTGGAGGCCAATCTCCAAGGAATTGTATCATTAAGCGGACTTTATTTATCAGCTGATTTATCCCTTATTAATTAATTATGAAATTAATTAATATTCAGGGTTTGGGCCCTTTCTAATGGGCTTAGTTGTCAGCCCAATTCTGGTATAATTAATGCGATATTAATTACGCAATCAGGGTTTATTTTATTCCCTATCATTTGCCCCCAACTTCTGGGAAACCGTAAAAAGATTTCACAGAAGTTAAGTTCATTCTTTCTCGTAGAGGGTATCTTTTTTGCGTAAAGTGTGGAGCGACCTACACATTTACAACGATTTGCCTTGTACACGGCTTCATGTATATTTTAGAATCTCCCTATCACGTTTCTTTACCTTTATTCCTATTATTTAGGAATTATCTGGTATTTTTCCCTTAATTTCTGGGTTTTACAAGAATTTTTCTTTAATTTTCAGAATACATCCATAATTTTCAGGATTTTTTAGGGAATTCCCTTAATTTACAAGATTTATTCCTAATTTATAGGATTTTTCCTTAATTTATAGGAATTTCCCATTAATTCTGGATTTTTCCTTAATTTTCAGGAATTTTCCCTTAATTCTGGGATTTTTTTCTTAATTTATCGGATTTTTCAGAAAATATTCTTAATTTTCCATAAAATATTCATAATTTTCCCACTTTTTTTTCTTTTTCCCTTTTTTTTATATATAAATTCGACCAGGAATCCCTTCGGCCAGGATCCTGGTCGAATAGACCTCTTTCTGTTGGTCCTGGCCGAAGCTCATTTCGAGCAAGTGTTTTCAACTGGAAACCAGACTGAAATTCGGTCAGGATTTCTTCTATCTTGACCGAATTAGCCTCCTCTTAATCCTGGTCGTGCTGTGCTTCGATCAGGAGCATTCGACCAGAATTCCTGGCTGAATTTCGGTCAGGAATTGTTTTGTTGACCCTAATTTTGAATCTTTGACCGAATTAAGGAGCCTTAATTCCTGATCGAAGTTGTATTCGACCGAGAGCTTCCTATCAGGATTTTGGTTTTGGTTCAAAGTCGGAACTTCTTGGTTTTGACCAAATTAACGGCCCATAATCTCTGATCGAAGGAAATTTCGATTAGGATTATTCGATTAGAATTCCTGATCGAATTTAGGTCAGGAATTTTAATAAATAATTTATCCTTTTGGGCCCATAATCTTTCTAGGCTTTTTATTACGTCATCCCTAAATGGGCCTTATCCCTTGGGCTTGATATGACCCATGTGATTTTTTTCCAAACATTTGGGCCCTTAACAGGGCTTCATTTTAATGTGGGCCTTCTTTTTAGGGAATTTAAAATCCAAATTCCAAAATATTCTGGAATTCTGAAATATCTTCTACATTACAAGCTTTATTTCCAGATTTCTCTAGAACCTTCTGATTTTGGGCCCAAATGGGCTTTTTCAGGCCCAATTGCTGGTTGGTGAGGCTATATAAGAGTGGAGGGGGAGTGTGATTTCATTCACACTTCTCATATCACTCTCTACTTTTCACTTTCACTCTTCAAAGCTTCTCTCCTCTCTCCAGCCTTCAAGATTTTCTCCGATTAGGAGCCAGCCTTTTCCGTCCACCCTTCTCCTCCTTCCAAAGCTTCCAAGCTATCTTCTATCTTCATCAATGGCGGATAAAAGTTCTGAGAGAGCGGCTAAGATCGCTTCTGCTTCAAAACGAGGTAACGATATCGAAATCCGCTCTTCTTATATGTCATTGCTAGACATAATAAACACTAGGGGGATGAATACCCGTCTAATGCCCATCTAGATTCATTCGATTATTATAACAAATGGTACAATATAGATTTTGATAAAATGAACACACTTTATAACGTTCGTCCCCCTCTTAGGCAAGTTCCCGCTGATGGTGGTGATCGTACTTGCCACTGGAAACCCGACACTCTATTCATTTATGCAGACGCCCTTACTGCTGGGCTTAGGTTTCCTTTCCATGATTTCATTCCTGTCTTACTAGCATATTTACAAATTAGTCCTTGTCAGCTTCCTCCTAATGCTTGGAGAAACATTCTATGTTTCATGGTCTTGTGTCTTAGGGGCGGTTTCCCTTTGTCAGTAGCAGTCTTTAGGAAAATCTTTCAGTGTTACAATAGTTCTCAAAACACTTGTGGTTGGGTCTATAATAGACAAAGGACCAAATGTAAACACATATTTAACAATGTTTCCATACCCGACAATAACCAACACTGAAGGAGTAGTTTTGTCGGGCTAAGGTGGGAGAATGGGGACTGAGGCACACTCTTCATATCTTCCTTTGGGAAGGTCAGCGATGGTAGCCTCAAATCCATTCACCTAACCCCTAAGGAGACTATTATCTATAATGAGCTCATCCAGGATGATGGTGCCACTCCCAGCTGGACTCTATGAGAGGAGTTTTCCCTTATCCAAGTGGGTCTCTCCTCCATTTCTGCACAAGGTATTTTTCTTACCTTCTCATTTTTTTTTCTTTTTTCGTGCATTATTGACACCACTTATTTTTGTTTCTCTTTTATCTTTGCAGTTGCTAAGGAAATCAACGAGGATAACGTGCTTGTCGTTGAAGAAATTGTGAGGATGAAGAAGGCTCGACTCGCAGGATTGGACACCCGGGGAAAGGCTTTAGAGCCTAGCTTCTTAAGGAAGCATAAGGAGCATATGGTAGAGGCTTCCTCAGGGGGAACCGAAGTCCCCAATGTCCTTGTTTCTGCTGCTGCTCCTAGCTCTGTTGCCACTGGTGCCTTCCAGCCTCTCAAGGGGTTCCGTCGTGGGGATACTGTGGTTGGATCCATAAAACATGCGTGGGATTGGTCCTACCATGGTGTGACCCCCAAAGATTTAACCGACATTGTGGCTGGCCCATATATGGAGAGAATAAAGCTTATGGGCGCTCAGTCTCTGGCTTCGGTACGACCCTTCTTCTCAATCTCTTCTCTTTTTTATACACTTGTAGCATTTTCTTGCCTTACATTTTTTGTTTACTGTTTTGTTTCAGTCTAATGCCTATTTTCAAGCTATTGTGAGGCAAGCTGGATCGTCGAAGAAGGCTTCAGATAACACTGACAACGCCCTCAGGAGGCAGCAGAGAAAGTATGCTTCCCTGGAGAGAAAGATGAAGCGCAAGGAGAAGGAGCTAGGAGAGGCAAATGCTGAGTTGGTCGTTCTGAAGGCCGAGAAAGATAGATCGATTGATTCCTATCTGGACTCGGAGGAGTTTACTCAGTCCATGAGGGTGAGGGACAACACGGTGTTCCCAGGCTTTTTCAGGACTGGCTGGGACACGACCCTTGGAACCGTGAATGAGGCTTGTCCTAATATTAACCCAGCGGACTATGTGTGCCCTGACGACGAGGCTTTACTACAGAGGTTTCGCACCCGAGTAGTTATCTCGGATCATACTCCTCAGTACCCACTTCTTCCTCATCCCGAGTAATCTTCTCAGCCTTCAAAAGATGATCATAGCTCTTCTTCTTCCGAGACCGAGACTACTGAGACATCCAGCGAGAGTGGCGGGGATGATGATATGGATGCCAAAGGGACTTCCGCTCCTTAGAGTCATTCTAGCCCCGCGTGGCTTATTTATCTTATTTTGTTCCTGAAACTATCTTATTTATCGAACCTTGTATTTATTATTTATACTTATTTTATTTATCAAACTTTATGCTTTTAATAGAATTCATGCATTTAGTTTATTTGCTGCCATGCCATAGGGACTTTAAATATATTTCGGAAACTTTATAAATTTCACAAACTTTTGGGACTCACCCCTTACACAAGTCATAATAAACCTTAAACTTGAAAGAGTAGTCTTATAAAACTAAAATATGAAATCCTAAGCAAGTAAAGCTTCAAGGTGCTTTTCAAC
Organism: Apium graveolens; assembly: GCF_009905375.1. Taxonomy (NCBI): domain Eukaryota; kingdom Viridiplantae; phylum Streptophyta; class Magnoliopsida; order Apiales; family Apiaceae; genus Apium; species Apium graveolens. The sequence goes on along the minus strand of NC_133656.1, from coordinate 228,022,101 downwards.
CTACTTGTCATCTTGACAAGTGAGAATCGTGCTCAACTATTTTACACATAGTAAATTTTCAGGTTCCGTGCGTGCCAGGTTCTTGGGATTTCAAAACCATCCATGGTCTCTGACTTGTAGGATCCTCTTCCTTGAACACTTTTGACCTTGTATGGCCCTTACCAATTTGGGGCAAGTTTTCCCTTCTGCCCAACGCCGGAAGCTTCCACCTTCCTCAGAACCAAGTCTCCTTGCTTGAAAAACCTTTCACTTACCCTTAAGTTGTAATAAAAAGAAGCCTTTTTTTGATATTCCACTATCTTGGCATGTGCCTCATCCCGTACTTCATCAATTAGATCCAGGGCTAGCCTTTGTCCTTCCTCATTTTCTTCAGCATTGTATGCTTGGATCCTAGGAGACGAGTGTGATATTTCCACATGAACAACCGCTTCTGCCCCATATGTTAACATGAATGGAGTTGCTCGGGTAGTGATTCTACAAGTAGTTCGATAAGCCCAAAGTATTGAAGTATTTCATCCACCCAATTATTTCTGAATTTCTCTATCGTCTTCTTTAGACCATCTAGAATTATACGATTCGCCACTTCCGCTTGCCCATTGGCTTGCGGGTAAGCTACGGAGGTAAACCGCAACTCAATCTCATTTTTCTCGCAATACTTCTTGAATTCATCATTGTTGAACTGTGTTCCATTATAAGTAACCAGGATACGGGAAATTCCATATCAGTACATGATATTTTCCCACAGGAATTGTGCAATTGGCTTAGTTGTGATCTTGGCCAGAGGTTTGGCTTCAATCCACTTAGTGAAATAATCTATGGCTACAATCAAGAACTTCCTTTGAGCAGTGGCCATGGGAAAAGGCCCAAGTATATCCATTCCCCACATAGCAAAATGGATAGGAGAATTAATGGAAGTTAGCATCTCAGGAGGTTGTCGAACAACCGGTGCATGTTTCTGACAATGTTCACACTTCCTCACATATTTTTTGGCATCGGCCATCATCTCTGGCCAATAAAAGCCTAAACGGGTTATTTTATGAGCCAGTGTTCTGCCCCCCAGGTGTTGCCCACAGATACCTTCGTGTACTTCTTCAAGAGCCAAACGTGCCTCGTTAGGTCTGAGACACCTTAAGTAAGGAACCACGTAAGATTTTTTGTACAAAATCCCATCGATCAAGGAGTATCTCAGTGCTCGAACAACCAACTTTCGTGCTTCAGTCACATCATTTGGCAGCCAACCAGTTTGAATATGGGCTTTAATGGGATCTATCTATGACGTCCCCATCCCTATAGGGGCTAAAAGCTTAATATCAATGCTCCGTTTTTTTTAAAAACGTGGAAGTATACGCTTCCTGAACTTTTCTCTATCTCTGATGAAACGAACTTAGACAGTGCATCCGCCTTAGCATTTTCCTCCCTTGGAATGTGCTCAACGTGGAATTCATCGAACTAAGTCATCATATCTCTTACTAGGCGGGCATACTTAGCCATTGTATCATCTCTTGCCTCAAACTCTCCTTTGACCTGGGATATGATCAACTTCGAGTCTCCACAGACTTTTAAGTTCTTAACTCTCAATGTCCCTGCCAGGACGAGGCCAGCTATCAGAGCTTCATATTCTGATTCATTGTTTATAGTTGGGAAGTCTAGCTTCAAAGCATATTCAATCAAGAACCCATCGGGGCTTTGTAAAACTAGCCCTGCTCCACTTGAATTTGTTTTTGATGCTCCATCAAAATAGAGAACCCAATATTCCTTCTCCTTAACGTCCTTTTCTTTGTCTCCTTTATCACCTTCCGTGTCTTGAGGTATAGTATCTTCCTGCCCCCCGACTTCTTGGTTGCGTATGGTACATTCTACCACGAAGTCATCCAATGCCTGGGCTTTTATTGCCGTTCGGGGCTTGTACTTGAAGTCAAATTCTCCCAATTCTATTGCCCACTTAATCAGCCTCCAACTAGCTTTGGGACTATGAATAATGTTTTTCAGTGGCTGATTTGTTAGCACTTCAATTTTATGGGCCTGAAAGTAAGGACACAATTTCCTCGAAGCCATTACCAAGGCTAAAGCAAACTTCTTAATAGTCAAATAATTCAACTCAGCTCCATGCAGAATTTTGCTAACATAGTATACGAGTTTCTGGACTTTAAGTTCCTCCTTAACCAATACAACACTCAAGGCATTTTTTGAAACGGCTAAGTATAAGTACAAAGTTTCATTCAGAGCTGGCTTGGCGAACAACGGGGATTGAACCATATATTTCTTTAATCCTTCAAATGCCTCCTGGCTTTCCTCAGTCCATACGAAATCTTTAACCTTCTTCAGGGATTTAAAGAATGGCAAACACTTGTCTCCAGATTTGGAGATGAAACGTCCTAGAGCTGCAACTTTTCCAATGAGTTTCCGAATATTCTTTATGGAACGTGGTGGTTCCATATCCAGGATAGCCTTTATTTTATCAGGATTAGCCTCGATTCCCCTCTTGGAGACCATCAGACCTAAAAACTTCCCAGATCCTACTCCAAAAGCGCACTTTGCAGGATTTAGCATCATTTTGTGATATCTCAACACCTCAAAGGCTTCCCTTAAATGGGTTATGTGATCAACTTTTAACAAACTCTTGACTAACATGTCATCAACATAAACTTCCATAGTTTTGCCAATAAGGTCCTTGAAAAATCTTATTTACCAACCTTTGATAGGTGGCTCTTGCATTCTTGAGACCAAACGCCATAACAAGATAACAAAAAACACCAAAGTCAGTAATGAACAATACCTTTGGGATGTCATCCTTATGCATCTTGATCTGATTGTATCCACTGAATCCATCCATGAAGCTCAGCATCTCATGACCAACAGTAGCATCTATCAATGTATCTATCCTTGGTAATGGGAAACAGTCCTTAGGGCATACGTCATTCAGATCGGTGAAATCCACGCACATTCTCCATTTTCCATTAGCCTTCTTCACCATTACAGGGTTTGCTAACCATTCCGGAAACTGTATCTCTTCAATGAAACGGGCCTCTAAGAACTTCTCTACTTCTTGTTTAATAGCTTCTTGCCTCTCTGGAGTAAAGCTTCTTTTCTTTTGCTTCACAGTCTTTCGATTTGGGTCCACGTTCAGCTTGTGCGTGATCAGTTCCGGGTCTATGCCTGGAATATTAGCTGTCGACCATGCAAACACATCACTATTTTCTTGTAAAAACTTCACCAACTTCCCTATGAGGGACTCTTCTAGTGATGCTCCAATGAAAGTTACTTTCTTAGGATCCTCGGGAGCCAAAGGAATCGGAACCAAGTCTTCTACTGGCTTCCTTCTTTTCTCATCATTTTCACGAATATCCATATCTTCAATAGGCAGAACCTGCCCCCAACTCCATCAGCCCTAAGAGAGGCCACATAAAAACTCCTTGCCATCTTTTGATCTCCTCTCTCTTCTCCAATCCCATTCCGGGTGGGAAACTTCATCACTGAATGGTAGAAATAAGGGACTGCTTTGAAAGCATGTATTCCCGTTATTCTCATGATTGCATTGTAAGTCGATCCAGCCTTTACCACTACAAAGTCCAACATCTGTGTTGCATGTTTCGGTTCCTGACCTATGGTCATTGGTAACTTGATTATCCCTTCCACATGGCACTCCATTCCTGCGAATCCATATATTGGAATATCGGTCGAGGTTAATTGAGAATCATTATAACCCATCCTTAAAAAGGTATCATGGAGCAAAATGTCCACCAAGGCACTATTATCTACAAGGACCCTTTTTACCGGGTTGTTCCCTATTATCGGTGTTATAACCAGGGGATCATCATGAGGAAATTTCACACCCTCCAAGTCAGAATCATCAAATTCCATTGTCACTCCCGTCCTAGCCCTCTTCGGGTCTTCCCCAACGATATGCATAACTTCTCTAGTATATGCATTCCTTGAGTTTTTGGATGAACCAGCAGCAGCTGGGCCTCCGAAAATTATATTTATCACAGGCCCTCGGGGTCGTGGTCCTCCAAAGATTGCATTTATCACCGGTCCCCTATGCTGGAGATTTTGCCCCTGATCGTCTTGGTCCCTCCTACGATCATCAAAATTCTTTCTTCCATTGTTATTCCTATCTCCTCCATCTCTAGTGTACTTGCTCAACCTCCCTTTTCAAATGAGGAACTCTATTTCATCCTTCAATTGTCTATACTCATCGATGTTATGGCCAGTATCCTTGTGTAATATGCAATATTAACTCTTATCTAGCTTGGTAGGGTCAGCCTTCAGGGGCTTAGGCCAACGAACATCTCTATCTTTCTCAATTTCCATCAAGATCTGGCTTCTAGGAGCATTCAACTTAGCATATTCAGTGAACTTTTGCCCAGGTCCTCCCTTCTTCGGGATTGAATCAGTGTTTTGCTCAGTTCTAGGATACTTTTCCTTAGCAATATATTCCAGGTCAGTCTTTCGCTTCTTGCCACCAGCAGGCTCGTTATTCACTACCATTTTCCTCATGTTCTCCTCCACTTTGATGTACTTCCTGGACCTATCTTGGAGCTGCAACATGCTTTCAGGGGGCGCTTGGCTAATGACATCTTGAAAAACTCATCCCTTGTTCCCTATTACAGTGTTATCATAGCTACCTTGTCATCAAGGTCAGGGACCTTCAAAGCTTCCTTAGTGAAACGATTCAGATAGTCTCTCAAAGACACTTTTACTCCCTGCACAATGCTCATGGGGGATGCTGAACTCTTCTCATGAACTCTCCCACTGATGAATTGCTTAATAAAAGCTTGACTTAGCTCTCTGAAGGACCCAATAGAAATCAGAGGCTAACAGCTGTACCATCTCTGAGCCATTCCCGACAAGGTTTGAGGAAAGGCTCCACACTTAATAGCGTTATTCACGGGCTGCAACAACAGTGCATTAGAGAACGTCCTGACATGATTAGTGGGGTCTCCAGTGCCATCATAAGTTTTGATGGTGGGCATCTTAAACTTCCTTGAGATATGGGCACTCATTATCTCTTCAGTAAATGGTGGAGTGGGATCGTCAGGATCTCCTAGGGGCAGAAGATCACTTGGATCAGCCTTTGGGACAACAACCCTTCTCTGTTGTGGACCATCTAGGTCTATGATTGGAGGATGATTTCTCCTCCTTGGTGGTAGTGGGGGTCTGGGGGTCAGATGTGCCTCCAGGTCACGCTTCAGCCTTTAAATCTCAGCTTTGTGAGCCCTGATTCTCTCCTACACTTCTTGGGGATTCATCCCTCGGGTGCTCCTAGGATGCTGGATACCATCAGGCATCGGCTCTTTACCAGCACACCTCCTTCTTGGGGCCACATCATCATCCGAAGATTCAGAATCTCTCTCAGTGTAAGGACCAGAGAATTTTTGATCCTCCGGGATAGGAGCCAAACCACGTATATATTGGGGCGTCTGCCCTTGTACTTCACTCCGATTAGCATGTCCACTTCCTCCAACCTCAGGGTAACGGGGTATCCCATAAGGGGGGTTAGTGGTCACAATAGTTGAATACACATACCCAACGGGTCGAGAATTCACAGGTGATGTAGCTGTTGAAGTTGGGAATTCATCTCTTGAAGAGTCGGGAGAATCGTCCCTTGTGGCTAAAGTTCAGTTTCCCCTACCTGGGCTCCTCCTTGGGTGGTGGCATAGGTTGAATGCAGAGGTATCTCCACTGTTGACGAAATCGTCTGGGTCGTCCCAGCTGGTGTTCCTTTAGGGACACTGTTTCCACTCCGTGTTCTCGCCATGGTTGTTGTTACTTTCCTACAGACGGTGTCAAATGTTATAGATTGAAAACTAGGGTATATTAATTGATGTATTTATTACTAGGGTTCGTGAGCTTCGATACTCGATTTGACTGCTCTTGTGTCTCGTGACTCGATCTGCCTTAACAAGATGCCTACGTACCTTGCTGATTGTCAATGATCAAGTCAAAAAACGTAGTTCTGTTCTGTGGGGTGAGGCCCCTTATATAGATGTTGGGAGTCCTTGAATTGGACTAGGGCTAGGAGACTTGGTGGGCAAGTATCTGAATTAGAATGGACTTTGGAGTCCTAGGAAGTAGGAAACTGACTTGTTATCCTATGAGGTTTCTTGGAGGCCAATCTCCAAGGAATTGTATCCTTAATCGAACTTTAGTTATCAGCTGATTTATCCCTTATTAATTAATTATAAAATTAATATTAAGGGTTTGGGACCTTTCTAATGGGCTTAGCTGTCAGCCCAATTTTGGTATAATTAATGTGATATTAATTACGCAATCAGGGTTTATTTTATTACCTATCATTGGGTTTTCATATGTTTATTATTTTTATATTTAAATTTTTTTGTTTAAATTATTGTAAATTTTTATTAGTATTGTGTTTGACGGGAGGATGAATCAACCTAAACCTTATCTAAATTATAATATTTTTTTTATTAGTATTATGTTTGACGGGGTGAGAGGTCAAAATAATTTTTACTAAATTATAATAATATTTATTAGTATTGTGTTTGACGGGAGGACGGTTCAAACTAAATCTTATTTAAAATATAATAATAAAATATATAAGTATTGTGTTTGACGGGAGAGCGGCTCAAACTAATTTTTATATAAATTATAATAAATTTTTACTAGTAGTGTGTTTGACAGAAGATATGCTCAAACTAATTTTTATCTAAATTATAATTTTAGTATATATTGAAATTTATCTAATGAATCTTTTTTTATTACAACCGGCGTTGATTAGTGGCATTTTATACCACTTAGAACGTCTTATAATGGCTTGAATTGATTTCTTGAAATCAGGTATTTTGTGTATTTGATGCATTTTCTAGTGTTTTTGCATTTCAGGGTATAACTTGCGTATGTAGGAAGAATTCGTCAGAAATAAGCCTAGGGAAGTGTGTGGCATTGGTTGTGGAAAGTTGGGGGCGGAACGCAGCAAAATCAGGAGCAGAATTCAGAATTTTCCAGAAGGTGCTTGGGCGCCCGCTCAGGATGCTGGAGCGGCCGCTTGGGAGCTTGGGCGCCCGCTCAGGAATCTGGGGCGGCCGCTCAGGGACGAAAATTTTAATACTGAATTTTATAATCCTTATTCTGATGGACTTCTGAGACGACTGGTTCTTGTGGGCTTCTATATAAGTAGTTCTCAGAGACGTTTCGCAGAAGTGTGCTATCATGCAAGGAGCAAGGAGAGAAGTAAGAAGACCGTTTTAGCACATCGCAACGAAGAAGAGGAAGCATACATTTTCTTGTGATTCTTTTATTCGTTGTATCAGCGGATGCTAGTTTTATTTACTTTGAACCTTATTACTTCTGTGACGTACTCTGGTTTTAGTAAGTATTTTTATTAGTTTATATTGTGTGTATTATCATGTTTTCATATGAACCCATGGTGACGATGAGTTCTATCATGGGCTAATCGTGATCATGGGATCATAACGGATTTACTATGGATTTCTTTAGTTAGTTGTTTAATACCTTAGTGTGTGATGATTGTATGATATCTAGCATAAGTTGTGCTTATTCGTCTTATGTGCGTCACGAACATATAAGATAGTCTGTTAATCTCCTCTAAAGCGACGGTGGATCTTGAGGTTTAGAACTTGCCATGCTAGCATATGTTCATGTATGTGTATGCATAATTAATGGGTAACTCTAAACGTTTTACTTGCCCTGTGTAATCATAAAGAACAACTTGTGCTTAAATCATTATGTGATATCCCGTATTTTCAGAATTATTGTTATTAATATTTGAATATGTTTATGTGATTTTCTGATTTAGAAGGAATAAAATGGTAGATATTTTATTCATATTTGACGAGTTTGTGTTATTAAATGGTAATGTGCTAATTGTTGAGTGTTATATCGATCCTTATTAATTTCTGAAAATATTTCCTTAAATGTATTATTTTCAAAAGTTTATTTGAAAACCTATCATTTTATTGATATCGGTAAATTGAGTTCGTTTACTAATATTAGGAATTTGATGGATATTCTGTCTGCTATGTGTTGTATGTAATATTAACTCTGTGGGACTAAATTGTGATTGAGGATTATTTGTATTATTAATTACTGAGTCGTATCGTTTTGTTTTTGTCTTTAAAAGTAATTTTATTGAAAATTTAATTTATAAATATTTAAATTATCTTTAAAATTATTTTTATGACTTTATAATTACAATAATTATTTTTGGGATTTTATAAAATTTGGAAATCAATATTTCATCAAATATTTAGCCCTATATGATTTTTAGATTTTATTTATTTGTAAAATCCGTATTTAATTCCAAAATTCTTCAAAAATTACGAAACTCATCTTTATTTAAGTTTGGAATATTCAGAGAATTTTAAAATTATTTTGAAAATTTTTAGGATTAATTTTTACCCGCGCGTTGAATCGTTTAATTAATAAAAGCGGGTATAAATTACGTTTCAAAAATTGTTTTAAAATTTTGAAATTTATGTTTTTATAAACTTCGGGATATTTGTAACATTTTAAGACTGTTTTCATGATTTTCTGAATTTGTTTCAAGTGCAGCTTGGTTCGTTAATTGAAAAATGTGGGTATAGCGCGCTAGTCAAAAATGCTTTAAAAATTATGAAAATTTTATTTTATTAGTTTTTAATTATTCCGAGAATTTTAAAACTTATTTGGTAATTTTCGGGTTAATTCTACCCGTAAGTCTGCTCGTTAAATTCTAAATTTCGGGATAAAATTAGGCTTGTATGTTGATAAGTACTGCAAGTAGTATAGTGGATAAAGATAAAATAAAAAAAAAATTAGAAAAAAACGTATCAAAACCCCCCAACCCCACCTGGCTACCCACGTACCCCCCTACCCCCTTTCCCCGTGAATGTTTGTGTTTATTTTCTCAACGGTCTCCCTTCTGTCTCTCTGTCTCTCTCCGTGTTTATATACTTTTGATTTTCAAAAATTCATATCTTACAAACCGTTTATCCAAATTTCAATTGGTATATATATAAACGATCAGCACTTCGATACCTATGCATACGTATATATATTGTGAGGTTTTGAGAAGAAAATTTACGGGGCTTATTTCCATTTTAATTTATTTTCGGGACATTAAAAAGGAGTATGACGGTGTTGATTACTCCACATGGCATCTCAACGTGTATATGTCTATGACTATTAATTTCGGATTTTTCTGGAGATATTTTCCGGACATCGGATATTCTCTTCGGGGTGATCAGAATTTATTTTGGGTAACGATTTCGAAATTCCGCTTTCGTACTTGTGTATATTATAGCATGTTAGTGTTTATATATTTATTTCATAATTTTTAGAAATTATTGGAGAAGTCACTTTTGGTCCGAGTTTTGGTTCAGCTGGCCGTGTTATTCATTTCTGGAGTGTTTATGCGCGTATATATAAAGTATTGTGTTGATTGTTGTTGGCTGTGTCGATATGATATCGACTCGCAGTCCGAGAAATAGAGGAGGTGTTGTCCGATTTCCAAGAAAATATTATTTTTTTTAGTTCAGAAGATTATTATTTTTATTATTATTCGAAAATAAATCCAAATTATTTAGTTAATGAATTTTAATTGATTATTTAATTCGAGTTAATTATTTCTTATGATTTAAATATTCCGAAAAATAGTTTCGAGCTTTAAAATATTATTTTAAATTATTTTCCAGGCTCGATAATTCTTATAAAATTATTTTCAGGTGTTCGAGCCCTACTATTTAATTATAAAATGATTCAGAGACCCGTTTTAATTCCGAAAAATGTTCAAAAATTCATAATAAATAAACCGTTCGTCCGTTTAATACGAAACGAACGCGTACAGACTCAGAAAAATATTCCGCTTTCATTAAAAATACTTTTGAGACCCAAATCATTTTTTTCGAAAGGTTACTGGTTTTACAAGTCATTCTAAGTCGATTATTGATCGGTAAATCGTATTTTGACCCAATTTCAGTTTTAAATGTAACGACTCCTGTGTTATATGAATTATGTGATACGTGAGTTATGTGATTACGTGTTATATGAATTATGTGTGTACGTGGATCAAGAGTCCTGTGTTTGGCTGTTATAATTATGTGCGAGCTATCGTATGGGTAGACGATAGGATTTTGACGCGCAGTTCGTCGAGTAGTTATCGTTTAGACGATTAAAGTTCTATATTTTAATTATAGATGCGGATCTCTCGAGCTGGTCGGGACAAGACGTTGGATAAAGAATGAGATGGAATGGTATTGGATATTTGGCTTCTAGCAATCGCAGGAGCAGCATATCGGTAAAGTGTTGAAAAGAAAGACAGTGATATTTTGAGACAGAATGTCAGAATAGATGCGTGTTTGCGAGTGTGATTAACTGCTAAAAACTCAAAGGCAAGTACCCCTGACTTCACTTATCATTCAAGTGACGTTTATTTCGAATCATATTATGCAAGTATCCCTATCATCACTTATTATTCAAGGGATATTTATTTTGAATTTCATTATGCAAATATTGCTTTCCCTATTCTCAGTTTAGAATAGATAAATGCTTTACATATCGCTGGATTAAATAATTTTGTTTATGCAAGTATTCTTCTGCTGCTATTCTATGTGATAGTCAAGTGATTTTATTTATCAATTATCGGATTTATAAATGTTTTGGATTTTGAGAAAAGTGATTTGGTTACGAATATTCCTACCCAAGAATTGGGGGAATAAAATTATTTCGGGTGTCGAATATTATGACCCCTTTTTTAATAAAAATATTTTAAGATTGGATGGTTGCGTAAGTGGCCGTGGCGGCGGTCCAGCGTGAGCTATGTGTTATACAGGATATAACACCTTTCTAGGCCGATATGTGCCTTGGGTACCCCTTTGTTTAGTTGGATATGCTTCGGCATACCGGTGTTGCTCCGCGGCTGATCAATGGCGGCAACACACCATCGTTCGAGGATTCCAATCTAAATTATTATATTGCTTTTGACATCTTACAAGGAATGATTTATTAAGTATTTTGTTTTCGGATAAAAGATGAAATGTGGTTTTGATTCAGTTTCTTAGTTTGAGAATACTTAGTTTGTTGATAAATATCAAAGGTGGTATTAGTACAGATGATTGGTGTTGACTTCAGTATGGGATGTTGTGAGCATCAAAGTTCGTAGTGATATCTAATTTGATATGATAACAAAATAAGTATTAATTTCAAGAGTTCGGTTTTGAGTAAAGTTTACGATTCAATCCATAATCATTGCTTCTTGTTATTGTTGTTTACGATATTTCTGTAAACACTGTTTTACGAGTTTTATTCTCGTCAAGATTCAAAGTATTGCTGAAGCATTTCGCTCAAAAATATCAAATTGGTTTTGAATATAATTAAGGAATTAAATCTGGGATTCCTCAACTAAAATTTTATGATTCAGCAACTATGATTTTAAATGTTCTGCTCTAATGTAAATGTCGATTTTATATCAAAACGACCCTATATATGTCATAATGATCTTGCTGAGCATTTCTTTCGCTCATACTTGCCTGTTTTCAAATTTAACCTCCAGTGAGGACTAGCTTGAGCTGTTTAGGTGCGTAATTAAAGGAAGCAAAGAAGAAGCTTTTGGGAAGGTGGTTGGTCCAGGGTTTGCGGACTAGTGTAAGTTTTATTGTATAAAGTTGTTTATATTATATTATATCATAGTTGCGTATTTTATTTGGGCCTAGTATACTTCATTTCGAAGTTATACTAGTGGGTTTAGTTTTGGATTGGATTTTGTTGAAAAGAGTTTTAAAAGTAAAAGAAAGAGAAAAATTATTTGTGGAATTTTGATTTCTTATTTCTAGAACTGTAACCTTAAAAGATCTTGGATTAGTTGGGGTCATTTATGCTAAATATCTTCCGCTGGCATTTGTTTATTGATTAAATAGGTTGATTTGGATTGATGTTTCATAGTGACGACCAAATCCCTTGACCCCGGATTTGGGGGCGTTACAGGTTGGTATCAGAGCTGAGGTTATAGTAAACTAGAAACGAGAGTGTGTAGGAGTGTGTATAGCTATGTGAGGACGTTTGAGCTCATATCGAGTTCCTGTTGGACTATTGGATATAGTACCAACGAGTAAGTTAAAATAGGGGCATTCGTTCGAGATGGTTGTACTGAGCTGGATGGAACTCCAGAAAGTTGCAAACTTCTATTGTGGAATCTTTCGAGGCTACTACGATTTGACGACGATGAAGATTATCGATATCCCTGGAATATGAAGAAATGTCTACAATCAGATGGCGAGTCAACTGGAGACTTCAAATTGGAGATAAGTATTAAGACTTTGGCAATACCTTCTCTTTCTATAATTTCTTTTGACCTCTCTCCAAAGAGGTATCTGTTAGAGGATATATTCCGTAACACTCGTTTAATCATTTTGTACCAAAATCTTATTTTCTGGATTTCATTTTTCTCCAGAAATATCAGCGTTTATATCTTTTCAGTTTTATTCATTTGATTTTGGATTCCTTTAATATTCTTTTATTTTGACTGAGATGAACAACCCTAATTTTAGGGGACACAAGATATACCTATCTGTGTGATAGGAGTTGGATGGGACGCCATCACTTGTGTGTATTGTGAATACATGAAGGTTAACAACCTTTAGTAGTGTCCTAGTTTGGCACGCAATACCAAGTTCATTTGATCATATTGATCTCTCAGTTATTCTTTTATTTCAACAATACTTTTTCTCAAATTCAGATTTTGGTTCCGTTATGGTATCAAATTCTTTTCTTTTTGAAATTCCATGATTTTATCCTCTCAAATATTCGAAGGGATGCCAATCAAGTTAAGTTGAGTATCCCGGTCAAGTCAAAGTAAGGCGATGTGATGGAATTACGAAGGACGACAGTGGACTGCAATGCGATTAGAATATCAATGGCATATAGCGAAGTCAATCTGTTCTTTTATTTCTCTCTCTCTCTCTCTCTATCTCTCTTTCTTTTCTTCTCTCTATCTTTCTCTCTATTCTTCTTTCTCGCGATCAGTAAAAAATGATTCTATTGATGAATTGGTCAAATGATGTGAATGTAACAATGGTGCCCAGTAAAGCTCCTGTAAAAGTTTTATTATACAAGGAATACAAGAGTTATTTGAGATTATGGAAAATTGAGGTTATTTGGAAATGGAAATTTGGTTAGAAAACCCTTAGTGCTTTCTTCTGCTGATTCCGAGGACGGAATCCTTATAAGGGGGGTAGATTGTGATATCCCGTATTTTCAGAATTATTGTTATTAATATTTGAATATGATTATGTGATTTTCTGATTTAGAAGGAATAAAATGGTGGATATTTTATTCCTATTTGACGAGTTTGTGTTATTAAATGGTAATGTGCTAATTTTTGAGTGTTATATCGATCCTTATTAATTTCTGAAAATATTTCCTTAAATATATTATTTTCAAAAGTTTATTTGAAAACCGATCATTTTATTGATATCGGTAAATTGAGTTCGTTTAGTGATATTAGGAATTTGATGAATATTCTGTCTGCTATTTGTTGTATGTAATATTAACTGTGTGGGACTAAATGTGATTGAGGATTATTTGTATTATTAATTACTGAGTCGTATCATTTTGTTTTTGTCTTTAAAAGTGATTTTATTGAAAATTTAATTTCATAAATATTTAAATTATCTTTAAAATTATTTTTATGACTTCATAATTACAATAATTATTTTTGGGATTTTATAAAATTTGGAAATCAATATTTTATCAATTATTTAGCCCTATATGATTTTTAGATTTCATTTATTTGTAAAATCCGTATTTAATTCCAAAATTATTCAAAAATTACGAAACTCGTCTTTATTTAAGTTTGGAATATTCCGAGAATTTTAAAATTATTTTGAAAATTTTTAGGATTAATTTTACCCGCGCGTTGAATCGTTTAATTGATAAAAACGGATATAAATTGCGTTTCAAAAATTGTTTTAAAATTTTGAAATTTATGTTTTTATAAACTTCGGGATATTTGTAACATTTTAAGACTGTTTTCATGATTTTCTGAATTTGTTTCAAGTGCAGCTTGGTTCGTTAATTGAAAAATGTGGGTATAGCGCGCAAGTCAAAAATGCTTTAAAAATTATAAAAATTTTATTTTATTAGTTTTTAATTATTCCGAGAATTTTAAAACTTATTTGGTAATTTTCGGGTTAATTCTACCCGTAAGTCTGCTCGTTAAATTCTAAATTTCGGGACAAAATTAGGCTTGTATGTTGATAAGTACCGCAAGTAGTACGGTGGATAAAGAAAAAATAAAAAAAAATTAGAAAAAAACGTGTCAAAACCCCCCAACCCCACCTGACTACCCACGTGCCCCCTACCCCTTTCCCCGTGAATGTTTGTGTTTATTTTCTCAACAGTCTCTCTTCTGTTTCTCTATCTCTCTCCGTGTTTATATACTTTTGATTTTAAAAAATTCATATCTTACAAACCGTTTATCCAAATTTCAATTGGTATATATATAAACGATCAGCGCTTCCACACCTACGCATAGGTATATATATTGTGAGGTTTTGAGAAGAAAATTTGCGGGGCTTATTTCCGTTATATTTCCGTTTTAATTTATTTTCGGGACATTAAAAAGGAGTATGACGGTGTTGATTACTCCACATGACATCTCAACGTGTATATGTCTATGACTATTAATTTCGGATTTTTCTGGAGATATTTTCCGGACATCAGATATTCTCTTCGGGGTGATCAGAATTAATTTTGGGTAAGGATTCTGAAATTCCGCTTTCGTACTTGTGTATATTATAGCATGTTAGTGTTTATATATTTATTTCATAATTTTTAGAAATTATTGGAGAAGTCACTTTTGGTCCGAGTTTTGGTTCAGGTGGCCGTGTTATTCATTTCTAGAGTGTTTATGCGCGTATATATAAAGTATTGTGTTGATTGTTGTTGGTTGTGTCGATATGATATCGACCGGCAGTCCGAGAAATAGAGGAGGTGTTGTCCGATTTCCAAGAAAATATTATTTTTTTTAGTTCAGAAGATTATTATTTTTATTATTATTCGAAAATAAATCCAAATTATTTAGTTAATGAATTTTAATTGATTATTTAATTCGAGTTAATTATTTCTTATAATTTAAAAATTTCGAAAAATAGTTTTGAGCCTTAAAATATTATTTTAAATTATTTTCCAGGCTCGATAATTCTTATAAAATTATTTTCAGGTGTTCGAGCCCTACTATTTAATTATAAAATGATTCGGAGACCCGCTTTAATTCCGAAAAATGTTCAAAAATTCATAATAAATAAACCGTTCATCTGTTTAATACAAAACGAACGCGTACAGACTCAGAAAAATATTCCGCTTTCATTAAAATACTTTTGAGACCCAAATCATTTTTTTCGAAAGGTTACTTGTTTTACAAGTCGTTCTAAGTCGATTATTGATCGGTAAATCGTATTTTGACCCAATTTCAGTTTTAAACGTAACGACTCCTGTGTTATATGAATTATGTGATACGTGAGTTATGTGATTACGTGTTATATGAATTATGTGTGTACGTGGATCAAGAGTCCTGTGTTTGGCTGTTATAATTATGTGCGGGCTATCGTATGGGTAGACGATAGGATTTTGACGCGCAGTTCGTCGAGTAGTTATCGTTTAGACGATTAAAGTTCTATATTATAATTATAGATGCACATCTCTCGAGCTGGTCGGGACAAGACGTTGGATAAAGAATGAGATGTAATGGTATTGGATATTTGGCTTCTAGCAATCGCAGGAGCAGCATATCGGTGAAGTGTTGAAAAGAAAGACGGTGATATTTTGAGACAGAATGTCAGAATAGATGCGTGTTTGCGAGTGTGATTAACTGCTAAAAACTCAAAGGCAAGTACCCCTGACTTCACTTATCATTCAAGTGACGTTTATTTCGAATCATATTATGCAAGTATCCCTATCATCACTTATTATTCAAGGGATATTTATTTTGAATTTCATTATGCAAATATTGATTTCCCTATTCTCAGTTTAGAATAGATAAATGCTTTACATATCGCTGGATTAAATAATTCTGTTTATGCAAGTATTCTTCTGCTGCTATTCTATGTGATAGTCAAGTGATTTTATTTATCCAATTATCGGATTTATAAATGTTTTGGATTTTGAGAAAAGTGATTTGGTTACGAATATTCCTAAACAAGAATTGGGGGAATAAAATTATTTCGGGTGTCGAATATTATGACCCCTTTTTTAATAAAAATGTTTTAAGATTGGATGGTTGCGTAAGAGGCCGTGGCGGCGGTCCAGCGTGAGCTATGTGTTATACAGGATATAATACCTCTCTAGGCCGATATGTGCCTTGGGTACCCCTTTGTTTAGTTGGATATGCTTCGGCATACCGGTGTTGCTCCGCGGCTGATCACCGGCGGCAACACACCGTCGTTCGAGGATTCCAATCTAAATTATTATATTGCTTTTGACATCTTACAAGGAATGATTTATTAAGTATTTTGTTTTCGGATAAAAGATGAAATATGGTTTTGATTGAGTTTCTTAGTTTGAGAATACTTAGTTTGTTGATAAATATCAAAGGTGGTATTAGTACAGATGATTGGTGTTGACTTCAGTATGGGATGTTGTGAGCATCAAAGTTCGTAGTGATATCTAATTTGATATGATAACAAAATAAATATTAATTTCAAGAGTTCGGTTTTGAGTAAAGTTTACGATTCATTCCATAATCATTGCTTCTTGTTATTGTTGTTTACGATATTTCTGTAAATACTGTTTTACCAGTTTTATTCTCGTCAAGATTCAAAGTATTGCTGAAGCATTTCGCTCAAAAATATAAAATTGGTTTTGAATATAATTAAGGAATTAAATCTGGGATTCCTCAACTAAAATTTTATGATTCAGCAACTATGATTTTAAATGTTCTGCTCTAATGTAAATGTCGATTTTATATCAAAACGACCCTATATATGTCATAATGATCTTGCTGAGCATTTCTTTCGCTCATACTTGCCTGTTTACAAATTTAACCTCCAGTGAGGACTAGCTTGAGCTGTTTAGCTGCGTAATTAAAGGAAGCAAAGAAGAAGCTTTTGGGAAGGTGGTTGGTCCAGGGTTTGCGGACTAGTGTAAGTTTTATTGTATAAAGTTATTTATATTATATTATATCATAGTTGCGTATTTTATTTGGGCCTAGTATACTTCATTTCGAAGTTATACTAGTGGGTTTAGTTTTGGATTGGATTTTGTTGAAAAGAGTTTTAAAAGTAAAAGAAAGAGAAAAATTATTTGTGGAATTTTGATTTCTTATTTCTAGAACTGTAACCTTAAAAGATCTTGGATTAGTTGGGGTCATTTATGCTAAATATCTTCCGCTGGCATTTGTTTATTGATTAAATAGGTTGATTTGGATTGAGGTTTCATAGTGACGACCAAATCCCTTGACCCCGGATTTGGGGGCGTTACAGGTTGGTATCAGAGCTGAGGTTATAGTAAACTAGAAACGAGAGTGTGTAGGAGTGTGTATAGCTATGTGAGGAAGTTTGAGCTCATATCGAGTTCCTGTTGGACTATTGGATATAGTACCAACGAGTAAGTTAAAATAGGGGCATTCGTTCGAGATGGTTGTACTGAGCTGGATGGAACTCCAGAAAGTTGCAAACTTCTATTGTGGAATCTTTCGAGGCTACTACGATTTGACGACGATGAAGATTATCGATATCCCTGGAATATGAAGAAATGTCTACAATCAGATGGCGAGTCAACTGGAGACTTCAAATTGGAGATAAGTATTAAGACTTTGGCAATACCTTCTCTTTCTATAATTTCTTTTGACCTCTCTCCAAAGAGGTATCTGTTAGAGGATATATTCCCTAACACTCGTTTAGTCATTTTGTACCAAAATCTTATTTTCTGGATTTCATTTTTCTCCAGAAATATCAGCGTTGATATCTTTTCAGTTTTATTCATTTGATTTTGGATTCCTTTAATATTCTTTTGTTAGATATATTTGATAATGTCATGGCTAATATGTTTTATGTTTAGATTTCAGATCTTATTTGAACAGGACAAATCAGTACTTAACTGATCAGTACTTATACTGGACGTCAGGACTTAAGGGATATCAGTACTTATGTTATCAGGAGATAAGCATCAGGAGATAGATATCAGAACTTAAGTGCTGAAGGACGATCAGATAAGGACAGTAGCTGATTAAAGTTAAGAAGATCAAGATAAACATAAGAAGAGATATGCATGAAGAAGAAATTTCATAAAGAATGGAATACTTGGAAGAAAAGATATCTGATTGATATATATTAGGAAGCATAATTATATTCCATATCAATTAGCGATTATCTTGTAACTGTGTAGTATATAAACACAGACATAGGGATTACACTATAAGTGTTATCATTATCGAGAATATTATTTACTGTAACCCTAGCAGCTCTCGTGATATTTTGTTCATCACTGAGAGATAACAGTTCCAGATTGTAACAGAGTTTATTGTTTCAATAAAGTTTGTTTTCTGTTACATAAGTTCTTGAAGTTTGATTTGATTGTAATAAACACTGTATTCACCCCCTCTACAGTGAAAGTGTGACCTAACAAGTGGTATCAGAGCCTTCTGTTAACACACATACAGTTAAAGATCCAAACACAATCATGTCTGACACATAAACTCCAACTAAGCCTACCAAAACTGAGGAATCATCAAAGACATCAATTCAGAGTCGATATAAGACTATCAGAGTTCGCATATTGAGACCATCTGAATATCCCATATGGAAGGTAAGGATGACCATGTTTCTGGAAGCAACAAATCCAGAATACCTTGATAGAATCAAGGAAGGGCCTCACAAACCTACCAAGCTCGCTGTTGTAGTTGCAGGTGAAGCAACAAAGACTGTACCAAAGGAAAAGAGTGATTACACTGCTGAAGATATAGCATCTATTGCTAAGGATGCCAAGGTACGACACTTACTGCATAGTGCCATTGATAATGTAATGTCAAACAGGGTAATCAACTGCAAGACTGCCAAGGAGACAAGGAACTAAAACAGTTAAGAAGAACAGGAAGACAATACTCACTCAAGAGTATGAACATTTTGACTCAAAATCTAATGAGTCATTGAATGATTTATATGATAGATTTGTCAAACTTTTGAATGATTTGTCATTGGTTGATAAAGAGTATGATCTTGAAGATACCAACCTAAAATTCCTGTTAGCTCTTCCTGAATGCTGGGATTTGAAGGCAACAACAATAAGAGACAACTACAATCTTGATGAAACAACTCTTGATGAAATCTATGGAATGCTCAAGACTCATGAACTTGAGATGGAACAAAGAAGCAAGAGGAAAGGAGGAAAGTCAAGGACAGTTGCTCTCAAGGCTGAAGAGGAATCCCCCAAAGCACCTTCCTCAAAGAAAGACAAGGGTAAAACTCTTTTCATAAAGTCTGATACTGAGTCATCAAGTTCTGAGAGTGATGATGACTCAGATTCTGAAAGCTTGCCTGAAACTGATGCTAATGAGGAGATGATGAAGCTGTGTGCTCTTATGGTGAAAGGAATCACAAAGATTGCATACAGGAAGTTCAGGAAGGGAAAGAAGTTTTCCAGGAAAGGCATAAGTTCTGATAAGAAGAATTTCAGAAGATCTGAAGGAAGAGGAGGAAAGTCTGACAGAGGAGATTACGCCAATGTTAAATGTTATAATTGTGGTGAGAAAGGCCACATATCTCCTGATTGAAAGAAGACCAAGAGTGACAAAGGCAAAGCTCTTGTCACAAAGCAGAAAAGCTGGACAGACACCTCAGACTCTGAAAGTGAGGAGAACTATGCATTGATGGCAAATGCTGATAAATCAAGTTCTGAGAGCAGTTCTGAAGCTGCTGAAATAAAGGTACCTCAGACTACTTATGCTTTTCATACTGATGATATTAATGAGTTGAGAAGATATCTTAAAACCATGTTTGTTAGTTATAGAGATCAAACTTTAACATGTGAAAGATTAACTTCTGAAAATCTTGCTTTTAGGAAAAGAAATGATTTCTTAGAAAAAGAGTTAGTCATGTTCCATCAAACTCAGAAGGATAGAGATGATGCTTTTTATGTTAGGGATGAAGTGCTAAAAATGAATGAATCTCTAAAAACTGAGTTAGAAAAGGAGAGAGAGATTATTAGGACTTGGACTAACTCTGGCAAAACAACTCAAAATTTGCTAAGCAGTGGAAACTGGAAAGAGGGCTTAGGTTATTGAGAAAATAAAAATGAAAAAGGAACTGTAGAAATTAAGCCTGTTGATAAGCAAAAGCCGAAGTTAAAACCTGTTAAGTTTGTAACTGAAAAATCTGAAAATGAGAATTTAGAAGTTAAAAAGGAATTAGCTTCTGACAAACTAAAACAGGAAAAGACAGCTGAAGTTAACATAGGCTTAATGACAAAGAAGCAGCTTAAGCATAAGCTGAAAGATGTTAAGAATGCAAACAAGGTAAAATCACCTAGGAAAAACAGGAATGGAAAGGAAGGTGTGAATAAGAGCAATAACTATAAATCTGTTCCTGATGCTCCTAGGAAAGCATGTCATAACTGTGGAAGTTCTAACCATCTGGCTTCTTTTTGCAGGAAGAATAAGAATATTAACTCCTTATCTTCAAAATCAGGAGTTAAGAGTCAGTCTGTTAGATACAAACCACAAAATCCTTGTTTTCATTGTGGTAGTTTATGGCATTCCATTTATACTTGTAAGGAATATCATAGTTTGTACTATGATTATTATCAAATAAAACCTTCTTTAAAGAAAGTTTCTGTTGTTCCTTCTAGTGTAAGTTCTGATTCAAAGTCTGGTAGTATAAGTTCTGATAAGAAAACTGTTAACATAAAATCTGATGCTAAATCCGCTGCAAATGTTAACAAACCTAAAAAGGCCAAAGGATCCAAGCAAGTCTGGGTCCTTAAAACTAATAATTAGTGGTCTTTTTGATTGCAGGGCAACAGGAAAAATATTTTAGTTCTGGACAGTGGATGTTCAGGACATATGACTGGAAATAAGGCCCTGCTATCAGACTTTGTGGAGAAAGCTGGCCCAAGTGTTTCTTATGGAGATGGCAACATTGGAAAAACTTTGGGATATGGCAATATCAATCTTGGGAATGTCATCATTAAAGATGTAGCTCTGGTCTCAGGACTTAAACACAACTTACTGAGTATAAGTCAAATCTGTGACAGAGGTTATCATGTTGATTTCTTTGCAGAACATTGTGAAATAGTTAGTAAATCTAAAGGAAAAGTTGTTCTGAAGGGATTCAGGCGTGGTAACATTTATGAAGCTAAGCTTTCAACAAGTTTTGATGGTTCTGCAATCTGTTTAGTGAGTAGAGCCTCAATTGAAGAAAGCTGGAATTGGCACAAGAAACTCTCTCATTTAAACTTCAACAAGATAAATGAACTGATCAAGAAAGATCTTGTGAGAGGACTGCCAAAATCAGTGTTTGCTCCTGATGGTCTTTGTGACTCATGTCAGAAGGCCAAACAAAGAAAATCTTCATTCAAGAGCAAGACTGAATCATCAATTCTTGAGCCTTATTATCTACTTCATGTTGATCTATTTGGTCCAGTGAATGTCATGTCTATTGCAAAGAAGAAATATGCGTTGGTCATAGTAGATGAGTTCACCAGATACACATGGGTGTATTTCTTGCACACAAAAAGTGAAACTGCATCTATCCTGATTGATCATGTCAAACATCTGGATAAATTGATCAAAGATTCTGTGAAAATTTTGAGGAGTGATAATGGCACTGAATTCAAGAATCTGATAATGGAAGAGTTCTGCAAAAATCATGGAATAAAGCAGGAATTTTCTGCTCCTGGAACTCCACAGCAAAATGGAGTTGTTGAAAGGAAGAATAGAACTCTCATTGAAGCTGCACGAACAATGCTTGAAGAAGCAAAGCTTCCAACCTATTTCTGGGCTGAAGCTGTGCAGACTGCTTGTTTTACTCAAAATGCAACACTCATTAACAAGCATGGAAAAACACCATATGAGATGGTGAAGAACAAGAAGCCAAATCTGAAATACTTTCATGTATTTGGATGTAAGTGTTTTGTTCTCAAGACTCATCCTGAACAGCTATCCAAGTTTGATCTAAAAGCTGATGAGGGAATCTTTGTTGGATATCCACTTTCCACAAAAGCCTTCAGAGTCTATAATTTGAGAACAAAAGTGGTCATGGAATCTATCAATGTCTCTTTTGATGACAAGAAGATCACTGGACTTGAAGATTGCATTGATCATGATCAGCTGAGATTTGAAAATGAAGATTCATATTCTGATACCTTAAGTCCTGACAGTTTAAGTCCTGATACTGTAAACTCTGATGGATTAAACTCTGATGTTATTGAAACTGTGGTGACTACGTCAAAGGAAGATGCACCAATGCAGGGGGAGCATACTCAAGATATTATCACATCTCAAGAAGCATCAGAACATACATCTGGCTCTTCAAGTTCTGATTCGTCAAGTTCTGATAAGCCAAGTACTGATAGTGCTGAAAATCTAAATGCTGAAGAATCCAACTCAGAGAGCATAGTTTCAGGGGGAGCATCAGAAAATGAAAACGAAGACAACATGAATCATGGGGGAGCATCCAGTTCTAGAGAAAACCTTCCATCTGCAAGGAAGTGGACAAAATCACATACACCTGATTTGATAATTGGAAATCCTGATGCAGGTGTCAGAACTAGAACAGGTACTTCTAATGAATGTCTTTACAATTCTTTTCTCTCTCAGTCTGAGCCAAAGAAAGTGGAAGAAGCTCTTCAAGATGCTGATTGGGTGCAAGCAATGCAGGAAGAGTTGAATGAATTTGAAAGAAACAAAGTCTGGACCTTAGTGCCAAGACCTAAGAATAGATCTGTTGTTGGTACAAAATGGGTATTCAGAAATAAAACTGATAGTGATAGCATAATTACAAGGAACAAGGCAAGGCTGGTTGCAAAAGGATATTCTCAACAGGAAGGAATTGACTATGATGAAACATTTGCGCCAGTTGCTAGGTTAGAAGCCATAAGGATATTCATGGCTTATGCTGCTCACAAAAAGTTTACTGTCTTTCAAATGGATGTGAAAAGTGCTTTTCTCAATGGAGAATTGGAGGAGGAAGTATATGTTGAACAACCTCCAGGCTTTGTAGATTCCAAACATCCAGATTATGTCTACAGGCTTGATAAAGCACTTTATGGACTTAAGCAAGCTCCTAGAGCATGGTATGAGACTTTAGCTCAGTTTCTTCTGGAAAGTGGATTCAACAGAGGAACTATTGACAAAACACTGTTCTATCTCAACCATGGCAAGGACTTACTTTTGGTCCAGATTTATGTTGATGATATCATTTTTGGGTCTCCAAATGACAAACTTTGCAAAAAGTTTGCCAAACTAATGCAATCAAGATATCAGATGAGTATGATGGGAGAACTTAGTTATTTTCTGGGCCTTCAAGTCAAGCAGAGTGAAGAAGGCACTTTTATTTGTCAATCTAAGTACACCAGAAACTTGCTGAAGAAATTTGGAATGCAAGACTGTTCAAGTGCATCCACTCCCATGGCCACTGCAACAAAACTGGATAAGGATACTGGTAATTCAGTAGATATTACTGATTACAGAGGTATGATTGGCTCACTTCTCTATCTAACTGCTAGTAGACCAGATATCATGTTTGCTACCTGTCTTTGTGCAAGATTTCAAGCAGATCCAAGAGAACCTCACTTAACAGCTGTAAAAAGAATCTTTAAGTATCTTAAAGGAACAGCTGATCTAGGATTATGGTATCCTAGAGAATCAGATTTTAAATTAATAGGTTACTCAGATGCAGATTTTGCAGGTTGCAAAATTGACAGGAAAAGCACAAGTGGAAGCTGCCAATTTCTTGGAGGCAGATTGGTTTCTTGGTATAGCAAGAAACAAAAGTCAATTTCCACATCAACTGCAGAAGCAGAGTATATTGCTGCAGGAAGCTGCTGTGCACAGATTCTTTGGATGAAGAATCAGTTACTGGATTATGGGTTAACATATTTCAAAATCCCTATTTACTGTGATAATCAAAGTGCTATTGCTATGACAGGTAATCCAGTTCAACACTCTATGACAAAGCACATCAGCATCATGTACCATTTCATCAGGGAACATGTGGATGAAGGTACAGTGGAATTGCATTTTGTTCCCACAGATCAACAAGTAGCAGATATCTTCACAAAACCACTGTGTGAAGCTACCTTTACAAGATTGGTAAATGAACTTGGAATGATTTCAGGTTCTTTCTCTAAATCTGCTTAAACTTGTTCTATGTTATCAGACTTTATAATCAGTATTTACAGAATTAATCTCTTTGTGTATTCTGTGCTTAATTGATAAATGTTTTTAAGTACTGACTGTTGTCTGATATATATCTCTTAACTCTAATAAGTGATATATCTGTTTAAGTAATCATTCAATCCTATGAGGATAATTGTGCTAGATACTGACCTACTAGTCTTCAATAAACAAATGATCCCATGAAAGAAGTAATTATTTCTGTGGAAATCTTATGACACAAGCAAATTCTGATACTTGAGCTTAGTTTAGTTTACTTTATTCATCTTATTACTAAGTCCCAAATTAGAATAATGCTACTCATCTGTTTAAGTTCTGATTCTAGTAAAACTGCTGAATGTACTAAGTGCTGATAAACCTCACTTATCAAAAGAAGAAGAAAAAGAATCAAAGAATAATATCAGGTACTCCTTTGAGATCTAGAGTAAAAATGTGAATGGGACGACCCAAGTGCATAGCTGGTATTAAGTAAATATGCATTAGAAAAGCAAAATATTTTCTTGGTGACTTTTCACACTCTATGATTACTGGAGAAATACTCTGATAATAGCATAAATTCTGATAAGCAGTCGTAACTCACTTACACTGAGAAGCCACTGTAAAATAGAATTTAAAAAGATGCATAAAATTAGCACAAAAACAGTTGAGGTGGACTCATGCATGAACTCATTTATCAGTAGGTTTCAGGATAATGACAGCTCTTTAGCAAAATTTTAATTATGACTTATTTCTAAGATGTACTGAAGAAAATCAGACTTTACTCTTTATTAGTTATTTAGCTTAATGCACACACAAATCACTCCATATAAATGATGAAATTTTTGTGGTGGTCTATGTTCTTTTAGACAAACAGTCATTGTGTCACCTTGCACAAATTCTGAGGACACGTTCTAGTTATATGTTCTGATGATTAAGTTCTGAAGACTATAACTCAGAACTTGTATGAAAACTTACTAAGATAGATATTCCTTGTTCGAATTAAGACATTATGTTCTGATGACTGTTAAGTTCTGGTATAGGTCTAAGTTCTGATTTTTCAGTCTAACCCTTTACTTGACTTATCTGTGAGTAAAATTTGGTAACAGTCTCAGATTAATTTAGAATATGTTGAAGTGGAAGATTAATAGTCTATGGTTAGGACTAATGGCACTCGTCCTTGAATAGTTCACTCTTGTTACATGTGCACACTCCTTTTCAAATGACTGTTATTCTTTTTCAAGTCTAGGGAGACGAGGTAGACTTAACTCTATCTGTCAGCATTAAATATCTTCGCGTCTCCTGGCATTCTCTTGCCTATATAAACAGCCACTTCACATTAGTCTTTCCATCAATTTTTCTCACAATCTTAACTTCATATTCTTTTTCAAAAACATCATGGTCCGATTCAACATGTTTTTGAATTACCAAAATTTTCATATGGAGCTAAGCTGCGCCGACTGGCAGCAGGAGTGGCATGTAACTGCCATTCCTGAAGAGATATGGGGCTCTGTCCCACAGGCGGTGCTGAACCGACTTCTGTTCTTCGAGATGGACTACCAGCTTCATCTTGATCGATTGGAGGAGGAAAGGCGGGAAGCTATCCGTCAGCAAGAGCGAATCATTCGACTCGCTATCTTGTTTGTCGAAGATAGGAAGAGGAAGATGACTTAATCTCGTCTTCTTCCTGTTCTTCTTCATCCTCAGCTTTGTCAGGCTTCTTAGCTAGGACTAAGGCTGTTGATGTTAGATTTAGAAGCTTAGAACAAGATTGTAAAAGTTCTGATGTAATTTCAATTTCATCAATGTATTATTTTGATATATTAATGGAATTTGTTTTTGTCTTATGATCTTGTCTCTGAGAAATTTTGATACGCATTGATAAATCCTGATAAATATTCTGATGATCGTATAAATTGTGTCTGACTTTAAGTTCTGATAATGTTTTATCAGTACTTACTTAACTGATTGATTTTACTCATTCTCACTCACAGTTTTTTTCAGAATATTGATATTGCAGAGTAAAATATTTGAATTAGTGGGAACAGTTTCAATTTTAAATTAAAACTGATTCACCTTGATTAATGGAATCTAGGTAAGTGGAACGGTTTTTCCTTGAAAAACTGCAAGTGGGTGGTAATTATTCCTTATTTACCGTGCCCATTACTTTTTGCCTTCTCTATGTATAACAGGTGTCAAGGTATTTACCACTACTTTTAAATGCATGTCTGCCATGTGTCCTCAACGGTTACTTTTTGTGTATAAGTAAAAGAGAGCAAAGATTGTCAAATCTTTTATTTACCTTTATATTTTATCTCTCTCTTTACTTTTCAACTCTCTCATCTACTGACGATTTTCTTTTAAGAGGCATTTTCTCAAACACATTACAGGTTACCGATTTCTTTCCAAACATAATGGCACCCAAGGACATTCTCTTTGATGGAGCAAAGTTTGTTCCTAATAACTTCTCTGCGATACTAAACACTACAGAGGCACCCTCTGAACTTCATTTCATTCAGGACTTTCTTACTAGTTCTGATATTGGGTTTGCTCTAACTGAGCCTACATCCATTTCTGGAGTTCAAGTACTGGAGTTTTGGAGGAGTGGAGTATATGACAATGGTGGTGCTCAAGGGTCCCCAAGTATAATATTTTCATCAGGGGAAGATGAGTATGTTGTGACTTTGTCTACAGTTAGACAGGCATTACAGCTACCTGAGGACTGTGTTTATTCTACTATTGATGACTCAGTTCTTCAAAACATGATGGTTAGTCTGGGATATGAAGGAACATTGACCAAGCTTGGACAGTTGAAGAGATCTTTCATAAGGAGGGAATGGAGTTTCTTCTTTGATTGCATTACCAAAGCTTTCGCCAACAAATGTTCAAATTTTGATGCAATTCCCATATTCAGCCAACAAATCGGGTATGCACTTCTAAATCACACTGATTTTGATTATGCACGAGCAGTCTTAGGTTTTATTGGGGATAGGATGACAGAAGATCGCAATACTGTATATTTTGCAAGATTTTGTCAGCTTATTTATAGTTTTTGTTGTAATCAGCCCCAAAATTTTGGTGATCTAATTCCATCTTTCAGAATAGCTAAGAGAGCTTTTACTGATTTATTATCTTCTGATAATAAAAAGGCTGTGTTAAGACCCCTCTTAATACCTTTATCTGTCAAACAAGCCTTAATCACCTATGATCCTGTTAAGTACACTGCACTTTATCGTGATGTTCAAACATCAGAACCTGGTTCATCAGCACCTACCACCTCTACTCAGCCTCCTCAAACCTCTCAACCATCTCTCAGAACATATCTCAAGTCCTATGTGAAGCCTACATCTTCTAAGTCAAAGAGAACAAAGACTGTTTCTCAAACACCTCAGAAGAAGAGGAGGATTACTTTGAGAGATGAATCAGATTCTGAGGAACAGATTCTTTCTTCAGAACCTGTGGTAACTGCAGCTGAGAAAAAGATTTCTCAGAAGGATTCTGAACTTGGAGGATCTAAGCTTCTCAAGAGGCTTAGAAAAATGACAATTCCTGAAACTTCCAAGGACTCTAAATTACCAAGGAAATACAAGAAACAGAGGGCAAAAAGGCCAGTTTCAGATGATGAGGAGGAAGCAGCTAAGGAAGGGGATCAGGAATCTCCGATCTCACAAGAAAAAGAATTTGATCCAGTTACTTCTTCTCCATCTACTCCATCTCAGGAAACTGTATCTGACAAGGCTAATTTCCCATCTGTGTCTCTTGGTAATCAAGGCACAAGTGCTGATAATGCTGATCAACACTTAGTTGTGCCTGGATTAATTTTCTTAGAAGCTCCAACAGCAACAAATCTTTTGCCAACACCTGTTACTGATGCTATTCAAACTCCGAAATTATCTAAGTCACCTTCTCTGCATCTAGACACTGATGATCAGACTTTAGGTGAGCATCAGGATATGGCTGTTGATCAGAACTTAGCATCAGATCAGCAATTAGAGGATGCTGACACCTCCATTGCTACTCACACTGCTATTATATCAGATGATACTGATTCTATAAGTTCTGATGCTGCACATGCTGGAGATACTGGTGATGCTGCTCCAACTGCAAATACTGATGCAGCAGGTCCTTCAGGACACATTCCTCTTTCTAAGTCTGAACTAGTAAAGAAGTTTGTTACAGAGGAACCACCAGTGCCTTGGAGTGAAACTCCTGCAGGACAGGAGTGGACTAAGGAATGGAACTCAGTCTCATGTATTCCATCTGCGTTACATCTTACTGAGCACTTGACTAAAGCTGATGAAATGTTAAATTCTGATGATTTCAAAACTCAGCTTCGTGTCACTGCATTGAGTACTAAACATCTACAAGGTCTTCATTCAACTACTCATGCAGAAATACACAAGATTCAGGAGAACTTTATCAAACAAGAACAAGTTTGGAAACTTGATAAGAAAAAGTTCTTTCAACCATCTATGGACAGGATTGCTTATATTGAGAAGACTCAAGATCGTCAACAAGCACAGATTGATGAAATTCTGCAAAATCAAGCTTCTCAGCAATCACAACTGACTGAAATCCAATCTTCAGTGGAATTGCTTATCTCTCTTCTACTTCCTGCTGATGCCAAAAAGGGGGAGAAAGTGATTAAGTCCAAATGCAAGGATGACAAGACACTGCAAGGAAAGGATGATGAAAAAGATGACCAAGGAAACTCTGGAATGGGTGGAGGTCATAGTCAAGGTAAAAGATTCTCATCAAGAAATGCTGAAATTGCAAGTCACAGGATAAGTTCTGATACTGGGAAGAGAATAAGTTCTGATACTGGTAAAAGAATAAATTCTGATGAACTTCTAGATCTTGATGAAGAAATGTCAAGACAGTTATTTCTTCAAGAAAATCCAGGAATGGACTTGGAAAGTTTAAAGGAAGAAGAAGCTAGACTTAAATCAAAGAAAGCCACATCTAAATCTGAAGCTTCTGGTAAAAAGTCACTTCCAAAACTGAAAGGTATTGTGATTAAAGAAAAGGCACAAACTGAAGCAATATTTGCTAAATCACAACCAAAGAGAGATCCAAGATCCAAGGGTAAAGAAAAGGTTGGTGAACCTGTTAAAGTTTATGTACCTCCTGAAGATGAAGAAATTACTGATGACAAAGATAATCTTGCTCTGACTTCAAGAAAAGTTCTTAAAACAACCTCTGACACAGCTCAAGTTGTTCAGAGTCAAGAAATTAAAAGTTCTGATATTCAAAAGAAGCAAGTAACCTCTGACACAGCTCAAGTTAACTTGATATCAGAAGGAAGATCAAAAACACTCCTACCAGGATTCACTAAGGCAAAACAAACTCAACCTTTGAAGACTACTGCAAGTCATTTTGAAGCTAGAGTAGTTACTGGAAAGGAAGCAAGAGATAAAACTGGATTGGGAAGTGCTGATGAAAGAAGAGTACACAACACTACCAATGATCCAACTTCCTTGAGTGAACCAGGTATTGGAGCAACTCCTGAAAGATTGAATCAACTGGAATCTGTACAAATGGTTTACCATACCTACTTGAAGGAACACATCTTGTTGTATTTCATGACAGATGGTAGGGTTTATCATATAAGACAAAATGCCATTCCATTGAAGTATTTTGAAGAATTGGAGCATGTATTATTCTTACTTCAAGTGGATGACAGATTGACAGGGACTGCTGCAAACTATTTGAAAGAACAGATTCAGAGACAGAAAAGACTTTATTCTGTTAAGTCTGACAGCATATATGTTCCAAAGTACAGAAATCACAATGGTGATATTGTTGATATGAAGCCTAATACTGCACAGATCAGAACATATCTTGGTATTAAGGGGCTTGAATTCAATCTAGAGTCTGACAAAGCTTATGTCATAAGACTAGATCAGGAGTTGAGAAAAGCAAAGATTAATGATCTCAGAGCTGCAATATTTCAAACTGGTGAAGATACTGCAGAGCTTAAAGATGTCAAACGGAGAATGATTGATGAACTCAGATATGCTGAGAAATGTTTGTTGAAGAATTATCTCAGAACAACTCCTGACATCAGAGAGATCAGAAAATGATGAAGCCAAGTCGAAGATCTACAACTGCTTAAATTCTGAGGTGTATACAGACTAAAGTTGTTATCAGAAGTTGAATTGGTAAAAGCTTTAAGGACTGTAAGTTGTAGTTATCTTGTCTAATTCTCATGCATTTGTACTTAATGTTTTTGACATCATCAAATATCTGTTAAACTTGTATATTTTGCTAATTTACAAGTTGGGGGAGATTGTTAGATATATTTGATAATGTCATGGCTAATATGTTTTATGTTTAGATTTCAGATCTTATTTGAACAGGACAAATCAGTACTTAACTGATCAGTACTTATACTGGACGTCAGGACTTAAGGGATATCAGTACTTATGTTATCAGGAGATAAGCATCAGGAGATAGATATCAGAACTTAAGTGCTGAAGGACGATCAGATAAGGACAGTAGCTGATTAAAGTTAAGAAGATCAAGATAAACATAAGAAGAGATATGCATGAAGAAGGAATTTCATAAAGAATGGAATACTTGGAAGAAAAGATATCTGATTGATATATATTAGGAAGCAGAATTATATTCCATATCAATTAGCGATTATCTTGTAACTGTGTAGTATATAAACATAGACATAGGGATTACACTATAAGTGTTATCATTATCGAGAATATTATTTACTGTAACCCTAGCAGCTCTCGTGATATTTTGTTCATCACTGAGAGATAACAGTTCCAGATTGTAACAGAGTTTATTGTTTCAATAAAGTTTGTTTTCTGTTACATAAGTTCTTGAAGTTTGATTTGATTGTAATAAACACTGTATTCACCCCCTCTACAGTGAAAGTGTGACCTAACATCTTTTATTTTGACTGAGATGAACAACCCTAACTTTAGGGGACACAAGGTATACCTATCTGTGTGATAGGAGTTGGATGGGACGCCATCACTTGTGTGTATTGTGAATACATGAAGGTTACTAACCTTTAGTAGTGTCCTAGTTTGGCACGCAATACCAAGTTCATTTGATCATATTGATCTCTCAGTTATTCTTTTATTTCAACAATACTTTTTCTCAAATTCAGATTTTGGTTCCGTTATGGTATCAAATTCTTTTCTTTTTGAAATTCCATGATTTTATCCTCTCAAATATTCGAAGGGATGTCAATCAAGTTAAGTTGAGTATCCCGGTCAAGTCAAAGTAAGGCGATGTGATGGAATTACGAAGGACGACAGTGGACTGCAATGCGATTAGAATATCAATGGCATATAGCGAAGTCAATCTGTTCTTTTATTTCTCTCTCTCTCTCTCTATCTCTCTTTCTTTTCTTCTCTCTATCTTTCTCTCTATTCTTCTTTCTCGCGATCAGTAAAAAATGATTCTATTGATGAATTGGTCAAAAGATGTGAATGGAACAATGGTGCCCAGTAAAGCTCCTGTAAAAGTTTTATTATACAAGGAATACAAGAGTTATTTGAGATTATGGAAAATTGAGGTTATTTGGAAATGGAAATTTGGTTAGAAAACCCATAGTGCTTTCTTCTGCTGATTCCGAGGACGGAATCCTTATAAGGGGGGTAGATTGTGATATCCCGTATTTTCAGAATTATTGTTATTAATATTTGAATATGTTTATGTGATTTTCTGATTTAGAAGGAATAAAATGGTGGATATTTTATTCCTATTTGACGAGTTTGTGTTATTAAATGGTAATGTGCTAATTGTTGAGTGTTATATCGATCCTTATTAATTTCTGAAAATATTTCCTAAAATGTATTATTTTCAAAAGTTTATTTGAAAACCGATCATTTTATTGATATCTGTAAATTGAGTTCGTTTAGTAATATTAGGAATTTGATGGATATTCTGTCTGCTATGTGTTGTATGTAATATTAACTGTGTGGGACTAAATGTGATTGAGGATTATTTGTATTATTAATTACTGAGTCGTATCGTTTTGTTTTTATCTTTAAAAGTGATTTTATTGAAAATTTAATTTCATAAATATTTAAATTATCTTTAAAATTATTTTTATGACTTTATAATTACAATAATTATTTTTGGGATTTTATAAAATTTGGAAATCAATATTTCATCAATTATTTAGCCCTATATGATTTTTAGATTTCATTTATTTGTAAAATCCGTATTTAATTCCAAAATTATTCAAAAATTACGAAACTCGTCTTTATTTAAGTTTGGAATATTCCGAGAATTTTAAAATTATTTTGAAAATTTTTAGGATTAATTTTACCCGCGCGTTGAATCGTTTAATTGATAAAAGCGGATATAAATTGTATTTCAAAAATTGTTTTAAAATTTTGAAATTTATGTTTTTATAAACTTCGGGATATTTATAACATTTTAAGACTGTTTTCATGATTTTCTGAATTTGTTTCAAGTGCAGCTTGGTTCGTTAATTGAAAAATGTGGGTATAGCGCGCAAGTCAAAAATGCTTTAAAAATTATGAAAATTTTATTTTATTACTTTTTAATTATTCCGAGAATTTTAAAACTTATTTGGTAATTTTCGGGTTAATTCTACCCGTAAGTCTGCTCGTTAAATTCTAAATTTCGGGACAAAATTAGGCTTGTATGTTGATAAATACTGCAAGTAGTACGGTGGATAAAGAAAAAATAAAAAAAAATTAGAAAAAAACGTGTCAAAACCCCCCAACCCCACCTGGCTACCCACGTACCCCCTACCCCTTTCCCCGTGAATGTTTGTGTTTATTTTCTCAACAGTCTCTCTTCTGTGTCTCTGTCTCTCTCCGTGTTTATATACTTTTGATTTTCAAAAATTAATATCTTACAAACCGTTTATCCAAATTTCAATTGGTATATATATAAACGATCAGCGCTTCCACACCTACGCATAGGTATATATATTGTGAGGTTTTGAGAAGAAAATTTGCGGGGCTTATTTCCGTTATATTTCCGTTTTAATTTATTTTCGGGACATTAAAAAGGAGTATGACGGTGTTGATTACTCCACATGACATCTCAACGTGTATATGTCTATGGCTATTAATTTCGGATTTTTCTGGAGATATTTTCCGGACATCAGATATTCTCTTCGGGGTGATCAGAATTTATTTTGGGTAACGATTCCGAAATTCCGCTTTCGTACTTGTGTATATTATAGCATGTTAGTGTTTATATATTTATCATAATTTTTAGAAATTATTGGAGAAGTCACTT
The DNA here is from genome assembly GCF_009905375.1 of Apium graveolens. Lineage (NCBI taxonomy): Eukaryota > Viridiplantae > Streptophyta > Magnoliopsida > Apiales > Apiaceae > Apium > Apium graveolens. The sequence goes on along the minus strand of NC_133656.1, from coordinate 227,988,539 downwards.
TTGGTCCGAGTTTTGGTTCAGGTGGCCGTGTTATTCATTTCTAGAGTGTTTATGCGCGTATATATAAAGTATTGTGTTGATTGTTGTTGGTTGTGTATATATGATATCGACTGGCAGTCCGAGAAACAGAGGAGGTGTTGTCCGATTTCCAAGAAAATATTATTTTTTTTAGTTCAGAAGATTATTATTTTTATTATTATTCGAAAATAAATCCAAATTATTTAGTTAATGAATTTTAATTGATTATTTAATTCGAGTTAATTATTTCTTATGATTTAAAAATTTCGAAAAATAGTTTCGAGCTTTAAAATATTATTTTAAATTATTTTCCAGGCTCGATAATTCTTATAAAATTATTTTCAGGTGTTCGAGCCCTACTATTTAATTATAAAATGATTCGGAGACCCGCTTTAATTCCGAAAAATGTTCAAAAATTCATAATAAATAAACCGTTCGTCCGTTTAATACGAAACGAACGCGTACAGACTCAGAAAAATATTCCGCTTTCATTAAAATACTTTTGAGACCCAAATCATTTTTTTCGAAAGGTTACTTGTTTTACAAGTCGTTCTAAGTCGATTATCGATCGGTAAATCGTATTTTGACCCAATTTCAGTTTTAAACGTAACGACTCCTGTGTTATATGAATTATGTGATACGTGAGTTATGTGATTACGTGTTATATGAATTATGTGTGTACGTGGATCAAGAGTCCTGTGTTTGGCTGTTATAATTATGTGCGGGCTATCGTATGGGTAGACGATAGGATTTTGACGCGCAGTTCGTCGAGTAGTTATCGTTTAGACGATTAAAGTTCTATATTTTAATTATAGATGCAGATCTCTCGAGCTGGTCGGGACAAGACGTTGGATACAGAATGAGATGTAATGGTATTAGATATTTGGCTTCTAGCAATCGCAGGAGCAGCATATCGGTGAAGTGTTGAAAAGAAAGACGGTGATATTTTGAGACAGAATGTAAGAATAGATGCGTGTTTGCGAGTGTGATTAACTGCTAAAAACTCAAAGGCAAGTACCCCTGACTTCACTTATCGTTCAAGTGACGTTTATTTCGAATCATATTATGCAAGTATCCCTATCATCACTTATTATTCAAGGGATATTTATTTTGAATTTCATTATGCAAATATTGCTTTCCCTATTCTCAATTTAGAATAGATAAATGCTTTACATATCGCTGGATTAAATAATTCTGTTTATGCAAGTATTCTTCTGCTGCTATTCTATGTGATAGTCAAGTGATTTTATTTATCCAATTATCGGATTTATAAATGTTTTGGATTTTGAGAAAAGTGATTTGGTTACGAATATTCCTACCCAAGAATTGGGGGAATAAAATTATTTCGGGTGTCGAATATTATGACCCCTTTTTCAATAAAAATGTTTTAAGATTGGATGGTTGCGTAAGAGGCCGTGGCGGCGGTCCAGCGTGAGCTATGTGTTATACAGGATATAACACCTTTCTAGGCCTATATGTGCCTTGGGTACCCCTTTGTTTAGTTGGATATGCTTCGGCATACCGGTGTTGCTCCGCGGCTGATCACCGGCGGCAACACACCGTCGTTCGAGGATTCCAATCTAAATTATTATATTGCTTTTGACATCTTACAAGGAATGATTTATTAAGTATTTTGTTTTCGGATAAAAGATGAAATGTGGTTTTGATTCAGTTTCTTAGTTTGAGAATATTTAGTTTGTTGATAAATATCAAAGGTGGTATTAGTACAGATGATTTGTGTTGACTTCAGTATGGGATGTTGTGAGCATCAAAGTTCGTAGTGATATCTAATTTGATATGATAACAAAATAAGTATTAATTTCAAGAGTTCGGTTTTGAGTAAAGTTTACGATTCAATCCATAATCATTGCTTCTTGTTATTGTTGTTTACGATATTTCTGTAAACACTGTTTTACGAGTTTTATTCTCGTCAAGATTCAAAGTATTGCTGAAGCATTTCGCTCAAAAATATCAAATTGGTTTTGAATATAATTAAGGAATTAAATCTGGGATTCCTCAACTAAAATTTTATGATTCAGCAACTATGATTTTAAATGTTCTGCTCTAATGCAAATGTCGATTTTATATCAAAACGACCATATATATGTCATAATGATCTTGCTGAGCATTTCTTTCGCTCATACTTTCCTGTTTTCAAATTTAACCTCCAGTGAGGACTAGCTTGAGCTGTTTAGCTGCGTAATTAAAGGAAGCAAAGAAGAAGCTTTTGGGAAGGTGGTTGGTCCAGGGTTTGCGGACTAGTGTAAGTTTTATTGTATAAAGTTGTTTATATTATATTATATTATAGTTGTGTATTTTATTTGGGCCTAGTATACTTCATTTCGAAGTTATACTAGTGGGTTTAGTTTTGGATTGGATTTTGTTGAAAAGAGTTTTAAAAGTAAAAGAAAGAGAAAAATTATTTGTGGACCAACGTAGCACTGTCGGGTCGATTTTTGATTTCTTGTTTCTAGAACTGTAACCTTAAAAGATCTTGGATTAGTTGGGGTCATTTATGCTAAATATCTTCCGCTGGCATTTGTTTATTGATTAAATAGGTTGATTTGGATTGAAGTTTCATAGTGACGACCAAATCCCTTGACCCCGGATTTGGGGGCGTTACACATTATGTTGTCAAATTCTGTAGACATATAGGGTCTCAACATAGTTGATGCCTATTCAACTTCTATCTTGATTGTGGATGTTTGGTAGAATGGTATTAGTACAACGAAAGTTGGTTTTTATTAGTTTCATGTTGTTCGATTAATATCATCACCGTTATATGCTAAGGGTAATAACGATAACTATTGAATGAAGTAGTAATGAAGTTATGATCTCATGTGTGTTTAATATTGTTAATTCAAGTGTCAATTAAGTGTTTAATTCTCGTAGTTAATTGTAGTTAATAATTAGTTAATCAAATTTAAGTGTTATTGTCTTGACATTGAGAAATAATCATACATTGGTGAGTAAGTGTTAATTGAACATAATTAGTCTGAGTCTCTATGGGAACGAACTAGAATTTTATTATGTACATTATAACGGGTGTCGGCCTAAGAAAGCGTGACACAAAATAGACAATAATTATGAATAATTTATTTATTTTATTATAGTCCATGTTCTTAATTTCTTAAATGATTTTGATGAAAAATTTTAAAATATTTATTTGGACTACTGCGCAGCGCAACTTTATCGACTAGTTAGTATTATAGGGGAGACAAAAATTTGAAATAATCATGGGTTCGACCCATGTTTCGTGTAGTTTATCCTCTGCCTGAGTTTGACTTTGATCCCGAAGATTTATACTCATTTGTAGGATTATAAATCATATTTATTAAAAAAATTGGATCATGTTCATCCAAAAAATTAGCCACATATTAGTTTGAACTTACGATTAGCATAACATCCCATATAATATAAGTTATTTGTTGTTCATTTATTTTATAATACCGCAATTATTGTTTTAAATACAAAATATTTTGAAATGTTTCAAAAAAAAGTTATTAAAACTAATTGACACCTATAAAAATAACATTACTAAATTATATTTTTATATATGATTAGCATAAGTACGATATTATCCAAATTTTTAATAATAATATCCTTCATCCCAAATGCAATAAGTACCGAGAACCGTTAAATCTTTGAACAAATAAATTATAACTGTTTGAATAAAATAAAAAAATATTTTATAATCAACCGTAATTAGGTATCATAAATAATGTAAATTATTCATCCGAATTAAAATAAAATTATAATATTGATTAGGTTTAAAAAATTAAAAAATAATAAATATAATTTGTTTCAAGCTAGTACCACCCACTACCCATAAGACAGACATGCACACTTTGGAGGACCGAGTCCATTGTGCCACATGTTTGAAATAATCTCAGTACTTAGGTGTTGGCGTTTGAAAATTGCAGCCCACGTTTGAAGTGTAATTGCCCTCTACAGTGTATATAAATACAAGCACCTTCAACTTAAACCTTAAATCAGTTTCATAAACAAACAGTGTGATAAATAACTAGAAACTAGAATAGCAGCGAGAATGTGTACCTTAGAAAAACGCGGAAGTGTTTACATTCTCACACTTACCGGCAATGATGAACACCTTCTCAACCCATCTCGCATTGATTCTATCTCCGCCGCTCTCCACCGAGTTCGAGGTGAAAGCACCGCCACACCTTCCACTTGCACTGCCCTAATAACAACTGGAGAAGGCATGTTTTTCTCCAACGGGGGGGACATACCATGGGTTCAATCAAACAAACAAAAATTCTTGTTCATGATGTCCAAAATAAGAGGCCTCCTCACCGATTTCATGTCTCTCCCTATGCCAACCATAGCTGCTGTCAACGGGCATGCCACTTGTGCTGGTGTCAATCTCGCCCTTTGCCATGACTATATTTTCATGAGAAAGGACTGTGGGTATTTGTACATTAATTTTAACGATGTCGGGAGATTGCCTACTTTCCCTTATGTAAGAGCCACCATTAGGGCCAAAATTTCAAGTCCAGCTGTTTGGCGTGATCTCATTATGAGTGCCCAGAAGATTCCAGCCACGATGGCGGTGGAGAAGGGGATTATTGACGCGGCCTATGATACTGTGGAGGAGACGGTGGCCGCGGCTATAGATCTGGGAGAACAGCTGGTCATGAGGAAGTGGAAAGGGCATGTGTATGCAGAAAATCGAAAACTTCTATTTCCGGAAGTGTTGCAGGCGCTAAGTGTTCTTGAAACTGACGAAAGTGTGAAGAATTCTCTTATAGTACCTATCAAGGACCCTGCATCTCGACTTTGATGCAGGCGATCTGATGAAACACACCCAGGCGTACACCTCTAATCACTCTGCAATATTATATATAGTATATGTGTATGATGTAAAAACGAGAGAAAACAAGAATGTAAAGTAGTGATCTATTACTTTGCATACAGGAAACAACTTAAGTACAAGAAAACTAGGAAACCAACTAGACCTATAAACTAGGAAACAGAAAGCAACAGAGAGTCCTGAAAATGTTCCACTACTACTTCTCAGGCCTGACTTATTCAAACTACGTCCATAAACTATCAAAATATTGCCGACACCTCACACTACATCACTGGACTCCACATCTCAGACAGCATAAATTATTAACAAAGTTTAGATTAATCCAACAAGTACCCCCTTAATCTAAACTTCTTTATTAAGACTCTTCACCCCAAGAAGCTGTCTCATACGTTCAAATTTGACAATTGACAATGCCTTAGTCAGCACATCAGCACGTTGTTCCTCTGTTCGTACGTGCTTCACAACAATCTCACCTCGTTCCACACACTCCCTTATAAAATGAAAACGGATATCAATATGTTTTGACCTTCCGTGAAAAACAGGGTTCTTTGCCAAGTCTATGGCGGACTTATTATCAATGTATAATACCACAGGGCCAATGTGATTTCCTGTCACTTCCTTCAGCAAGTTTCTTAGCCAAATCCCTTGACACGCTGCAGCCGTAGCAGCCATGAATTCCGCCTCACATGAAGACAATGCAACGCACTTTTGTTTTTGGGAAACCCATGTTATCACACTCTCATTCAAGTAAAAAACCACCCCACTAGTGCTCTTCCTGTCTTCTATATTACCGCCCAAATCACTGTCGGAGAAACCTGTTATCGCATTATTTGCACTATCCTTCGAGTAGATTAAACCGTAGTTCAAAGTACCTTTAATGTACCTCATTATTCGCTTTGCTGCGTTCAGATGAGTCAATGTGGGTCTTTCCATGTACCGACTTATGACTCCCACGGCATATGATATATCAGGTCGTGTATGAACAAGGTAACGCAGACCCCCCACAATGCTCTTGAACTCAGTAGCATTCACAGCAGTTCCTTCTTCGTCCTTGGTGAGTACAATCTTGGGCTCCATTGGATACCTTGTCGAATTACAATCTTTCATCCCAGCCCTTTCGAGAACCTTTTTAGCATAAGCTTCCTGCTTCAATTCCACATAATCTGTCTGCTGATTTACTTCTAAACCCACATAGTACGAAAGCTTACCCAAATCGCTCATTTCAAAGTGTTTTGCCATCTGCATCTTGAAATTCTGTATGGCCGCTTCACTTATTCCAGTTACTAGAAGATCATCAACGTACAGTGCTACTACTAGAACTTCACCTGCTTCTCTTTTCGTATATACCGCATGTTCAAAAGGACAACGCATTAAACCCATACCTTCCAAGCATTTGCTCAACTTCGAGTACCAAGCCCTTGGGGCCTGGCGGAGGCCATACAGAGCTTTCGATAGCTTGTATACCATGCGTTCTTGTCCCTGTTTCTCGAACCCCTCGGGTTGAAAGACATACACTTCTTCCCTCAAATCTCCATTCAAAAACGCTGATTTAACATCCAAGTGGTGCACACTCTAGCCATTTTTTGCCGATAATGCCAAAAGCAATCTGATTGTCTCCAAACGTGTCACAGGAGCAGATAATTCTTCAAAATCTACTCCTTGTTGTTGGACATACCCTTTAGCGACAATTCGAGCCTTGTACTTGACAATCTCTCCTTTGGTGTCTTTCTTTAACTTAAATACCCATTTCAGACCTATTGCCTTCTTGCCCGGTGGTAACTCTGTCAAATGCCATGTCTCATTTTTCTCAATTGCGTTTATTTCTTGCTTCATCGCCGTTTTCCACTCTTGCTTCTGTGATGCCTGAGCGTAATTTATTGGTTCGTCCACCCCCATAAGCATCAACTCATCAGGGGTCTCTACTTCTTCAGCATCTTCATACACTTCACTTAACCGTCTAAACTTTCGTGGTTCACTTTCCTCGCTAGAGCCAATAGTACTCCAACCGGTTGAACTTTGTATTGATTCAAGTGAGTGCGTCTCCATCTGTGAGCTCTGAACTGGACTGGTAAACTCTGTTCTGTTTCCAGTTCTGGATCTCCTTCAGTGCCAGTGCTACCCTGTGATAACTCTTGACTACTGACGTTATCACTTGCACCAGCTGCATAGTCCTGTTCAAAACCAATCACAGTGAACTGGGTGCCTTGCTCATCCCTCTATACGTTGTGTTCAGCCCAATCCCATGCCTTCTTTTCTTCAAAAACAACGTCACGACTTACACATATCCTCTTAGTCATAGGGTCATACAGCCTATACCCTTTCGTTCCTGGCTCCTTCCCGAGATTTATCACCACCCTACTACGATCATCCAATTTAGTAGTCTTGACACTCAGAATCTTCATATGTGACACACACCCGAAAACCTTAACATATTCCAAGTTTGGCTTTGTTCCTGTCCATGCCTCATAAGGCGTTTTTCCTGTCAAAGCACGCGTGGGCAACCGGTTTAGCACATACACAGAGTGTCTCACCGATTCTGCCCATAAGTACGATGGTAGATTCATTGTCTTAAGGAAACTCCTGGTCATAGCCACAATCGTACGATTTCTTCTCTCCACAATACCGTTCTGCTGCGGTGTATATGGAGTTGTGTATTGACGGTATATACATGTCTGCTCACAATACTCATCAAACTGTCGCGAACAAAACTCTCCCCCTCTATCTGTGCGAAAGGCTTTCAGCTTTGCTTCTGATCCCTTCTCGACCTGAGACCTAAACCTTTTAAAAGCCTCAAACGCTTCATCCTTAGACTTTAACATAAACACCCACATGGCTCTACTGAAGTCGTCCACAAAGAGGAAAAAATACTTACTTCCCCTCAGTGTTTCAGGCATGGTTGGACCACAAATGTCTCCATGCACCAGTTCTAAAACCTTTTTTGCTCAAAAACTTGACTGTGCAGGGAAACTTTTCCTATTCTGCTTCGCCATTAGACACCCCGTACACACTTTCTTGGGCTGTATAATCTTTGGTACACCGTCAACCATCTTGTTCCTTGTCATTAGATTCAAAGCTTGGAAATTAACGTGGCCAAGGCGTGAGTGCCAGAGCCACGCTTCTTCCTCCTCCTTTGACAACAAACAACTTGAATCAACAGTTTTTGCCACAACCCTATACAGTCTGTTTCCTGATCTTTTAACCTTCATTAGTAGTCGTTCAATCTTATCATAGACCCACAAAAAATCACCGTGTATTACAACTCGATTGCCCTCTTCAGATAATTGTCCTAAGCTCAGTATGTTATTACACAAACTGGGTATAAAGTAAACATCTTTAAACATTCTCTCCTCACCATCTTTGCATTTAAAAAATACTGAACCTTTACCTCGTATGTCGACTGTCGATCCATCACCAAAGTGTACCTGACCAGTCACCTTTTCGTCCAATTCTCTGAATTTTGATTTCTCCCCGGTCATATGATTACTCGCTCCGTTGTCCAAGTACCATACATCAGATCCTTCTTGCTTATCCTCGACTTCTGTCCTCAACTTTGGCTTAACCCTGCTCTCATTTAGCAGCACCTTGTCACCTCGACATTCCACCATCAATAACGCTGGTTCGTCATCTAGAGCCTGTGCCAAATTAGCCTCCAGACGTTGTTCTTTTTCCCTTTTTGGTTTACGACACTCAGCCGCATAATGGCCATATGCCAAGCAGTTGAAGCACCGGATTCTACTCTTATCCCTTGTATCTCGATTTACTTCTTTGGTCTTAAAATCGCTGCCATTTCCTTTGTTTTTCAAGCTCGATCTCCTGAGCCATTCTTCTCTGGTAAACAACAGTTGTCCTTCTTCCTTTTCCTTTTTCAACCATCCTTCCTCAGTAAGTAATAGTTGTTGTCCTCCACTAGGTTCACCTTGACCCTTTAAGCGTTCTTCATGGGCCTTCAAGGACCCAACCGCTTCTTCGACTGACATCGTATCCAGGTCCCCAAATTGCTCGATTGTGGAGGCTATTTGCAGAAATTTCGTTGGCACTGCCCTGAGAAGTTTCTTTACCACATATCCTTCGTCAATAGTCTCCCCTAGTGCCCGTATATTGGCTACCAATCCGTTCAGTTTGATACAAAACTCATCAAGCTGTTCTGCATCTTTCATCTTTAGGGATTCAAATTCAGCTTTTAAGGTTTGAACCTTTGCCTTCTTCACGCGGTCGGCGCCCATACACATAGTTTTTATGGCTTCCCATGCCTCTCTCGCCGTGGTCTTTTCTGCAATAGACAAGAGTAAGTCTTCAGGTATTCCCTGGTACACAGCAGCAAGAGCAATCTTGTCCTTTCTCTCCTCCACCGAAGCCTTTGGATCCTTAGGCTCAATAGCCTCCCATACTCCATGGGCATGCATGAAAACTCTCATTTTAATTGCCCTTGCCGTATAGTTACCTCGCGTCAGCATCGGATAACTGAGACCCACTACCTCCTTTGTCTTGCTCATCTCTGTCTTACTCGCTTCCATTATATCCTTCTTGGGCATCCACTTTGGCATATACTATGTATGTATGTGTGCTCTGATACCAGATTGATGAAACACACTCAGGCGTACACCTCTAATCACTCTGCAATATTATATATAGTATATGTGTATGATGTAAAAATGAGAGAAAACAAGAATGTAAAGTAGTGATCTATTACTTTGCATACAGGAAACAACTTAAGTACAAGAAAACTAGGAAACCAACTAGGCCTATAAACTAGGAAACAGAAAGCAACAGAGAGTCCTGAAAATGTTTCACTACTACTTCTCAGGCCTGACTTATTCAAACTACGTCCATAAACTATCAAAATATTACCGACACCTCACACTATATCACTGGACTCCACATCTCAGACACCATAAATTATTAACAAAGTTTAGATTAATCCAACACGATCTTGGGCGCGCAGCTGAACATGCATATTGAGCTACCTGTTTTTATGATCGAATAATGTATTATTAGCCTTTCATTTGTTTGTTTTCCTTGAAATTATGGGCTCGCCGTTTGCCTGGTGGGTGCATTTTATTTGTACAAATCTACTGTTCTTCTATTCTCATGTATAATATTGGAAACTAAAATAAAACCAAAAAGATTTAAAACGAATTTAATTTTTTATAACTGTTGACCACGAGCACACTTGAAATTGAGAATATAAGAATTTTAGTTGATTAGTTAGGCCCGGAAACCCTTTAATAGGAAATTAAACTCATGAAAGCCTTTTAGGTGCTCCTTGTAAACGGCTTGTAATCAACCTTCAAGGGGGTTGGAAAAATGTTGTTATTGGTGGACATTTCAAAGAAAACTCGTACGTATTACAATGCATTCTAATATTTTATAAAAAAATTACTATTGAATTGAAAAAATAAAAATAATTGAATTCTTTTGCACTGGGTTTAAAAATGGAGCTAACCTTCAACTCCTTTTATGTCTATTATTTTATCCCAAACCTTGTCGATTTCTTGTCTCTGTATATACGATTGCAATTGCCAAAATCCAAAGTCCCTAACTTAATTTTGTTTATACGAAATTTCTGCAAACGAATGAGCGAACAAGGATAGAGACCTATATATATAAACAATATTGATGAGGAATTGTATGAACTGAGCAAAATAATAATCTAACGAATTCTAGAAAAATAATAATTTAATGAATTTTAAGAATTCTAACATCAGTTATTCCTTACTCGTATGTGATATCAAAATTGCAAACCGTAAAAAAATCAAAATAAGAAAATTCAGGATTTTTTGTTAAAAAAATAATTAGGAGTTTACTCGATGTTAACTGAGTAATTTGATTAACAAAAATATAAGATTCATGGCTTAAATCGGTTCTTGGTTGTAAAAGGTGTACGGGGTATGGTGATGCTGATGAATTGAGTGGTGGCATAAAGAGCTCTCGCTTCAACCGCCTACTTATATGTATTTATACAGGATCAAATCCTACGTAGTTCTTAGAGAACAAAGAGAGCAACAGTACACCATATTTGAAATATTACAAGCTGAAATGTTACCTTGAGTTCCTAAAAAGTTGATACGAGGTAACACTTTCTTTAGCCTTGTAGTACATACCATTCGATGTTATCATAGGCATGATTAAATTTATATTGTAACAAGAAATACTCTGTTGCAATTGATAATTTAAAAAGTGATACCAGAACTGAAAATTTGGGGGGCATTTTTATAATTTGTGTTTGTTGGGTCAAATTTGACCAAAATATTGGGGGACCAAAGCCAAAAAATCCAACCCGATCAATTAACTGACTAAAAATCACTTAAACTAAAAGTACTAAAATTGTCATCTCTTTCACTTTTATTTTTACTCTAATCTTCAACGCTCTAAAATCTCTCACTCACTTTTCAACACCCACTCTTCACCATTTTCACTCACAGATCGTGTTCAGAAAATTGGAAAGTTTAATCGTATAATGTTGTATAGATTGAATTTTGTTCGTGGCTTCACTCACATAGTTTAGGGTTCCACTAATTAGGGTTTAGGGTTTGAATTCGGGATTTCAACATTTAGTCGGGCATATATACTTCTTATTTTCTGCTCATATTTGGGTTTATATCTTTTTGTATGCTCATATTTGTGTGTAAATCTCCTTATACGTATATATAATATATACTAACCTATAATCCGTGCGATGCACGTTGTAGAGAAACTTCATGTCTAGAACTTGTACGCGGATGAAATACTATCAGCTAAGAGTTCTGTTTCCTCAAAATACGTATCTATTTATGTAAGGTGTTAATAACTGTTTGATTGAATTATATGCATTTTAATTAATATGTTTCATGAAAGTGTTAACTTTTTTTTGAAGGTGTTAACCAACCAACCAAACGAAACTATGTTTCGTTTATAATAGTACAGCACTTGCCTGAAACCCGTGCGATACACAAATTGTTTTTAATATTATATAATTTTTTTGCATTTAATTTGAAGTGAAAATTTAAGCTATAAAAGATATTTATTTGAAATTTTAATAATATGATTTGATGATAATTAAAAATATACACATAATATAATAATATAATTAGATATATATTAATTTTATTTTAGCCCGAATCAATAATATAATAATTATCTTTAGTTTGAATTTAATTTTGGTTGTAGCGTAGATCAATAATATACATTATTTTTTTAGCCACATGCCCTTTATATCTACCAAATTTAGCTAATTACATCTAGTTTATTTTGAATTTTATTTTAATTCAGTGAATATTATTTTGTCTTAAATCGAATAAATGATATATTTTATTTTATTTTAGCATAATGACCTTATATCGATCAACGAATTACCTTTCAAATTTTGATTTTGTTTCTAACCCGATTCAATAACATATTTTTCTTAGTCTTGTATTTATCATTTTTTTTGCATGAGAAATTAAATCTTTGTTTTAGGTTCAGGCCACCATATCATCAAATTCAACTAATTATACTTAGTTTTTTGTTTAATTTTATTTTAGTCTGGTATGAATATTATTTTATTTTAGACTGAATTGTTAATAATTGTATTATCTTATTTTAGCCCGATGACATTATATCGACCAAAACAAATTCAAATTTTTATTTTATTTGAGGTAGGACTTTATTATTTTATTTTAGCCCGAGCCTACAAATCCAACCAACTATATGTTGTTTATTTTTATTTTTTAATTAAGATTGGATCAATAGTATAATTTTGTTTAGCCCAACCCGCGTGAAATTTATATATTATTTAGTTTAAACCAAATTATAATTATGGTGTGAATATTTATCTATTTATGAGAGTGTTTTATATTAAAATTTTTACTATAAGTACGGTGACCGGACCGACTATTAACAAAATATTTTTTTTTAATTTCGTTTTTAATATAATAGTATAAATATAAATTAGTGTATTTCTCAATATTTACATATTTGTTGCACAACATTATAACAAACTACTACATACAACAACATTTAAAGTCACAATATTACAACAAACTATCAAAAACAACATCATCTAAAGTAACAATACATGTGTATATTATAAAATTTAAAATAAATTTTAAAATTTAAAAAGAGTAAATTTAAAAAATCGTGCATCGCACATGCTATAAGTTAGTATAAATAATATATGTAAGCATGTTTACCAAGATGATTATTGATTGGTATGATCTATTTTACCTATTGTATACTTTTTTAATTTAAGTTTTAATATTATATTATTAATTTAAATTAAATTGATAATGTATTTTTATTTGAAATAGTTAATTAGTTGGTTATTTATAATTATAATATTATTATTTTATTTTTATTAACTATAATTGATCATTTTTTTTGAAAATGAAGGGGTTTGATTTGAAAAAAAATAGAAAATTTAATGTGTTTTAACTGAAAAAAATAAGGTAATTTTTTAGTAATTAATAAGTATGATATTATTATTCTATTTTTTAAAATACAATTGTCCGTAATATTTTGTAAATAAAGCATTTTAGTTATAAAAATATATAAACATGTTATAATTGGAAAAAGAATAAATTGCATGTTGGTGGCTAAACGAATAAATTTTTTGCACTTTGTTGACCGATGTTGCAAATATTGCACTATAAGAGCTCAAATAAAAATTTTAAGCAATTAAATGGGTTATGTCAACTTCTGTTAATTAAATAAAAGCACCGTTAGTGAGTTGTAATTAAACACAAGGGTACTACAGTCTTTTCACCTTTAATGAGTTTGTCTAATCAATTTTTTTTTTTTATTACTCGTCAAAATCACAAACATACATCTCCGTTTCTTGCGTCATCTTCTTCATGTTCACCACTACCCCCACCAACGCAGCGGTCCACCGCCACCACCCGGCCGCCGGTCCATCACGTTCCGGTGAACTCCTTTCACCGATTTATTCCTCAATTTTAGTTGCCCATTCTCCGATCTATCACCCTATTTCGTTCATTTTTTCGAAATTACACCGCAACTCAAATTTCGGCCAATTCTCTCCCTTTAATGAGACTATTGTCAAAAATAAGAATACGACACAAGTTTCTAACACAATGCCCACTTTCAATATGAAGCCACGACACAAAGCTAATATTGAGTTAGCAATATCAGCACAATTTAATAAAAGTTTGTTACATTCCAGTTGGAGTGAGTTAGACAGCATTGACTAGTTTAGTTGACCGTAGCAGTGCTTATAAATAGTTCATTCCTCTGTATTTGAGATCTTAAGCTTTTGATATTATATTTTGGTTCATTTATTTCTCCTTCTTCTACATTTCGTTAAATACACACAACACACACTTATAGTAATCTATTATAGTATTAGAGCTCTTGACTATTCGTCATCAATTTCAAATTCTTATCTCCGTCTGTGCGATATGATAAACAGTTTCTGTTCATTTTGTATCTACAATTGATTGAGAGAAGAGATTGATTGAGATCGATCTTGAAACCCCAGATTTACGATATCTGTTGGAAAAAACTTAGAGAAAAAAGACACCTACATTTTGCAGAGAACTTGTACTGCTATATTTTTTGTTATTTCTTTTCTTCTTCTAAAACTCAAGGTAAACTAGCCATTGTGCCCGTTTGGGAAATCTTAAAATAAGTAACTTATGACTTAAAATGATTAAGTGCGAAATAAGTGATAAGTTGATAAATACTTATAAGTTCTATAAGTGTTTGGATAAATTTACTTATAAGTCAGAATTTTTTTTACTTAAATGAATTAAAACAAATAATTATTAAATATAATTATCTTAGCTCATGAATCTTAAATTAGAAAATATTTAAAAATTTATATTTTAAAATCAAAACTTTAGAAAAAAGTGAAAAAATGAAAATAAGTTGGAAAAAAGTACGTCACTGCCAACTTTCAACTTATCAGCTTATAAGTTGTAAATTCAGCTTATAAGTTGGGTCGACAAACACTCGTCGATAAGCTGTTAAGGGCTTATAAGCCATAAGTGGCTTATAAGTTGGCCGCCAAACAGGCCCATTATATAGGCTTTACAAACATATTAAAACTAACTATTACTAAAACTAACCACTACTAATTAATGGGTAAATTACATGTCCATAATTTACTCCATAACTCCACTACCCCACTACTAAACAATTCTAAAATAATATTTTTCTCTAATAATTAATCATTGCTAAATATCTAATAATTAAATAAACAAATAATTAATAACTAAATTTAAGATTATTCCAACATTCACCCCCATAATCTTAAATTTACGAAGCACTTTCTCTTCGCCTGTGATGCACTTCTCACCACCATCAATTTTGATGCACTATCTCATCAAAAACACTTTGGAGCACTTTCTCTCCACAACTCTAAAATAAAATTTCTTTCATGGCCTCTTGAGCCATGATATCTTTCTCATTATTTCCCCCGCTCATGTTCCTCCTTCATTTTTATTCTTGCTTCTCTTTCCTTTTTCCACGTACCATTTCATCTTGATATTTCACTAAATATATATGGAGAAATTTTAATGTCATTTGAAATCTCAGATAAATACTTAATATATATATATATATATAAATGTATGTATTTTTATAAGAGTCTCACAAGCCTTAGAACATATAGCTCTGATGCCATGTTGGAAAAAACTTAGAGAAAAAAGACACCTACATTTTGCAGAGAACTTGTACTGCTATATTTTTTGTTATTTCTTTTCTTCTTCTAAAACTCAAGGTAAACTAGCCATTATATAGGCTTTACAAACATATTAAAACTAACTATTACTAAAACTAACCACTACTAATTAATGGGTAAATTACATGTCCATAATTTACTCCATAACTCCACTACCCCACTACTAAACAATTCTAAAATAATATTTTTCTCTAATAATTAATCATTGCTAAATATCTAATAATTAAATAAACAAATAATTAATAACTAAATTTAAGATTATTCCAACAATTTCGTTGAGTTTTTCTTCAATTTTCAATGTTTTTACACAATTAGATTACATTGATTCATCAATACCACTAGAGTATTGTTGATTATCGATTGAGATCATTTTAATAGCTATTTTTGAAGATTGAGAGGACGAAACCCTAGTTTTCTGTATAATCATGGTGCGTAACCGTTTTGCAAATATTGTTTAAGAAATTGGTAACAGAATTGGTGGTAATAAAGATAATCTGATTCCTGAGGATAATGGTATAGAGAAAGATACTCATGATGGAGTATATTCCCAGAATAACACTAATTTCATCGACAATAATTCATATTCTTTGTACTTGCATAATAATGATCATCCAAGCCTCGTTTTGATAGCTAAGAAACTAGTAGGTCCAGATAATTTTGGTCCATAGAGTCAATCAATGAAAATAGCTTTTAAACGGTAGGAACAAGTTTGTGATTATGAATGGAGTTTTTGAGAAACCTTCATAAGATTCTCCACTGTTGGCACAGCGGGAGAGAGAGTAAATGATTTAGTGATTACTTGGATTTTGAACTCAGTTGTTAATGAGATTAGTGATGGTTTGAACTACGTCACAACTGCTCGAGAAGTCTGGTTAGAGTTGATAGAGAGATTTTCTGGAACTAATGGCCACATGATTTATCAAGTTTTTAAAGGATATTCACAGTGTGGATCAAGGAAATAAGTCAGTAGAGGTTTATTTTCATAAGCTCGAGGCTCTGTGGGTTGAATTTGTTGTTTTAGAACCAAATGTTAGCTACACTTGTGGAGCACACAAGGTACATATTGAGAAAGATCAGAAGAGAAAGCTATTGCAGTTCTTAATGGGCCTTCATGATGGAAATACAAATGTGATAGGCCAAATTCTATTGATGAATCCTCTACCAACTGTGTCTTAGACATATGCTTTTGTAAAGCAAGATGAGAAAACTCGATAAGGATATCAAAATACTATTACAATAATTAATCCTTTTGCTAATTCAACTGTGACCGGTGGAACTGCAGACTCAGTGAATAAAAGATTTCTAACTAATAGAGTAAATTATCAGTCTGAAAATGCAACTGGTAATCTAGCAAAATCTGGTCTAAGTGTTCCTATTGTAATTTCAATGGTCACACTAAGGAGAATTGTTACAAGTTAATTGGATATCCACCAAATTGGAAGAAGAAAGAAAAGCCCGGCATGACTAGTTTTCCAGTTGCAGGACAGTTCAGAAATCTGCCCAAATTTAATCTAGCAAATGTCACCAGTTCTATGTAGCTCCACAAAATGTTCAGCCTGATCAATCTAACTCTCAGTTCAATCAGTTGCAACAACAAATCAATCAGTTGAGTCAAATGATGGCTAACTTTGTTGGTACTGGCAAGAAAATGTCCAGCCCCGAGGAGCATATGGAAGGTATGGCCGTAGCTTATACTAATCTTGTGCAAACATCTACAAGTTCACATATATTGTTAATGGATATAGGGGCGAATGCTCACATGTGTTGCTCACTTCAACTATTACATAACATAGTACCTTTAAGTACACATATTCATGTAGTCTTACCAAATAGATCTCATGTTATAGTTAAGCATATTGGATCTTTCTCTTTTCATGATAAATTAACACTAGATAATGTGTTATTTGTACCTACTTTTCACTAAAATCTTCTTTCTGTTCTAAAATGGACATCAGATACTCATGGTACAATGACATTTTTCCTTGATCACTGCACTTTCCAGGTCCAGGATCAGAAGGGTACTCTTGTACTTGGTAAAGTGAAATCAGGGCTATACCATCCGGACTTATCTCCTTCATCTTCTGAGGACTCTTATTTAATTTCCAATCATTGTTCTAGTCTTAATTCAGTGTCTAAACAACAATTGAATGCTTTATGGCAAATGAGAATGGGGCATGTATCTACCCCTGTGCTTTGTAAAATCTCGACTACATTTGATGACATTTTAGTAGAATGTAATAAACTTTGTCCAATTTGTCCATTGTCTAAACAAACAAAACTGCCTTTTTCTTTGAGTTCTTCTCAAGCAGCAAATTTGTTTGATCTTATACATGTTGATTGGTGGGGTCCATATGCACATGAAACTACTTTTGGTTGTAAGTTTTTCCTTACATTTGTAGATGATCATTCTAGAGCCCTCTGGAGTTTTCTCCTACCTACTACGCAACATGTATATCAAAATTTGACTCATTTCTGTACATATGTACAAAACCAGTTTCACACTACTGTTAAATAATTTAGAAGTGACCATGTGATAGAGTTCTTTAATCATGATATTCCATCATTTCTACTTGACAATGGAATTATCCAGCAAGCTTCTTGTGTCAATACACCTGCCCAGAATGGCATGGTCAGGAAGAAGGCATAAACAACTTCTGTCAATTTCTAGGGCTCTTAGATTTCAGGCAGGGTTACCTATCAAATACTGGGGTGACTGTATTTTAGTAGCTACATTCTTAATCAATAAATTACCTACTCCAGTATTAGACTATAAAACACCTTTCAATATTTTATACAAATTTCCTCCCACCTATGACACCATTAAGGTTTTTGGATGCTTATGTTATGTATCCGTTCATAATTATGATAAATTTTCACCAAGAGTTGTTAGATGTGTGTTTATTGGTTACCTTCATGGTCATAAAGATAACAAACTACTTGATTTAAATACTAAACATACTTTCATCTATAAACATATGGTTTTTCATGAGACAATGTTTCCTTTTCTGAATAATACCCATACCTCAACATCAGTGATCCTCACTTTCTTCAAAATTGGATTGTGTTAGGTAATGAATATAACACGGGGTGAATGTGTTTTGGATATTTTTAAGGCTTTTTGAATGTTTGTTACTTGGTTAACAAAGCAGATTAGAAGTGCAGTAATATTATATTAGCTGGAATAAAATAGTGCACACAATATGTTAGGTCACACAACACTATAGAAGGAGGTTGAATATAGTGTTTATACAATCAAATTAATTTCGAACACAAGTAACAGTAATCAAGTATATTCAATATAATAAACTCTATTATAATAGAACAATTGTTCTCTCTCAGTGATGAACAATATCACTAAGAGCTGCTAGGTTATAATGTATAATGTTCTCGTGAATGATAACACTTATGGTGTAAACCCTAAGCTGTGTTTATATAGTACACAGTTACAAGATATCTTCTAATTGATATGGAATATAATTCTGTCTCCTAAAATATATCAATCAAATATTATCTTCTACAACTCTTCTAGTCTTCTAACTCTTCATGCATATCTTCTATTATTTTAGTCACGATCATTTCCTGTAAATCAGCTGCTTTCCTTATCTGAAGTATTCACACTTAAGTCCTGATATAAATCTTGACGACCTTAAGTTCTGATATAAGTTCTGACTTCAGTAAGTTCTAATTTCCAGTAAGTCCTGATATTAAGTTCTGAAACTAAACACAACAGATTAGACATGACATCTCAAATATATCTAACAATATCCCCCAACTTGTAAATTATGAAAAATATACAAGGTGATAGATTTGATGATGTCAAAAACATTTAAGTACAAATGCAATGAGAGTTTATTTAAACAACTAACTACAACTTATAGTTCTTGTAGCTTTTACCAATCTTACTGAGTCAATCTGAATCCAAAGTGATTCTTGACAAAGTTTGATATCAGTTTCTCTTCTGCATTCCTCAGGACTTGAGCTAGTGTAGCTTTGACTTGCTTCAATTCTTCACCCTGACTTCCAATCTGGTAGATTACAGTCCTAAGTGCTGAGATATGATTTCTTTCTAAACCATCACCAAGTCTGATTACTCTTGAATGAGTTGAGTCTTCATTATAGCACAGACATTTCTCTTTCAGAATAACCTCAAGTTTAACAGAATCCTTCTTCATTGGAATTTCACTTCCATCATCTTCAATAATATTTGGAATGAATTCAGTAACTCTTGATCCAGAAATTCTTGCTTTATCCCTTATGGTCTTCATGATGAAATTTGACCATCTTCTAGTAATCTCAGACTTTATCTCCAAAAGATAATGAAAGAATTGAAGTTCTTTCAGAGATTTGTTCAACACATCTAATTCTGACATCCTGTATGTTCTTCCATCTTCAAGAAACATAATCGGCTTTTCTTTGACATTACTTTTATCATGAGCATCCAGTACCACTTGAACAGATATAACCTTATCAAGGTGTTTCTGTGTAACTTCTTCAAGAGGTTTTTCAGTCAATAAGAATGGATCTCTTATAAGTACTTCAACTCATGTCTTGATCTTGCGTTCTTCAGAACCTAATCCAGCTTTGTCTCTTGCTTCTCTGGCTTTCAATCCAACAGTCATGAAATCAGATAGTAGCTGGCTTTTCTTAGGATCTGATGGATTAACATTCTTCCATAGGAGTTTTTTCTTATCAATAACTGTCAATTTGTTCAAATCAACTTGAGCACTGTCAGAGGTTGATGTTTTAATGACTTGATCAGAATTTGCTATTTCTTATGTAGCTTGTTGTTCTTCACTCTGAATAACTTGAGTTTTGTCAGAGGCTGTCTTAGATTCTCCAGTTATCTTCCTTCTTTTCAGAGTTTCAACAGTTTCATCTTCAGCAGCTGTATCATCAAAAACTTGAACCATTTTGCACACTGGTTTCATCAGTATTTGAGGAATCTTCATCTCCTGTGGCTTTGTTGGTTCATCAATCTTTCCTTTCCCTTTATCCTTGGGATCAATTTTAACTTGTGATCTTGTCTTGGGCTTTGAAGCCTCAGAATTTGACCTTTTCTTGATCACAATGCCTTTTACCTTAGGCCTTGGAGGTTTTTTTGCATCAGAAGCTTTAGACTTAAGATTTGTCTTCTCAACTGCAAATCTAGCTTCTTCCTCATTTAATGTCTCTAAATCCATTCCAGGATTATGTTTGAGAAATAGTCTTCTAGCAATTTCTTCATCAAGTGTTTGAATCTTGGGATCTTTGTAATAGACTGTAGTCTCCCTTCCCTTGAGCTTCAGAGTTTGCAAGAACTTCTGAGAGTCTTGACTTTCAGCTTGAATCAGAACATCAGAACTTGATATCTAATTTTGATTATCAGAACTTGCTATCAGAGCTTGAGCATCTACAGCTTCAGAACTTGAATTCTTCTTTGTAAAAGATTTGCTAGCATCAGAATTTAGTTTCTTTGAAGAAACTTTGCTGCTTTGCCCTTGACCTTGACCCTTGCTTGGGTTTCCCTGGTCATCTTCCTTATCATCCTTCTTCTTCAGTACTTGACTAGTTGAGAATTTGGACTTCATTACCTTCTCCCCCTTTTTGGCATCATCTGGTAGGAGTAAAGATAGAAGAAGTTCTACTGAAGATTGAATTTCATTCAGTTGAGCTTGTTGAGAGGCTTGATTCTGCAGGACCTTGGTCAGTTGAGCCTGTTGCTTTTCTTGAACCTTCTCAATAGCCTCTGCTTTCTAATGAATAGGTCTTATAAATCTGTTCTTGTCCAGCTTGATCATCAGGTCCAGCTTATCAGTATTTTCCTGTAGCTTATCAACCTTAGCATGAGTAATGGAGTGTTGACCTTGAAGGCTTTTAGTACTGAGAGCTGTGACTTTAAGTTGAGCTTTAAAGTCAGAATTTGTCATCAACTCATCAGCTTTAGCAATATGTTCTGATAGAACTTTGGAGCTTGGAATAAAATCTGATTCATTCAACTTCTTGGTCCACTCAACTCCTCTATGAGTTTCTTCCCACGGAACAGGAGCATCTTGTTCAACAAACTTTTTAATCAATGCCTCCTTTCCAAGAACTTGAGTCGGTGTGTTAACTGGAGCTGACTCTCCAAAACTTGCAAGAAACTCTTCATCTTCTGACAACACAAGTGTGTGTGTGGCTGTTGGAGATTCTGGTAAAACTTCATCTGTTTCCACATCCAGTATAGGAGTATTTGGAACTTCAACATGTAGTGGAGAAACAGGTGGAGTTGTCACTTGTCCTTGTGGTGCTTCCAGAAACAGGACAGATGGAATGATCAGCCTATGAAGGTCAATTTCAGGACTTAATCCTGAATCTTCAACTTGAACATTTTCTTTGATAGGAGAGACATGAGGTGTGATTACTGTATCTGAAACAGTATTTTTAGCTTGAGGTGGAGGTAGAAAAGCTTCAATTACTATAGGTCCTGTTGAGATCAGAGATTCCTGATCCCCTTCCTCAGCTTCTGTAACATCCTCAGATAGAGGTTTTTCCATATGCCTTCCTGCTCTCATTTTCTTAGATTTCCTGGATGGTGGAGAAACATGATCTGCATCAGAATTTGCAGATCTTTTCCTTTTCTGAATTTCAGACCCTTCAGCTTCTACTGTCACAGATTCTGATGCATAAACCTGGACTTGCTCCTCTTCTTCATCAGATTCATCCCTTAGAATCATCCTTCTTCTCCTTGGTGGAGATTTAGGAACAGATTTTGCCCTTGTAGGTTTGGGTCTTGATATTGTAGCAGATGGTTGTGGGTGAGAGGATTGTGCAGGTTGGAAATAAGTTCTGATGGTAGGCTGTGGTTGTGAGGATTGAGCTGTTTGAGTATTTGTTGTAGGTGCTGATGGAGGTTGAGATTGTGCTGGTGCTATATCAGGATATATGGTACTATATGTGTGAGGATCAGCATTTACTAAGAATTGTATAACAGACTGAGGAATTTGGAGGGGTCTTAGTACATTCTTCTTATTATCAGTAGATAATAAGTCAGTGAAAGCCCTTTTGTGTAGCTTAAAGGGTTCAATTGTCTCACTAAAGTTTTGTGGTGAATCAGGACAACATAAATTATAGATAAGTTGACAAAATCTAGCAAAAGAGACTATATTGCTATCTTCTTTCATCCTATCACCAATAAATCCTAAAACAACACTTGCATAATCAAAATGAGTTTGATTCAAAAGGGCATACCCGATTTGCTGACTCATTATTGGTATAACATCGAAGTTTGAGCACTTGTTGGCAAAAGCTTTTGTAATACAGTCAAAGAAAAAACTCCACTCCCTCCTGATTTGGGGTCTCTTCAATTTTCCTAGCTTTGTCAAAGATTTTTCATAGCCCAGATTTGCCATCATTTGTTGAAGAGCTGGCTCCTCAACTGATGAATTGAAAGTGCAATCTTCTGGCAAATGTAGTGCTTGTCGAACAGTTGACAAGGTCACCACATGCTCATCCTCCCCTGTTGTAAAGATAATACTCAGGGACCCAGCTTTTCCACCATCATCATAAACACCAGAACGCCAAAACTCAAGAATCTGCTTGCCTGAGAGAACCTGGGGTTGGGTCAGTGCATACCCTATTTCACTTCGAGCAAGGAAGTCTTGAACGAAATGAAGTTCTGAAAGAGCCTCGTCCTTAGAAAGAACAGTCATGTAGTTATTAGGAACAAAGTTGGATCCATCATAGATTAGATCTTTGGGTGCCATTTCTGTAAAGAAATAAGTGAGAAAAAGTGTGTTCACAAGGTGTTTGTTAAAATGCATGTAAGAAAGTCCGTCAGAGAATATTAGAGAATGAGAGAGAGAGAATAAGAGAGATTAGAAAGTAAAAATAGTAGGTAAAAGATTGTAAAATCTTTTAATTCTCTTATTTATACACTCCACGTGACAACTGTCAATTTTGTGAGGCAGAATAGTCTTTTTACACCTGGCAGCATGGAAACAGTCAAAAAATAATGAGTGGGCACGGTAAACGTGCAGTAATTATTGCTCACATGTTGTTACCAAAACAAACACGCAACCCATAAACCAAATGATTATCACTATTTTTATCTCACTTAATTATATTTCGACAAAATATAACTGTTACAGTAAATACTAAAAATAAGCCAAGTAATTAAATAATGCCACGTAAGCATCATAGTTTCCCTCAGGATTTGCATCAGAACTTGACTATTATCAGAATTTAACGGTCATCAGAACATGGCTTCTGTACTCAAAAAGTGAATGTTTGTTTATGTGATTCTTCACACAAATACTGACTGGTTTTTTCAGAGTTTAATTATCAGAACTTTCATTAGAACTTGTCCTCAGAATTTATGCAAATAATACTTAACTGTTTGTCAAAAACAACTTAATCACCACAGTAATTTTCATCATTCATATGGAGTGAGAGTGTGTGCATTTGCAAATGATTAGATAAAGATTAAAGTCTGATAAACTTTAGTATATCTTAGAAATAAGGCATAACTAAGAAAGGTTCTTAAAATCTGTCTTTAATTTTGAAGTCTACTATAGAATAAATTTATGCAAGAGTCCACCTCTACTGTTTGTGCTCATTTTATACATCTTTTGACATTCTTTTTACAGTGACTTCTCAGTGTAAATGAGTCACAACTACTATTAGAATTTATGTTATTATCAGAGAATTTCTCCAGTAATCAGAGAATGTGAAAAGTCACCAAGAAAAAAATATTTGCTTTTCTAATACATATAACTTAATACCAGCAATGCACTTGGGTCTTCCCTTTCACATATGTACTCTAGATCTCAAAGGAGTACTTGACTTCAATTTTTCTTTTCTTTTGTTTTCTTCAGATAAGTGAGGCTTATCAAACATGTAGTTCATCCTTAAGATTTACTGACATCAGAATTTGACAGATAAGAAACAATAATCTAGTTTGTGACTTAGTAATAAGATACACAAAGTAAATTTGACTAAGATCAAAATCAGAGTTCTCTTGTGTTATGGATTTCCACATAAATAACTAATTCAAACATGAGATACACAGTTTGTTAAAGACTACTAAGTCATCATCTAACACATAATCCTCATTGGATTGAATAGTTACAGAACATTCAAACCACTATCAGAGTATATAGTATCACATTAGATAACAATCAGTATTTAATATATTACAATTTAAGCACAAATTACATGGAGATAAGACAATCTATAAACACTGATCATAAAGTCTGATGCATGAGAACAAAAACTAAACAGATTTTGAGAAAGACCCTGAAATCATTCCAAGTTCATTTACCAGTCTTGTAAAAGTAGCTTCACATAATGGTTTTGTGAAGATATCTACTAGTTGTTGATCTGTTGGAACAAAATACAATTCCACTGTACCTTCCATCACATGTTCCCTTATGAAATGGTACCTAATGCTGATGTGCTTTGTCATTGAGTGTTGAACTGGATTTCCTGTCATAGAAATAGCACTTTAATTATCACAGTAAATGGGTATTTTAGAAAATTCTAACCCATAGTCCAGTAATTGATTCTTCATCCAAAGAATCTGTGCACAACAGCTTCCTGCAGCAATATATTCTGCTTTTGCAGTTGATATGGAAATTGACTTCTGTGTTTTGCTAAACCAAGAAACCAATCTGCCTCCAAGAAATTGGAAGCTTCCACCAGTGTTTTTCATGTCTATATTACATCCTGAAAAATCTGCATCTGAGTAACCTATTAGCATAAAATCTGATTCTCTAGGATACCACAATCCTAGATCAGTTGTACCCTTGAGGTACTTGAAAATTCTTTTCACAACTATTAGATGAGGTTCTCTTGGATCAACCTGAAATCTTGCACAAAGACATGTAGCATACATGATATCAGGTCTACTTGCAGTTAAATAGAGTAAAGAGCCAATCATACCTCTATAGTTAGTAATATCTACTGATGCTCCAGTATCTTTATCTAACTTGGTTGCAGTGACCATGGGAGTGGATGCAGTTGAACAGTCTTGCATTCCAAATTTCTTGAGTAAATTTCTGTTGTACTTGGATTGATTTATGAAAGTACCCTCTCCATTTTTCTTGACTTGAAGTCCCAGAAAATAGCTAAGTTCTCCCATCATACTCATTTGATATCTTGACTGCATTAGCTTTGCAAACTTTTCACAGAGTTTGACATTTGTAGAACCAAAGATGATATTATCAACATATATCTGTAGCAAAAGTAAGTCCTTTTCATGGTTGAGGTAGAACAGTGTTTTATCAATTGTGCCTCTGTTAAATCCACTTTCCAGAAGGAATTAAGCTAATTTCTCATACCATGCTCTTGGAGCTTGCTTAAGCCCTTAAAGTGCTTTATCAAGTCTGTAGACATGATTAGGAAATTTTGGATCTACAAATACTGGAGGTTGTTCAACATAGACCTCTTCCTCTAATTCCCCATTGAGAAAAGCACTTTTCACATCCATTTGAAAGACTTTAAACTTTTTGTGAGCAACATAAGCCAAAAAGATTCTTATGGCTTCCAATCTAGCAACTGGAGTAAATATTTCATCATAATCAATACCCTCCTATTGAGAGTAACCTTTAGCAACCATCATTGCTTTGTTTCTAGTAATTATGCCATCACTATCAGTTTTGTTTCGGAACACCCATTTTGTGCCACCAATTGATCTGTTCTTTGGTCTTGGCACTAGGGTCCAGACTTTATTTCTTTCAAATTCATTTAACTCTTCCTGCATTGCTTGAACCCAATAAGCATCTTGAAGAGCTTCTTCCATTTTTTTTGGTTCAGTCTGAGATAGAAAGGAATGATAGAGACATTCATTTGATGTTGTTGTTCTAGTTCTGACACCTGCTTCAGGATCTCCAATTATTAAGTCAGGTGTATGTGATTTAGTCCACTTCCTTGCAGATGGAAGTTGATCTCTATAACTGGATCCTCCCCCGTGATACATGTTGTCTTCATCAGCATTTTCTGATGCTCCCCTTGAAGTTATGCTCTCTGAAATTTAAGAATTTGAGTTGGATCCTTCAGGAATTGAAGAATCGGAGATTCCAAAATTATCAGAATTTGGCTCATCAGAACTAGATGAATCAGAACTTGAAGAGCCATTGATAGATTCTGATGCTTCTTGAGAGTCTTGAGATGTGGTAGGATCATTAGCTTGCTCCCCCTGAACAAGTGCATTTTTCCTTGGAGAAGTTACCACAGTTTCAATGACATCAGAATTTAACCCATCAGAACTTACAGAATTAGGACTTAGGTCATCAGAATTTACAGAATCAGAATTTATATCTTTATTTTCAAATCTCAGCTGATCATGATCATTGAAATCTTCAAGTCCAGTTATCTTTTTTATCATCAAAAGATACATTGATCGATTCCATGATAACCTTTATTCTTAAATTGTAGACTCTGAAGGCTTTTGTGGAAAGTGGATATCCAACAAAAATTCCTTCATCAGCTTTTAGATCAAATTTTGCCAGCTGTTCAGGATGAGTCTTAAAAATAAAATACTTGCATCCAAATATATGAAAGTATTTCAGATTTGGCTTCTTTTTCTTCACCATCTCATATGGTATTTTTCCATGCTTGTTTATTAGTGTAGCATTCTGTGTAAAACAAGCAGTCTGCACAGCTTCAGCCCAAAAGTAGGTTGGTAGCTTTGCTTCATCAAGCATAGTTCGTGCAACTTCAATGAGAGTCATGTTCTTTCTTTCTACAACTCCATTCTGCTGTGGAGTTCCATGTGCATAAAATTCCTGCTTTATTCAATGCTCTTTGCAGAACTCTTCCATGATTGAATTCTTGAACTCAGTGCCATTATCACTTCTTATTATTTTAACAGAATCTTTGACCATCTTATCCAGCTGTCTGACATGATCAGTTAGAGTAGATGCGGTTTCATTCTTCTTGTGCAAGAAATACACCCAAGTGCATCTTGTGAACTCATCCACTATAACCATAGCATATTTCTTCTTTGCAATGGACATGTCATTGAATGGAGCAAATAGATCAACATGCAGTAAGTGATAAGGCTCAAGAATTGAGGATTCAGTTTTGCTCTTGAATGAAGATTTTCTTTGTTTTGCCTTTTGACTTGAATCACAAAGGCCATCAGGAGCAAATACTGATTTTGGCAGTCCTCTCACAAGATCTTTCTTTACTAGCTCATTTATGTTGTTGAAATTTATATGAGAGAGTCTCTTGTGCCAATTCCAGCTTTCTTCAATTAATGCTCTACTTAACAGATAGATTGCAGAACCATCAGAATTTGTTGAAAGTCTGGCTTCATATATATTACCATGTCTATAACCTTTCAAAACCACTTTGCCTGTAGAATTACTTACAACTTCACAGTGTTCTCCAAAGAAATCCACATGATAACCTTTGTCACATATTTGACTCACACTTAGCAGATTGTGTTTTAAGTCTTGAGATAAGAGCTACTGTTTCCATTATGACATTCCCAAGATTGATATTTCCATATCTTAGAGTTTTTCCCATGTTGCCATCTCCATGAGAAACTCCTGGGCTAGCTTTCTCCACAAAGTCTGATAGCAGGGCTTTATTTCCAGTCATATGTCCTGAACATCCATTGTCCAGAACTAGGATGTTTTTCCTGTTGCCCTGCAATCACAAAGACCACTATTGGTTAGTTTTACGGACCCAGACTTGCTTCGATCCTTTGGCCTTTTTAAGTTTGTTAGCATTTGCAGCGGATTTAGTTTCAGAGTTTATACTAACATGTTTCTTATTAGACTTTATATCAGACTTTGCATCAGAATTTACACTAGAAAGAATTACACTAACTTTCTTCAAAGAAGGTTTTATTTGATAATAATCATAGTACAAACTATGATATTCCTTACAAGTATAAATAGAATGCCATAAACTAACATACAAAGCCTCATCTCTTTCTTTCCGAGTTTGATGGAACATAACTAACTCATTTTATAAGTAATTATTTCTGTTTCTAAGAGCAAGACTTTCAAATGTTAATCTTTCATTTGTTAAAGTCTGATCTCTAAAAATAATGAACATGGTTTTAAGATATAATCTTAGCTAAAAAATATCATCAGTATGAAAAGCAAGAGTTGATTGAGGTACCTTCAATTCAGCAACATCAGAACTGCTATCAGCATTTGTCATTAAGGCATAGTTCACCTCTTCTTCAGAATCTGAAGTGTCTGCCCAGTTTTTCTTCTTTGTAATAAGTGCATGGCCTTTATCACTTTTTCCTTTCTTGCAATCAGGAGAGATATGGCCTCTTTCACCACAATTGTAGCATTTGACATTTGAATTGTCTCCTCTGTCAGACTTTCTTCCTTTGCCATCAGACTTTCTGAACCCTTTTTTCAGAACTTCCACCTTTCCTGGAAAACTTCTTGCCCTTTCTGAATTTCTTGTAGGCTATCTTTGTGATACCCTTCACCATAAGAGTACACAGTTGCATCATCTCTGCATCAACATCCATTTTAGATAAATTTTTAGATTCTGAATCATCATCATCAGAATATGATGACTCTGAATCAGACTTTATGATAGGAGCCTTTCCTTTGCCCCTCTTTGAGACAATCACTTTAGGAGATTCCTCCTCAGCTTTAAGAGCAACTGTCCTTGACTTTCTTCCATGCCTTTTGCTTCTTTGATCCATCTCAAGTTTATGAGTCTTGAGCATACCATAAATTTCATCAAGAGTAGTTTCAGTAAGGTCATAGTTATCTCTTATGGTAGTAGACTTCAAATCCCAATTTTCAGGAAGAGCTAAAAGGAATTTTAGATTTGAATCTTCAAGATCATATTCCTTGTCCACCAGTGACAGATCATTCAAGAGTTTGGCAAACCTGTCATATAAATCAGTTAATGACTCATTAGCTTTTGAGTCAAAGTGCTCATACTCTTGAGTGAGTATAGTTTTCCTGTTCTTTTTGATTGCATCAGTTCCCTGGCATCTTGTTTCTAAAGCATCCCATATCTCCTTTGCAGTCTTGAATCCAATTACCCTGTTTGACATGACATTGTCAATTGCACTATGCAGTAGATGCCTTACCCTCACATCCTTGGCAATAGATGAGATGTCTTTAGCTGTGTAATCACCTTTCTCCTTTGGTATCATCTTTGATGGTTGATCAACAACTGGAATAGAAAGCTTGGTAGGCTTATATGGTCCATCATTAATTCTATCAAGGTATTTTGGATCTCTGGCTTCCAGAAATATAGCCATCTTTACTTTCCATATAGGATACTCAGATGCTCTCAGTATGGGAACCCTAATACTCTCATATCGACTGTGAGTTTGATTGCTTTGAGTATCTTGTGTTTTGGTGGGCTTAGTTGGAGTTTGTGTTTCTTCAGACATGATTGTAAACTGGATCTCATTGTTTGTATATCAACAGAGAGGCTCTGATACCACTTGTTAGGTCATACAACACTATAGAATGGGGTTGAATATAGTGTTTATATAATCAAATCGATTTCAAACACAAGTAACAATAATCAAGTATATTCAATATAATAAACAATGTTATAATAGAACAGTTGTTCTCTCTCAGTGATGAACAATATCACTAAGAGCTGCTAGGTTACAATGTATAATGTTCTCGTGAATGATAACACTTATAGTGTAAACCCTAAGCTGTGTTTATATAGTACACAATTACAAGATATCTTCTAATTGATATGGAATATAATTCTGTCTCCTAAAATATATCAATCAGATATTATCTTCTACAAGTCTTCTAGTCTTCTAACTCTTCATGCATATCTTCTATTGTTTTAGTCACGATCCTTTTTTGTAAATCAGCTGCTTTCCTTATCTGAAGTATCCGCACTTAAGTCCTGATATAAATCCTGACGGCCTTAAGTTCTGATATAAGTTCTGACTTCAGTAAGTTCTGATTTCTAATAAGTCCTGATATTAAGTTCTGAAACTAAACACAACAGATTAGACATGATATCTCAAATATATCTAACACAATATTTCAAAACTCACTTAATTTTGTATTAAAATCAAGCTAGTATTTTGCTACAAATCCTGGGTTCTTCGTAAGTAAAGAACTCAGCTTCTTCCTTGAGAGAGTTACAAGAAAAACCAGATCTGTTTGATGCAATTTAAAATCAAAGGACCAGTATTTACTTTATAGATTAGTGAACACAGGTTTACACAACATGCAATAAGATGTACTAAAACCCTACTTTAAGTAATCTTTAAATTTTTCCATTTTTGGCTTAGTAAATCCTTGCATATCTTGTAGATCCGTGACTTTACTTTGTCAATTAATCTTGGCCTTTGATCTTGCACTCTTCAAGCTGCTTTTGTAGACTTTTCAATCTAAGTGATTAGATCGTTTGTTGATTGATAATCTTGAATATTTAACTTGTTTACATTATGTACTTGAGGTTCATATCGAGATCTCTAGTTTGTTGCATAGAGAACTAACATCTTGATAAGTATAATGGCTTATCGATGTAATATCCGGGATATATTGTGTAATTATTTTCGTATTAAATAATTATTATATGTGTTCAGTATCTATTCTGTGAATTAATTGTTAAGTGTTATCTGTATTTGGATATTCAAAAATAATATTAATTGAGTATTTTAATTTTTATATATCCAAAATAAAATATAGATAATTGTCATATATTCCTAATTATTTTTATGTTGATTTATGAATTTATAAGAATCATATGAAATTTATAAAATCTTTTTCCGGGTATTTAAAATCTATTTTATTAAAACGGGAACGGTTAGATCACACACACTGTAGAGGGGGTGAATACAGTGTATAATACAATCAAATCGAACTTTAATATTTAAGTAACAAAAAACAAACTTTATTGAAACAATAAACTCTGTTACAGTATGGAACTGTTACCTCTCAGTGATGAACAAATATCACGAGAGCTGCTAGGGTTATAATGAATAATCTTCTCAAATATGATAACACTTTTAGTGTAAACCCTATGTCTGTATTTATATACTACACAGTTACAAGATAATCGTTAATTGATATGGAATATAATTCTGCTTCCTAAAATATATCAATCAGATATCTTTTCTTCCAAGTATATCTCTTCTTATGTTTGTCTTGATCTTCTTTCCTTTAATCAGCTATTGTCCTTATCTGAACGTCCTTCAGCACTTAAGTTTTGATATCTATCTTCTGATGATTATCTCCTGATAATATAAGTACTGATATCCTTAAGTCCTGACTTCCAGTATAAGTACTGATTTCCAGTTAAGTACTGATTTGTCATGTTAAGTAAGATCTGAAAACTAAACATAAATCATATTAGCCATGACATTATCAAATATATCTAAAAATCTCCCCCAACTTGTAAATTAGCAAAATATACAAGTTTAACAGATATTTGAAGATGTCAAAAACATTAAGTACAAATGCATGAGAATTAGACTAGATAACTACAACTTACAGTCCTTAAAGTTTTACCAACATTTAACTTCTGATAACAGCTTCAGTCTGTACAAATATCAGAATTTAACCAGTTGTAGATCTTGACTTGGCTTCATCTTCTGATCTCTCTGATGTCAGGAGTTGTTCTGAGATATTTCTTCAACAAACATCTCTCAGCATATCTAAGTTCATCAATCATCCTCCTTTTAGCATCTTTAAGCTCTGCAGTATCTTCACCAATTTGAAAGATTGCAGCCCTGAGATCATTAATCTTTGCTTTTCTTATATCCTGATCCAGTCTGATCAAATAAGCTTTATCAGACTCAAGATTGAATTCCACAGCCCTGTAACCTAGAAAGGTAGTTATAATTTTAGCAGAATTGGGCTTCATTTCAACTATATCACCCTTGTGATCTCTGTACTTTGGAACATATGTGCTGTCAGACTTAACAGAATAAAGCCTTTTCTGTCTCTGAATCTGATCCTTCAAATAGTTTGCAGCACTTTCTGTCAATCTATCATCCAATTGAAGTAAGAATAGTACATGCTCCAGTTCTTCAAAATACTTCAATAGAATGGCATTTTGCCTTATATGATAAACCCTACCATCTGTCATGAAGTACAACAAGATGTGTTCTTTCAAGTAGGTATGGTAAACCATTTGTACAGATTCTAGTTGATTCAATCTCTCAGGAGTTGCTCCAATACCTGGTTCACTCAAGGAAGTTGGATCATTGGTAGTGTTCTGTATTCTTCTTTCATCAGCACTTCCCAATCCAGTTTTATCTTTTGCTTCCTTTCCAGTAACTACTCTTGCTTCAAAACCACTTGCAGCAGTCTTCAAAGGTTGAGTCTGTTTTGCTTTAGTGAATCCTGGTAGGAGTGTCTTTGGTCTATCTTCTGATATCAAGTTAACTTGAGCTGTGTCAGAGGTTACTTGCTTCTTTTGAATATCAGAACTTATAGTTTCTTGACTCTGAACAACTTGAGCCATGTCAGAGGTTGTTTTAAGAACTTTTCTTGAAGTCAGAGCAAGATCACCCTTTTCATCAATGATTTCATTCTCAGGAGGCACATAAACCTTGATAGGTTCACCAACCTTTTCTTTACCCTTGGATCTTGGATCTATCTGCGGTTGTGATTTAGCCAATGTTGCTTCAGCATTTGTCCTTTCTTTGATCACAATGCCTTTGAGTTTTGGAAGTGGCTTTTTACCAGAAGCTTCAGATTTAGATGTGACTTTCTCTGATTTAAGTCTGGCTTCTTCTTCCATTAAACTTTCCAAGTCCATTCCTGGATTTTCCTGAAGAAATAACTGTCTTGACATTTCTTCATCAAGATCTAAAAGTTCATCAGAACTTATCCTTTTACCAGTAGCAGAACTAATTCTTTTCCCAGTATCAGAACTTGTCCTGTGACTTGTGATTTCAGCTTTTCTAGATGTGAATCCTCTACCTTGACTATGACCTCTACCCATTCCAGAGTTTCCTTGATCATCATTTTCATCATCCTTCCCTTTCAGTGTCTTGTCAGTCTTGTATTTGGACTTAATTACTTTCTCCCCCTTTTTGGCATCAGCAGGTAGTAGAAGAGAGACAAGCAATTCCACTGAGGCTTGGATTTCATTAAGTTGTGATTGCTGAGAAGCTTGATTTTTCAGAATATCATCAATCTGAGCTTGTTGAGTATCTTGAGTCTTCTCAATATAAGCAATCCTGTCAAAGGTAGGTTGGAAGAACTTTTTCTTATCAATCTTTTGAACTTGTTCCTGTTTGATAAATTCTTCCTGAATCTTGTATAGCTCTGCATGAGTAGTTGAATGAAGACCTTGTAGATGTTTAGTACTCAATGCAGTGACTCTAAGCTGTGTTTTGAAATCATCAGAATTTAACATTTCATCAGCTTTTGTCAAGTGCTCAGCAAGATGCTTTTCATTTGAAACACAGGAAACTGAGTTCCATTCCCTAGTCCACTCCTGTCCTGCAGGAGTTTCACTCCAAGGCACTGGTGCTTCTCTGGTAACAAACTTCTTAACAAGTTCAGACTTAAGAATAGTTTGTTGAGGAGCATGTTATGAAGGACTTGCTTCATCAGCATCTGTATTTGGAGCAGCATCACCAGTATCTCCAGCATTTGCAGCATTAGAACTTACAGAACCAGTATCTGATAAAATAACATTGTGAGTAGCAATGGAGGCTTCATCATCCTCTAATTGCTGATCTGGTTCTAAGTTCTGATCAACAGCCATATCCTGATGCTCACCTAAATTCTGATCATCAGCATCTAGATGCAGAGAAGGTGTAGTAGATAACTCTGGAGTTGGAACAGCATCAGTGACAGGTGTTGTTGATGGATTATTTGTTGTTGGAGCTTCTAAGAGAGTTACTTCAGGCACAACCAAGTTTTGAACATCAATATCAGCACTTGTGCCTGGATCAACAGGAGATACAGATGGTGTGTTGACCTTTTCAGAAACAGCTTCCTGGGATAGAGTTGATGAAGAAGAAGTAACTTTAGCAAATTCCTTTTCTTGTGAGATCAGAGATTCCTGATCCCCTTCCTGAGTTGCTGCTTCTTCATCATCTGAAACAGGTCTTTTTGCCCTCTGCTTTTTGTATCTCTGTGAAGATTTGGGTTCTTTGGGAGTTTCAGGAACTGTCATTCTTCTAAGCCTCTTGAGAAGCCTTGATCCCCCAATTTTAGAATCCTTCTGAGATGTCACTTTCTCAGCTTCTTTAACAACAGGTTCTGAAGAAGGAACCTGTTCCTCAGTATCAGATTCATCTCTCAAAGCAATCTTCCTTTTCTTTTGAGGTGTTTGAGAAACATTCGTTGTCCTCTTAGGTTTGGAAGATGAAGGCTTCACAGTAGGTGCTGAGGGATGAGGTTCTGATGGTTGAACATCAGGATAAAGTGCAGTGTACTTAACAGGGTCATAGGTGATTAAGGCTTGTTTGACAGATAAAGGTATTAAGAGGGGTCTTAACACAACCTTCTTATTATCAGTAGATAATAAATCAGTGAAAGCTCTTTTAGCTATTCTAAAGGATGGAACTAAATCACCAAAACTTTGGGGCTGATTACAACAGAACCTATGAATAAGCTGACAAAATCTGGCAAAATATACAGTATTTCGATCTTCTGTCATCCTATCCCCAATAAAACCTAAGACAACACTTGCATAATCAAAATCAGTTTGATTTATAAGAGCATACCCGATTTGTTGGCTGAATATGGGAATTACATCGAACTTTGAGCATTTGTTGGCAAAAGCCTTGGTAATGCAGTCAAAGAAGAAACTTCATTCCCTCCTTATGAAAGATCTCTTCAACTTGCCAAGCTTTGCCAATGTTCCCTCATATCCTAGACTGGCCATCATGTTCTGAAGAACTGGTTCGTCAACAGTAGAATAAACACAGTTCTCAGGTAGCTGCAGTGCTTGTCGAACCGTAGACAAAGTCACAACATACTCATTTTCCCATGATGATAAGATAATACTCGGGGATCCTTGAGCACCACCATCATCATATACTCCACTTCTCCAGAACTCCAGTACTTGAACTCCAGAGACTGATTCAGGCTCAGTTAGAGCGTACCCAATATCAGAACTAGTGAGAAAATCCTGAATGAAATGAAGTTCAGAGGGTGCCTCTGACGTGTTAAGTATAGCAG
This sequence comes from Apium graveolens, assembly GCF_009905375.1. Classification (NCBI taxonomy): domain Eukaryota; kingdom Viridiplantae; phylum Streptophyta; class Magnoliopsida; order Apiales; family Apiaceae; genus Apium; species Apium graveolens. The sequence goes on along the minus strand of NC_133656.1, from coordinate 227,952,964 downwards.
AGAAGTTATTAGGAACGAACTTTGCTCCATGGAAGATTATGTCCTTGGGTGCCATTAAAATTTGAGAGAAATGCAGTTGCCTGTATTGTGTTTGAGAAAATGTCTATATGAAAAATCGTCAATAGATGAGAAAGGAGAAAAGTAAAGAGAGAGAAAGAGATAAAAGAGAAAAGTAAATAAAAGATTTGACAATCTTTTCTCTCTGTTACTTATACACAAAAAGTAACCGTTGGGACACCTGGCATACATGCATTTAAAAGTAGTGGAGCATACCTTGACAACTGTCATACATATATAAGGCAAGAAGTAATGGGCACAGTAAATAAGCAATAATAACCACCCACTTGCAGTTTTTCAAGGAAAAACCGTTCCACTTTCCCAGATATTCCATTAATCAAGGTGAATCAGTTTTAATGCAAAATTGAAACTGTTCCCACTTATTCAAATTATTTTTCACTGCAACATTAATATTCTGAAAATAAATCAAGTGAAAATGATCAAGATAAATCAGATGAGTAAGTACTGATAAAGGAAAATCAGAACTTAAATTAACACAATATTTATATGGTCATCAGAATATGAATATGTAACAGGATTTAACAATGTATTAAAATATCTCAGAGACAAAATCTTGAAACAAAAATAAATTTCATTAATATATCAAGAGAATAAATTCATGAAATTGAAATTACATCAGAATTTATACAAGATTTCCCTAAGCTGCTAAACCTAACATCAACAGCCTTAGTCCTAGTTCAAGAAGCAGGGCAAGGCTGATGATGAAGAAAAATAGGAAGAAGAAAATAAATCATTTCTTCTTCCTACTCTCGACAAACAGAATGGCGAGTCGAATGATTCGCTCTTGCTGGCGGAGAGCTTCCAGCCTTTCCTCCTCCAATCGCTCCAGATGGCGATGATAATCCATATAGAAGAACAGGAGGTGGGTGAGTACCTCCTGTGGGACAGAGTCCCATATCTCATCAGGAATGGCAGTGACGTGCCATTCCTGCTGCCAATCAGCACAGCTCAGCTCCATGTTGAAGGTTTCGTAGTTCAAAAACATATTGTATCTCACCATGGTGTTTTTGATAGAAAAAGTATGAAGATGAGTTTGTGAGAAAAGATTTGATGGGAAGGCTGAAGTGAAGTGGTTGCTTATATAGGCAGGAGAATGCCAGGAGACACAAAGAAATTTAATGCTGATAGGTAGAATTAATTTTACCTTATCTCCCCAGACTTGGAAAAAGAAAAACATTCATTGGAAAGGGAAAACATGATTTAATACGCACAAGAAGCAAGTAAAAGTTGACTGTTCAAGTACGAGTACCACTAACCCTAACCATAGTGACTATTAATCTTCCACTTCAACATATTCACGTTTAAACTGAGACTGTTTCCAAATTTTATCCACAAATAAGTCAAGTAAGGAATTATACGTTAATATCAGAACATAGACTTATATCAGAACTTAACAGTCATCAGAACATAATTTCTTAACTCGAAAAAGAAATGCCTATCTTAGTAAGTCCTCTCACAAATTCTGATTTATATTCTTCAGAACTTAATCATCAGAATATGTAATCAGAACTTGTCCTCAGAATTTGTGCAATGTGACACAATGACTGTTCCTCTAAAATAACATAGATCACCACAGTAATTTTCTTCATTCATATGGAGTGATTAGTGTGTGCATTAAGCTAAATGTCAGAAAAAGAGTAAAGTCTGATTTACTTCAGTACATATTAGAAATAAGGCATAACTAAAACTTTGCTAAAGAGCTGTCATTATCCTGAAACCTACTGATGAATGAGTTCATGCTTGAGTCCACCTCAACTATTGTGTGCTAATTTTGTGCATCTTTTTAAATTCCTTTTTACAGTGGCTTCTCAGTGTAAGTGAGTCACGACTACTTATCAGAATTTATGCTATTATCAGAGTATTTCTCCAGTAATCATAGAGTGTGAAAAGTCACCAAGAAAATATTTTATTTGCTTTTCTGATGCATATTACTTAATACCAGCAATGCACTTGGGTCTTCCCTTCCACATTTTTACTCTAGATCTCAAAGGAGTACCTGATTTTTAATCCTTGATTCTTTTGCTTTTTCTTTTGATAAGTGAGGTTTATCAGCACTTAGTACATTCAACAGATTTACTAGCATCAGAACTTAACAGATGAGTAGCATTATTCTAGTTTGTGACTTAGTAATAAGATAGACAAAGTAAACTCAAATAAGCTCAATTATCAGAATTTGCTTGTGTCATTAGATGTCCACAGAAATAATTACTTCTTACATGGGATCCCTTGTTTATTGAAGACTACTGGGTCAGCATCTAGCACAATTATCCTCATAGGATTGAATAGTTACTTAAACAGACATATCACTTATCAGAGTTTAGAAACATATATCAGACAACAGTCAATACTTAAACACATTTGTCAATTAAACACAGAATACACAAAAAGATTAAATTCTGTAAATACTGATCATAAAGTCTGATATAACAGAACAAAACTAAGCAGATTTAGAGAAAGAACCTGAAACCATTCCAAGTTCATTTACCAATCTTGTAAAAGTGGCTTCACACAATGGTTTTGTGAAGATATCTGCTAGTTATTGATCTGTTGGAACAAAGTGCAATTCCACTGTACCTTCATCCACATGTTCCCTTATGAAATGGTACCTGATGCTGATGTGCTTTGTCATAGAGTGTTGAACTGGATTACCTGTCATAACAATAGCACTTTGATTATCACAGTAAATAGGGATTTTGAAATATGTTAACCCATAATCCAGTAACTGATTCTTCATTTAAAGAATCTGTGCACAACAACTTTCTGCAGCAATATACTCTGCTTCCGCAGTTGATGTGGAAATTGACTTTTGTTTCTTGCTGAACCAAGAAACCAATCTGCCTCCAAGAAATTGGCAGCTTCCACTTGTGCTTTTCCTGTCAATTTTGCAACCTGCAAAATCTGCATCTGAGTAACCTATTAGTTTAAAATCTGATTCTCTAGGATACCACAATCCCAGATTAGCTGTTCCTTTAAGATACTTGAAAATTCTTTTCACAGCTGTTAAATGAGGTTCTCTTGGATCTGCTTGAAATCTTGCACAAAGACAGGTAGCATACATGATATCAGGTCTACTAGCAGTTAGATAGAGTAGAGAGCCAATCATACCTATGTAATCAGTAATATCTACTGATTTACCAGTATCCTTATCCAGTTTTGTTGCAGTGGTCATGGGAGTGGATGCACTTGAACAATCTTGCATTCCAAATTTCTTCAGCAAGTTTCTGGTGTACTTAGTTTGACAAATAAAAGTGCCTTCTTCATTCTGCTTGACTTGAAGGCCCATAAAATAGCTAAGTTCCCCCATCATACTCATCTAATACCTTGACTGCATCAGTTTGGTAAACTTCTTGCAAAGTCTGTCATTTGTAGACCCAAAAATAATATCATCAACATAAATCTGGACCAGAAGTAAGTCCTTTCCATGGTTGAGGTAGAACAGTGTTTTGTCTATTGTTCCTCTGTTGAATCCACTTTCCAGAAGAAACTGAGCTAAAGTCTCATACCATGCTCTAGGAGCTTGCTTAAGTCCATAAAGTGCTTTATCAAGCCTGTAGACATAATCTGGATGTTTGGAATCTACAAAGCCTGGAGGTTGTTCAACATATACTTCCTCCTCCAATTCTCCATTGAGAAAAGCACTTTTCACATCCATTTGAAAGACAGTAAACTTTTTGTGAGCAGCATAAGCCAAAAATATCCTTATGGCTTCTAACCTAGCAACTGGTGCAGATGTTTCATCATAATCAATTCCCTCCTGTTGAGAATATCCTTTTGCAACCAGCCTTGCCTTATTCCTTGTAATTATGCCATCACTGTCAGTTTTGTTTCTGAATACCCACTTTGTACCAACAACAGATCTATTCTTTGGTCTTGGCACTAGGGTCCAGACTTTGTTTCTTTCAAATTCATTTAACTCTTCCTGCATTGCTTGCACCCAATCAGCATCTTGAAGAGCTTCTTCCACTTTCTTTGGCTCAGTCTGAGAGAGAAAAGAATTGTAAAGATATTCGTTTGAAGTACCTGTTCTAGTTCTGACACCTGCATCAGGATTTCCAGTTATCAAATCAGGTGTATGTGATTTAGTCCACTTCCTTGCAGATGGAAGGTTTTCTCTAGAACTGGATGCTCCCCCATGATCCATGCTGTCTTCATTTTCATTTTCTGATGCTCCCCCTGAAACTATGCTCTCTGAGTTGGATTCTTCAGAATTTAGATTTTCAGCACTATCAGAACTTGGCTTATCAGAACTTGACGAATCAGAACTTGAAGAGCCAGATGTATGTTCTGATGTTTCTTGAGATGTGGTAAGATCTTGAGTATGCTCCCCCTGCATAGGTGCATCTTCCTTTGGCGTAGTCACCACAGTTTCAATAACATCAGAGTTTAATCCATCAAAGTTTACAGTATCAGGACTTAAACTGTCAGGATTTTCAGTATCAGAATTTGTGTCTTCATTTTCAAATCTCAGCTGATCATGGTCAATAAAATCTTCAAGACCAGTAATCTTCTTCTCATCAAAAGAGACATTGATAGATTCCATGACCACTTTTGTTCTCAAATTATAGACTCTGAAGGCTTTTGTGGAAAGTGGATTTCCAACAAATATTCCTTCATCAGCTTTTAGATCAAACTTGGATAGCTGTTCAAGATGAGTCTTGAGAACAAAATAATTACAACCAAATACATGAAAGTACTTCAGATTTGGCTTCTTTTTCTTCACCATCTCATATGGTATTTTTCCTTGCTTGTTAATGAGTGTTGCATTTTGAGTAAATCAAGCAGTCTGCACAGCTTCAGCCCAGAAATAGGTTGGAAGCTTTGCTTCTTCAAGCATTGTACGTGCAGCTTCAATGAGAGTTCTATTCTTCCTTTTAACAACTCCATTTTGCTGTGGAGTTCCAGGAGCAGAAAATTCCTGCTTAATTCCATGGTTTTTACAGAACTCTTCCATTATCAAATTCTTGAACTCAGTGCCATTATCGCTCCTTATTGTTTTCACATAATCTTTGACCAATTTATCCAGATGTTTGACATGATCAATCAAGATGGATGCAGTTTCACTTTTTATGTGCAAGAAATACACCCATGTGTATCTAGTGAACTCATCCACTATGACCAATACATATTTCTTCTTTGTAATAGACATGACATTTACTGGACCAAATAGATCAACATGTAATAGATGATAAGGCTCAAGAATTGATGATTCAGTTTTGCTCTTGAATGAAGATTTTCTTTGTTTGGCCTTCTGACAAGAATCACAAAGGCCATCAGGAGCAAATACTGACTTTGGCAGTCCTCTCACAAGATATTTCTTGACCAGCTCATTTATATTGTTGAAATTTAAATGAGAGATTTTCTTGTGCCAATTTCAGCTTTCTTCAATTGATGCTCTACTCATTAGACAGATTGCAGAACCATCAGTACTTGTTGAAAGTTTAGCTTCATAAATGTTACCACGCCTGTATCCTTTCAGAACAACTTTGCATTTGGATTTACTTACAACTTCACAGTGTTCTTCAAAGAAATCAACATGATAACCTCTGTCACAGATTTGACTTATACTTAGCAGATTATGTTTAAGTCCTGAGACCAGAGCTACATCTTTAATGATGACATTCCCTAGATTGATATTGCCATATCCCAATGTTTTTCCAATGTTGCCATCTCCATAAGAAACACTTGGGCCAGCTTTTTCCACAAAGTCTGATAGCAGGGCTTTATTTCCAGTCATATGTCCTGAACATCCACTGTCCAGAACTAGAATATTTTTCCTGTTGCCCTGCAATCACAAAGACCATTAATGATTAGTTTTAAGGACCCAGACTTGCTTGGATCCTTTGGCCTTATCAAGTTTGTTAACATTTGCAGCGGATTTAGCATCAGAGTTTATGTTAACATTTTTCTTATCAGAACTTACAATATCAGACTTTGAATCAGAATTTACACTAGAAGGAACAATGGAAACTTTCTTCAAAGAAGGTTTTAATTGATAATAATCATAGTACAAACTATGATATTCCTTACAAGTATAAATGGAATGCCATAAACTACCACAATAAAAACAAGGATTTTGTGGTTTATATCTAACAGACTGACTCTTAACTCCTGATTTTGAAGGTAAGGAGTTTATGCTCTTATTCTTCCTGCAAAAAGAAGCCAGATGGTTAGAACTTCCACAGTTATGACATGTTTTCCTAGGAGCATCAGGAACAGGTTTATAATCATTGCTTTTATTCACACCTTCCTTTCCATTCCTATTTTTCCTAGGTGATTTTACCTTGTTTACATTCTTAACATCTTTCAGCTTATGCTTAAGCTTCTTCTTAGTCATTAAACCTATGTTTACTTCAGCTGTCTTTTCCTGTTTTAGTTTGTCAGAAGTTAATCCCTCTCTAACTTCTGATTTATCATTATCAGACTTTACAGTTACAAACTTAACAGGTTTTAACTTTGGCTTTTGCTTAACAACAGGCTTAATTTCTACAGTTCCTTTATCATTCTTATTCTCTCCATAACCTAAGCCCTCTTTCCAATTTTCACTACTTAGCAAATTTTGAGTTGTTCTGCCAGAGTTAGTCCTGATTATCTCTCTTTCCTTTTCTAACTCAGTTTTTAGAGATTCATTCATTTTTAGCACTTCATCCCTAACATAAAAAGCATTATCTCTATCCTTCTGAGTTTGATGGAACATAACTAACTCTTTTTCTAAGAAATCATTTCTTTTCTTAAAAGCAAGATTTTCAGAAGTTAATCTTTCACATGTTAAAGTTTGATCTCTATAACTAACAAACATGGTTTTAAGATATCTTCTCAACTCATTAATATCATCAGTATGAAAAGCATAAGTAGTCTGATGTACCTTTATTTCAGCAGCTTTAGAACTGCTCTCAGCACTTTCTTTATCAGCATTTGCCATCAATGCATAGTTCTCCTCACTTTCAGAGTCTGAGGTGTCTGTCCAGCTTTTCTGCTTTGTGACAAGAGCCTTGTCTTTGTCACCCTTTACCTTCTTGCAATCAGGAGATATGTGGCCTTTCTCACCACAGTTATAGCATTTGATATTGGTATAATCTCCTCTATCAGACTTTCCTCCTCTGCCTTCAGATCTTCTGAAATTCTTCTTATCAGAACTTATGCCTTTCCTGGAAAACTTCTTTTCCTTCCTGAACTTCCTGTATGCAATCTTTGTGATCCCTTTCACCATAAGAGCACACAGCTTCATCATCTCCTCATCAGCATCAGTCTCAGGCAAGCTTTCAGAATCTGAGTCATCATCACTTTCAGAACTTGATGACTCAGTATCAGACTTTGTGAAAAGAGCTTTACCCTTGTCTTTCCTTGAGGTAGCTGCCTTGGGGGATTCTTCTTCAGCCTTAAGAGCAACTGTCCTTGACTTTCCTCCTTTCCTCTTGCTTCTTTGTTCCATCTCAAGTTCATGAGTCTTGAGCATTCCATAAATTTCATCAAGAGTTGTTTCATCAAGATTGTAATTGTCTCTTATTGTTGTTGCCTTCAAATCCCAACATTCAGGAAGAGCTAACAGGAATTTAAGGTTTGAATCTTCAAGATCATACTCCTTATTAACCAGTGACAGATCATTCAAGAGTTTGACAAATTTATCATATAAATCAGTCAATGATTCATTAGCCTTTGAGTCAAAGTGTTCATACTCTTGAGTGAGTATTGTCTTCCTGTTCTTCTTAATTGTATCAGTTCCCTGACACCTTGTTTCCAGAGCATCCCATATCTCCTTAGCAGTCTTGCAGTTAATTACCCTATTTGATATTACATTATCAATGGCACTATGCAGTAAGTGTCGTACCTTAGCATCCTTAGCAATTGATGCGATATCTTCAGCAGTATAATCACTCTTTTCCTTTGGTACGGTCTTTGCTGCTTCACCTGCAACTGCAACAGCGAGCTTGGTTGGTTTGTGAGGCCCTTCCTTGATTCTATCAAGATATTTTGGATCTGTAGCTTCCAGAAACATGGTCATCCTCACCTTCCATATGGCATATTCAGATGGTCTCAGTATGGGAACTCTGATGGTTTCATACCGACTTTGAATTTGTGTCTTTGGAGGTTCTTCAGTTTTGGTAGGCTTAGTTGGAGTTTCTGTGTCAGACATGATTGTTTTTGGATCTTTAATTGTATGTGTGTTAACAGATAAGCTCTGATACCACTTGTTAGGTCACACACACTGTAGAGGGGGTGAATACAGTGTATAATACAATCAAATCGAACTTTAATATCTTAAGTAACAGAAAACAAACTTTATTGAAACAATAAACTCTGTTACAGTATGGAACTGTTACCTCTCAGTGATGAACAAATATCACGAGAGCTGCTAGGGTTACAATGAATAATCTTCTCAAATATGATAACACTTTTAGTGTAAACCCAATGTCTGTGTTTATATACTACACAGTTACAAGAAAATTGCTAATTGATATGGAATATAATTCTGCTTCCTTAAAATATATCAATCAGATATCTTTTCTTCCAAGTATTCTATTCTTCATAGAATTCCTTCTTCATGCATATCTCTTCTTATGTTTTTCTTGATCTTTTTTCCTTTAATCAGCTACTGTCCTTATCTGAACGTCCTTCAGCACTTAAGTTCTGATATCTATCTTCTGATGATTATCTCCTGATAATATAAGTACTGATATCCTTAAGTCCTGACTTCCAGTATAAGTACTGATTTCCAGTTAAGTACTGATTTGTCCTGTTAAGTAAGATCTGAAAACTAAACATAAATCATATTAGCCATGACATTATCAAATATATCTAACAGGAACCAACCGACGTTATCCGTTGTTACGTTTTTTGAACCCGAAACTCTTCCGAGAACTCCTTCCTAACCTAATTGTAATATTCCGAGCATATTCCATGTTTTGACTTTTTCGATCCGGCGTACGGTTTGTTCTGCGCGGGTCCCGGCGCAATATTTTAGATACAATATTCATTTCGGTAAATCAATAAAACTCGTATTTTCGATAAATGGGAGCTTTTTATTAAACTATCCCAATTATCACCTCGTAGTACGTGTAACCAGGCGCTGAGACCAAGACCGCAGTACAAATTGTACTGGTTTGGATAATTATCCCGAAAACCGATACTGTTTGGATCAGTTTTTATAAATAAACGTACCGTTTTATATCCGGAATGATCCAACGGGATACTAATTTTCCATAATTATAAATAGCCTTTTCCCGTATTTTATTTCGTATCAAAATCATTTGCAGATAGTTAATTTTATAATTTTCAGAGAAAAACCCTAATTTCATAAACTGTTGTAAGAATCAAACAGCAAAACGAAGGCGTTACCGATCTCTGTTTTCAAAGCTTGAGTAACCAAAATGAAGGATTTGAAGTGTTCTACCAGATTCTGAGCTTCGTTTTACTGCAGAAATCAAGGGTATTTTTCTATATTTTTATTTATTTTCGAATTAATTTTATTAAAAATATGAATTTTTGTTCGGATGATTGTTTGCATGATTTGATGATTGCATGTTGTAGAGCTTGTTTTCCTGATGATTTTGATATACTATACGTCTGATTTGGAGTTCAATAACATGTTCAAATTTGAGTTTGATTTTCGAATTTTAAAATTAGGGTTTATAACCCGTATGAATGTTCTTAATTGAAATTTGGGGGTTTCTTATTTTAGAATAGATTGATGTTGTGGTATAGTGGGTTGTGTTTTTTGTGAAATTTGCAATCCAATCGTACAAGTTTCATGAATCAACGAGGTTTGTAGAGAAGGGAGTTGTGTTTTGAAGTTTACGTCGAGCTCGCCAGAAACCGGCGAACTTCTCGGCCAAATTCCGGCCAACTCAGGGATTGCTAGGTTGATTTGATGGTATGGTTAGATTCCTGGTAAATTGTAGATTAAATCTGGAGTTTGTGGTGGTGGAAGGATGCCGGAGTTGAGTTCTCCGGCGAACCCGACTGTTTTCCGGTGAAGGGCTGGAAAATTGCAGTTTAGTACCCCAACTTTTGAAAACGATGAAGTTCAGTCCCTGAACTTTCCAGAGTTTTCAAAAGTTGGATTCCGTTTTAAAAATATTTAAAAATCATATTTCCTATTTATTTTTATTATAAAAATTCAATTTTAATTTCTGAAAATTCCAAAAATTATTATTTTAATTCCGAAAATTATTTTTAATTCAAAAATAAATCTGAATTAATTAGTTAATTAATTTCAGTTAATTTTTAATTGATTAATTGGTCAATTAATTCGAAAATTAATTGATTAATTAATTTAATTAATTATTAATTGATTTTAATTAATTATTTAATTAGATTTAATTATTTAAAAATGACGAAAAATAGTTCCGAGTTTTAAAATATTATTCTAAATTATTTCCAAGGCTCGATAATTATTATAAAATTGTTTCGGAGCCAGAGTTGGCCAACCGAACCCTGTTTATTATTCCGAAATTAATCCAACGACCCGTTTTAATTCCGAAAAATATTTTAAAAATCATTTTAAATACCAGAAAGCCTATTTATGACCCGAAACTTCTTTATAAATAATATATCATTGATTATGTGACGTATTATGTGTTATAGGTGACTTGTTGGTTGACTGTCGGTCTGTATATTCGATGTTTACTTGTTCATTACATAACTTTCAATCCGTTAATCGAATTTGGGTGAAACGAAGGGTAGATAGAAGTATGTGTTGAATAGAATCATAGGAGTTGAATATTGATAGATGTTTTTAATATGTGAGCAGAAGAGGCAAGACGTAGGAAAGGGAAACAGGTAGTTGAGGAGTGAGACGGTTGAGATTGGAAGCGAGTACAGTGTAGTAAGCTAACACCAGGCAAGTGTTCTAAACTTTCTCGAGATATTATAGTACTTAGTAGTCCTGTTGATATTGCAAGTTCTTTGAAGCACTGAAACCCAAACCCTGATTCCAGTTATTGCTCTTGAGTCGTAAACCCTATTCTTTCTAAGCCATTGATTTTTGTATACCCAAATACGAACCTCAAGTATACGATACTACTCCACAAATACATACAAACTAAATACCAAACACTGAATCGAATTACCCACACACTCCAACCATTGTATCCTATGCTTTGAAAGGCAAAATCCTTGAAACCTTGAAACACTGATTCCTTTGTTATCCAATTCTTTCATTACCCAACAGCTAAGCTTTGAAAATGCCATATTGATCCTCATGAACTCTGAAACCATTTCATTATGAAACATCCAATGTTGTTAATGATTCTGTTTATTGTTTATTATTGCTTATTCTGTTATTATGCTAGAATTGGATTGTTTTTTTTATAAAATTGTGGACCAGATTCGTGGTCAGACCATATTATGGTCAAGTTAGGCCAATGTGTGCCTTGGATTCGGTAGTTAGAGCAATGTTGTGTGCTTTGCTCGGGGTTAGTGCGTGACTGATCAGCATCCTAACCTTGGTTTTTAAAATAAAAGTATAATATCCAATTCTAAATCATAATCCATTGTTCACTTGATATCATAACCATATTTACCTGATGATCATTATTCTCAGTTTTGTCATGGTGACTTGCTGAGCTAGTTAGCTCATTTGTGCGATGTTATTTATATTCTTTCCAGTTAAAAAGGAACAAGTTGGTAGCGAGGATCTCCAGTCCAGCGCGAGAGCTAGGAGTTCAGGTTGATCGAGTTAAGCTAGCAGGCTTGTTTTGGAATAATTTAAGTTTATAAAAATTTGTAATAATGCTTAATACTCAGTTTGAATTTGAATGGTTGGGATTTGAACGGTTTGTAATATAAGTAGATGTGTTTGGCTTGTGTGCATACTTTAACCTGTTGCGATCCTTGGTAGTTGGAAGTAGGGTCACTGCATATTAATATTATCTTTATTATTGTTATAAGCAGGTTATAATTAAGGTGTGTGAGTGGACCCCAAACTTCTGACCCGGGTTTGGAGGGCGCCACAGGTTTGGTATCAGAGCTACAGGTTATAAGTCACTGACACAAGCCTAGGTTGACGGGAATGGGTAGAGGGTTAGGATTAGAAGTAAGGAATAGAATGATAGAACGTCGAGAGGTTGAGTATTATGGTATAACCGGTATTAGTATAATTCACGTCGTGGTTCGAGATTCTTATATTGCGATATGATTTTAGATAGCAGCGATGGCCGACTCTTTTATTCCCGTATCAGCTGATCACTCAGAGCCTTCAGTTGGAGTGCCGTCTTCGGATCCACGTCCTGTTATTCTACCAGCATTGGTTATTCTACCTCCACCTGTGTTGCAGCCCGTACCACTACAGGATATTCCACCCCCAGGCATGAGGCCATCTATCAGAAGACCCCCACCAGCTGACTCAGATTCCACTGGGCATTCAGTTGCGAGTGCCCCATTCCAGTCTACATTGCCCCCGGTTCCTTACTACCAGTATGAGGCTCTTCTATTGGAACGTGATTCCTTGTTGGCCCAGATCAGAGAGCTACAGCATATCATTAGGACTACTGATGTTGATCGTGGTGTGAGGGAGCTTTGAGAGGAGATTAATGTGACACGGAGGGTTCTTGAGGCTAGGCTACATGGAGCTACACTACCTGGCAGAGGCCCTGATGCACTGATAGGCTGGGCTACTGAGGTGATGGAGGACTTTGAGAGGCTGGCAGGACCAGAGTTTCCTTGGAGTTGAGTCAGAGATCCAGAAATAGAGATACTGAGTAGTACTGTGATGGTTATATAGTATGTACAGTAGTGTGTAGTGTGTATCAGTAGACTTCTGAGTTGTATTTATAGACTAGCTATGCTGACTAGTGAGTAGGTTGTTGTACCCTTTTGCTTTTACTTCCGAAGCGTCTTTACGCATGTACTACCCAAAACTTTTGATCTATATATATCAGTACCTTTTCCTTTCCATTACTGTCATTAACTTTATTGTACCTGTTTTACTCTACCTTATTTATTGCACCAGTTATACCCTGTGATACCATGTACCCTGCTTTCCATAACTGTTTATATTCTGTAAAGAAGCATGCAATTTGCTTAGTTACAACTGCTTTCAAAAAGAGATATTTCTGTTTTACAAAACTTTTCTTTTAAGCAAAAGATTTGATTCAAAAGCTAAATAAGTTGATTGATTCTTTACAAAAAAATGCCTCCTAGAAGAAATACCCGCACCAACACCCAGAATGAAAAAACCAACAACAACAACAATAACAACCAAGATGATCCAAACTCGAATGTGAACCCAGGACCCATAGACCCAGCAATAGCCCAAATTCTTCAAATCTTGGCCCAACAAACAGTTCACCTGGAACAACAACAACAAAGACAGACCAATCCCCAGGTAACCTTCAAAACTTTTCAGGCGATAAACCCACCAGAATTCAAGGGTTCCCTAGAGCCGATTGAAGCAAATGTTTGGTTAAAGGAAATAGAGAAGGCATTTGCCTTAGTAAAAGTAAAGGAAGAACAGAAGGTTGAGTTTGCAAGTTACTATCTGAAGAACGAGGCCACCTATTGGTGGGAGATGGTGAAGACATTGGAAGGTACAGATGCTATTACTTGGGAGAGGTTTAAGGAATTGTTTCTAGAAAAGTATTTTCCTTAGTTTGTTCAAGATCAGATGGAGCTGAAGTTTTTAGAATTGAAGCAAGGGAATATGTCGGTGGCAGATTATGAAAGTAAGTTTGAAGAATTGTCAAGGTATGTGCCATCGTATGTGGATACTGACAGGAAGAAAGCTAAGAGATTCCAGCAAGGCTTGAAGCCATGGATCAGAGGGAAGGTAGCTATTTTTGAATTGGAGACCTATGCAGGAGTGGTCCAGAAGGCTATGATCGCGGAGACAGAAAGTGAGATGTCACAGAAGGAGAAGGAAAGTAAGAAAAGGAGATTTGAAGGGAATGAAGGTCAGTCACAACCAGGGAAGTTTCCAAATGTTAAGAAAGGCAAGTTTCAGCCAGGGAGAAATTTTAATTTCAAAAGACAAAATGCAAGCGACGGAGGCCAGGGCAACCGTCCAGTTAATGCGAATCAGCCGAATCAGTTGAGATTAACTTTTCCAGATTGTCAAGTATGTGGGAAGAAGCATGGGGGAGTTTGTAATAAGTTGAATGTAGTTTGTTTCAAGTGCAACCAGAAAGGGCACTATTCAAGGGAGTGCCGAAATCAGCCAACAAGAGAACCAGCAAATAAGGATCAGCCTATCCGGAATCCAGCAGTGAAGGTTCCAGCCATTGGATTTACGTGCTTTAAATATGGAAAACCAGGACATATAGCCAGGGATTGCAAGACACCAGCCCCAGTCAGTAATGTATTTAGGATTATGGGATCTACCCCAACAGTGAATGAGACTCCAAGGGCTAGAGTTTTTGACATGTCTGTGAAGGATGCTATCCAGGATACGGATGTCATGGCAGGTACGCTTATTGTGAATTCTTTATGTGCTAAAGTGTTAATAGATTCGGGAGCCACTCGATCGTTTATTTCACAAGATTTTGTTAGTAAGTTAAATTGTCCAGCTGAGTATTTAAATGAAATAATGACGGTGGAATTAGCAAATCAAGAACGTATATCTGTTAATCAAGTTTTTGGGAATTGTGAAATTGAGATCTCTGGTAGTAAGTTTTGTGTAGATTTGATACCATTTAAGTTAGGAGAATTTGACGTTATATTAGGGATGGATTGGTTATCTAAGCATGATGCCCAGATAGATTGTCGAAATAAGAAGGTAATGGTGAAAACGCCAGACGAAAGGATAGTAACGTTCAAGGGCCAGAAGCAAGTAAAGAAGTTCTTAACAATGATTCAAGCCAAGAAGTTATTACGGCAAGGATGCGAGCATTTCGTTGCATATGTGATTGACAAAAGTCAGGAGCCAGCAAAACTTGAAGATATTTCAGTAGTGAATGAATTTCCAGACGTGTTTCCCGAAGAATTGCCAGGACTTCCTCCAGATAGAGAAATTGAATTTGCAATCGACTTAGCACCTGGAACAGAACCAGTATCCAAGGCCCCGTATAGAATGACGCCCGTTGAGATGAAAGAGTTAGCAAAGCAATTGCAAGAGCTGTTGGAGAAAGGAGTAATCAGACCCAGTATGTCCCCGTGGGGTGGACCGGTATTATTTGTCAAGAAGAAAGATGGAAGCATGAAGCTTACAATCAAGAACAAGTATCCGTTACCTAGAATTGACGATTTGTTTGACCAATTGAAGGGAGCCAAGTACTTCTCCAAAATTGATTTAAGATTGGGATAGTATCAACTAAAGATCAAGCCAGAAGATATACCAAAGACAGCTTTCAGAATGAGATATGGACAGTATGAATTATTAGTAATGTCTTTTGGATTGACCAATGCCCCGGCAGCGTTTATGGACCTGATGAACAGAATTTTCAAGGAGTATTTGGATAAGTTCGTTATTGTGTTTATAGATGATATTTTAATTTATTCGAAGACGGAAGAAAATCGTGCGGAACATTTGAGGACAGCTTTAGAGATTTTAAGGAAAAAGAAGTTATATGCTAAATTCTCGAAGTGTGAATTTTGGCTACAAGAAGTTCAGTTTTTAGGACACATAGTCAGTAACGAAGGGATCAAAGTGGACCCGGCAATGATCGAAGCAATTACGGATTGGGAGAGACCGAGAACACCCACCGAGGTAAGAAGTTTCTTGGGATTAGCGGGATATTATCGTCGATTCATCCAGAATTTTTCAAGGATTGCGACACCATTGACAAAGCTTACCCGAAAGAACGAAAAGTTTATATGGAACGATAAGTGCGAGGGAAGTTTTCAGGAGTTGAAGCGAAGATTAATCACGGCACCTGTTTTGTCACTTCCAGATGATCAAGGGAATTTCGTAATTTATAGTGATGCTTCTCACAAAGGATTAGGATGTGTTCTAATGCAGCACGACAAGGTAATTACGTATGCGTCAAGGCAATTGAAACCACACGAACAGAAGTATCCTACTCATGATTTGGAGCTAGCAGCCATAGTGTTTGCTTTAAAGATTTGGAGACATTACCTTTATGGAGAAAAGTGTGAGATTTATACAGATCACAAAAGTTTATAGTGATGCTTCTCACAAAGGATTAGGATGTGTTCTAATGCAGCACGACAAGGTAATTACGTATGCGTCAAGGCAATTGAAACCAAACGAACAGAAGTATCCTACTCATGATTTGGAGCTAGCAGCCATAGTGTTTGCTTTAAAGATTTGGAGACATTACCTTTATGGAGAAAAGTGTGAGATTTATACATATCACAAAAGTTTGAAGTATATATTCACCCAAAAGGAACTTAATATGAGGCAAAGGAGATGGTTAGAATTGATCAAAGATTATGATTGCTCGATTAATTATCATCCCGGTAAAGCGAACGTTGTAGCAGATGCGTTAAGTCGAAAGGAAAGGTTGAATGTGCTATCAGTACCTGAAGAGATATATAAGGAATTTCAGAAATTGGAATTGGAGATTAGAGTTTGCAAGCCTGAGGAAGCTAAAGTGTACAATATGACTTTCCAGCCGGAATTGTTGGAGAAAATAAAGAAATGTCAGAAAGATATAATGGATCAAGACATAAATCGTTTGGTAGGTGAAGAATTATGCACATAAAAGGATGATCAAGGTATTTTGAGGTTTTCTTCTAGAATTTGGATTCCACCAGTAACGGAGCTGAAGAATGAAATTTTGCAGGAAGCGCATAGTTCAAGATATTCCATCCATCCGGGGAGTACCAAAATGTACAGGGATTTAAAGGAAAATTATTGGTGGCCAGATATGAAGAGAAAAATTACGGAATGGGTTAGCAAATGTTATACCTGTCAGATAGTTAAAGCAGAGCATCAGAGACCAAGCGGATTGCTACAGCCATTGGAGATTCCAGAGTGGAAGTGGGAACATATCGCCATGGATTTTATAGTTGGATTACCAAGGACAAGGGCTAATCATGATGCCATTTGGGTTATAGTGGATAGACTTACCAAGTCAGCTCATTTTCTGCCTATAAATGAAAGATTTTCGCTCGACAAGTTGGTCCATATGTACCTAAAGGAAATTGTAATTCGTCATTGAGTTCCTGTGTCTATCGTATCTGATCGAGATCCAAGATTTAATTCAAGATTTTGGAGGAGTTTTCAAGAATGTTTAGGAAGAAGACTGAATATGAGTACGGCCTATCACCCCCAGACAGACGACCAAAGTGAAAGAACGATCTAGACAATCGAGGATATGTTACGTGTTTGTGCTTTTAATTTCAAAGCAAATTGGGACGAGCATTTACCTCTGGTAGAGTTTGCTTATAACAACAGTTATCACGCAAGTATTGGGATGCCACCCTATGAAGCCCTTTATGGACGTAAATGTAGATCTCCAGTGTACTGGGACGAAGTAGGAGAACGCAAAATACTTGGACCTGAATTGGTGCAGCAGACAAAAGAAGTTGTTGAAATAATCCAGAAAAGATTGATAGCAGCACAAGACCGTCAAAGGAAATATGAAGACCAGTCAAGGAAAGACATGGAATTTGAAGAAGGAAACTTGGTACTACTGAAAGTATCATCATGGAAAGGACTAACGAGGTTTGGGAAGAAAGGGAAGTTAAGCCCAAGATATGTCGGACCCTTTGAAATTCTAAAGCGCGTTGGCAAAGTAGCTTACAAGTTGGCGTTACCCCCACACATGGAGCACATTCACAATATTTTTCACGTATCGATGCTTAAGAAGTACAATCCAGACTTCAAGCATGTAATAGAATATGAGCCAATAGAGCTTCAGGCAGATTTGTCATATGTAGAGAGCCCGATAGAGATTCTAGAGGAATGAGAGAAAGTATTGAGGAATAAAGTAGTAAAGTTAGTAAGAGTATTGTGGAGAAACCCAAAGGTTGAAGAGTAAACCTGGGAGTTAGAAAGTAATATGAGAGAAAAGTACCCTCACTTGTTTTCTTAGGAGATTCTGAGGACAGAATCCTTTTAAGGGGGGAAGGATGTAATATCTGGGATATATCGTGTAATTATTTTGCTATTAAATTATTATTATATGTGTTCAATATCTATTCTGTGAATTAATTGTTAAGTATTATCTGTATTTGGATATTCAAAAATAATATTAATTGAGTATTTTAATTTTTATATATCCAAAATAAAATATAGATAATTGTCATATCTTCCTAATTATTTTTATGTTGATTTATGAATTTATAAGAATCATATGAAATTTATAAAATCTTTTTCCGGGTATTTAAAATCTATTTTATTAAAACGGGAACCAACCGACGTCATCCGTTGTTATGTTTTTGGAACCCAAAACTCTTCCGAGAACTCCTTCCGAACCTAATTGTAATATTTCGAGCATATTCCATGTTTCGACTTTTTCGATCCGGCGTACGGTTTGTTCTGCGCGGGTCTCGGCGCAACATTTTCGATACAATATTCGTTTCGGTAAATCAATAAAACTCGTATTTTCGATTAAACGGGAGCTTTTTATTAAACTATCCCAATTATCACCTCGTAGTACGTGTAATCAGGCGCTGAGACCAAGACCGCAGTACAAATTGTATTGGTTTGGATAATTATCCCGAAAACCGATACCGTTTGGATCAGTTTTTATAAATAAACGTACCGTTTTATATCCGGAATGATCCAACGGGATACTAATTTTCCGTAATTATAAATAGCCTTTTCCCGTATTTTATTTCGTATCAAAATCATTTGCAAATAGTTAATTTTATAATTTTCAGAGAAAAACCCTAATTTCATAAACTGTTCTAAGAATCAAACAGCAAAACGAAGGCGTTACCGATCTCTGTTTTCAAAGCTTGAGTAACCAAAACGAAGGATTTAAAGTGTTCTACCAGATTCTGAGCTTCGGTTTACTGCAGAAATCAATGGTATTTTTCTATATTTTTATTTATTTTCGAATAAATTTTATTAAAAATATGAATTTTTGTTCGGATGATTGTTTGTATGATTTGATGATTGCATGTTGTAGAGCTTGTTTTCCTGATGATTTTGATATATTATATGTAACACCCCCAAATTCGGGGTCGGGGATCCGGGTTGTCACGAGTTCCATTTCCCTTAATAACACCCAATCTTAATAAACAATCAACTACTCTGTACTGTGACCCCATAATAAACACACACACCACAAGTTATAGTCTCAGAGATGAATATCCAAAAATAACACGAGTCATTTTATTCCAAAATTATATGCCATTACACCTTAAAAGGGTTTCTGAATAAATTTATATTTCTTTGCCATTATTACAATTGATAGAGATACATAAGTCTGGTACATCAAAAGTTGAAAGCCTAGCCTATTGGTAGTTCCTACCTCAGCTACAGCGACATCAACGCCTATAGGAAACTGCGAAACATTTCCTATCCGCTCGCGAATTGGGAGCTTGGTCCTGTTCATCTTGTCTATCTGATGTTGTGTGATTAAAGAAGAAAGCAAGGGTGAGCAACAAGCCCACCGAAATAATATGTATAATAATTAACAATATATGAGTATTCTCATAGTACTCATGAAAGTCTTGGTCAAGAAGAAATGAACCAAGCTGATATCTTAACGCGACCAAGTCGCAAAATATTCAGTATATATATACATATATACTTTTCACAATCTTTGAAATCCTCTGACATGTATAATATACACAGAGTTCCGGTTTATAACTGTATAAAATATCGTTGCAAGGTGATCTCCTATATCTAACCTTATCTCAACGTTTTTCCGAAAATCTTTGACATACACAAGATAATCATTTACTAGATATAAGTTTAAAAAATGAAGTTACAAGATACTC
Source organism: Apium graveolens (assembly GCF_009905375.1). Lineage (NCBI taxonomy): Eukaryota > Viridiplantae > Streptophyta > Magnoliopsida > Apiales > Apiaceae > Apium > Apium graveolens. The sequence continues at coordinate 227,933,098 of NC_133656.1, read as the reverse complement.
CAATATACTTATATCCGAATACTGCTTGAACTACCACCATTCAAGTTATAATCAGTTTCAAAAGTTCATCACCCAGATGAGACTACAAGATAAGACTTGAATAGATTCAATCCTTGAAATATCATTATAAATAATAAAGTTACGAGATACTTCATTAAGTCCCGATATATATATATACACCTCTATATATATACATTGCATACACTCCTTGAAAACCTCTGTTATGAAAATTATAAACAGAGTTGCAATATCCAATGAATTTTGGAAAGGAGAAAACTTTGGCATAAACCTGATATCTTGCTGATCAGGCAAAGATACCAATAAGTAACCTTTTCTACTAGTAGACGGACGAATTCCCCACTGGTCATCACCCTGGTCGCAATAGGACCTTATGCTGGACTGCCACTCAGCCACTTACGCATTTGATGGACTCCCACTGAGCCACTTACACTTTCATGGACGCCCACTGAGCCCATGTTGCTTATGCCGACTCAAATAGATGGACTTACTTCCCGAACGTTGGATAAGTAATCAATTCATTTACCAAAACCGCAACCTTGTTGCGAATATAAAATACACCACAGAGCCGGATCCCTCTGGTTTTGAGCGAGTATTTAAATCCCCTTTAAAAGGAAGATCTTAAATATATAAAAAAATGAGTTTTGGGATCCGCTCTAACTTTTAAAAATCATTTTAAAGACTCGAAAACACTTTAAAGAGTGTTTGGAATAATGCTGATTTAATGAAGTAAATCAGTCCCAATATATTAGAAAATATCTGAATATTATTATTTAAATCATATTCCCATAAAGAATAATCTTTATACAAATAATTGAAGTAGAAGTTGTAAAACTTATACTTGAAATGAGTATTAAATAACCAAAGATATACTTATACGAAAGTACTATCTTTATTTGAATAATCAAAAATAAGTTTGATTATCGACACCTTATTCTTTAATAAAATAAAGAATATATTTCAGTAAATAATCGGAGTCATAGGTCCTCAAATGGATATTCAAATAATATTCATTAAATAATATAAACTGAGTCATAAGTCCCCGAATGAATATTCAAATAATATTCAGTTAATAAAATAAACTGAGTCATAAGCCCTCGAATGAATATTCGAAATAATATTCATTAAATAAAATAAAAGGAGTCATAAGCCCTCGAATGAATATTCGAATAATATTCAATAAAAAAAGGAGTCATAAGCCTCCGAATGAATATTCGAAATAATATTCATTAAATAAAATAAAATGAGTCATAAGCCCTCGAATGAATATTCGAATAATATTCAATAAAAAAAGGAGTCATAAGCCCTTGAATGAATATTCGAAATAATATTCATTAAATAAAATAAAAGGAGTCATAAGCCCCCGAATGAATATTCGAAATAATATTTATTAAATAAAATAAAAGGAGTCATAAGCCCCCGAATGAATATTCGAAATAATATTCATTAAATAAAATAAAAGGAGTCATAAGCCCCCGAATGAATATTCGAAATAATATTCATTAAATAAAATAAAAGGAGTCATAAGCCCCCGAATGAATATTCGAAATAATATTCATTAAATAATATAAAGTTATCGAATAAACCTTATTCGATTAATAGTTTTGAAAACTACATCAATATATATATATATATATAAATATATATATAATATACTCGGGAACATCTACTCCCGGTTTTAGAAAAGGGTTCACATTTGGGTCCCCTACACTCAGGGTATACGCAACTACTGCTTATCTCTAGCATAGGTATTATGCAACTAATAAGCATTTGAACCAACAGATATATAAATCAAGAATACGAAACAGGCATGCATATATATCAGATCAACATGCTCCAATATATCGCAAGAATTTGCTAATAATAATCATGCACTTATCACAAGATAATGCATATACATATATACATCACAACAACAGTATAACGGGTAGAAAACTTGCCTGAGTGCTCCCGGATAGACTTAAGCTTAGAGTGGGTCCGATAACCTATGAACAACAACATAAGTCGGAATTAAACTCCGGTCGCTTAAGAAACTAGACTTTAACCATTTAGAGTCCTAACGTTCGCTTTCGCGCTTAACGATTCACGTAAGTCGCTCGAGTACCCTCGGCTCCACCATTTTTAATAAATTAGCCATTAAGAGTTTTAAGGCGATTCTTTCGCAAGCACCTTACCAACTTCCTAATCCACTTTACATAAATGTTTCATACCCCAAATAGTCATTTAAAGTCCTTAACCAAGGTTTCAAAGTAAGGCGAGGGGTAATGGTTCGGTCGCGAAACGCCGTTACATAAAACGGTCGTTTCTCCTAAACCGTACATCGGATTCAAATGAACCACATATCAAAACGAAGCTCGTAACATGAACTATCTAATCATGGCAATGGTCAAAACCTAACATGGAGTTCTCGGGTTCTGATGTTAAGAGCAAAAACAGTCTAAAGTAAATCGGACATTACGACGGCTATATTTACGCGATTTCCCAAATTTTTACCATTCCAAATCATATCAATCCAACTACCAATCAACAACAACTCAAGATACACATCAATTCTACTGATTTCAGTCATAATAAGCTCAAGGATATCAATCCAATCATATACAATAACATCTCCAAATTCAACTAAACTACTTAACAATTAAGCTCGAATCATGCTTATCATTCAAATTACTACTCATCCATCCAAACCATCTCCAAACTTCAACATTCAAACTTATTACTAAAGGGTGTGAAGATTTATACCTTTCTTGGAGGGTGGAAAGTTACTAGGAAGCCTTATGGAGCCTCCTACAAGCTTGATCTTTCGAAAGAAATCAAGAACACAAAGTTAGGCTTTAAAGTTTCTAAAAGTCGGATTGAAAGAACTGTAAAAATGAGGGTCTTACCATGCTTATTTGGAAGAGACTTGAGAACAAGAGTTGTAGGCCATCTCAATACCTTTCCAACGAGCTATAGAACACAACATTTGAGTGAGTATTGAAGGAGATATGGCAGTTTGAAGTTGCTGTGTTTATTTTGGCCGAGAGCTTGATGAAGAAAAGGGAAGAGCTTTTGTGTTTTTTGTGATTTGTTTTGATTTGTCTTGGTTGGTTGACTTTTGTTTTGTTTTAATCATTTTTAAGCATGAAAAAAAAATTGTGTGGTTATAAATCAACCACACTTCTTTCCCTTATGTCATGCTTTGGTCATCATGTGATGTCACCCTCCACACTTGTCCTCTTCTTGTTGGTTTGATGACATCATCATCCCTAACCTCCTTGATTAACTCTTAATTGCTTGCCTAATGACCACTGATCTGTTATACGGTTCGCTTAACTTTCGTTTTCGTTTATCGTTTGAGGGATCATACCCGGGATCTTATTACTTAGGTTTCTTTAACCTTTCTCAATATATTATATTCCTTTCATGATCCTCTCTTTTAATCCTTGAATTTAAATCCTTTTTATTCTGTTACTTTATACTCAATTCTTTCTGTATCTGGTAGATTTTCGGGAAAAATCAAAGTGTTCGAATTTGAATTCTGACGATCTTTACATACACTTATTTATCATATAGAGTACTAATAATATCCCAGAAGATCAATAAAAGAGCCCCTACATAGTGTGACATGAAAAGTTTTCTTATTCAGCATAATCAGCAAAACACTATTCATAAGGGTTTCAAAAATTCCAAAAATTGGGGTTATTACATTATACTTCTGATTTGGAGTTCAATAACATGTTCAAATTTGAGTTTGATTTTCGAATTTTAAAATTAGGGTTTATAACCCGTATGAATATTTTTAATTGAAATTTGGGGGTTTCCTATTTTGGAATAGATTGATATTGTGGTATAGTGGGTTGTGTTCTCTGTAAAATTTGCAATCCAGTCGTACAAGTTTCATGAATCAACGAGGTCATTAGAGAAGGGAGTTGTGTTTTGAACTTTACGTCGAGCTCGCCGGAAACCGGCGAACTTCTCGGCCAAATTCCGGCCAACTCAGGGATTGTTAGGTTGATTTGATGGTATGGTTAGATTCCTGGTAAATTATAGATTAAATATGGAGTTTGTGATGGTGGAAGGATGCCGGAGTTGAGTTCTCCGGCGAACCCGACTGTTTTCCGGCGAAGGGCTGGAAAATTGCAGTTTAGTACCCCAACTTTTGAAAACGATGAAGTTCAGTCCCTGAACTTTCCAGAGTTTGCAAAAGTTCGATTCCTGTTTTAAAAATATTTAAAAATCATATTTCCTATTTATTTTTATTATAAAAATTTGATCTTAATTTCTGAAAATTCCAAAAATTATTATTTTAATTCTGAAAATTATTTTTAATTCAAAAATAAATCTGAATTAATTAGTTAATTAATTTTAGTTAATTTTTAATTGATTAATTGGTCAATTAATTCGAAAATTAATTGATTTAATTAATTATTAATTGATTTTAATTAATTATTTAATTAGATTTAATTATTTAAAAATTCTGAAAAATAGTTTTGAGCTTTAAAATATTATTCTAAATTATTTCCAAGGCTCGATAATTATTATAAAATTGTTTCGGAGCCAGAGTTGGCTAACCGAACCCTGTTTATTATTCCGAAATTAATCCAACGACCCGTTTTAATTCCGAAAAATGTTTTAAAAATTATTTTAAATACCAGAAAGCCTATTTATGACCCGAAACTTCTTTATAAATAATATATCATTGATTATGTGACGTATTATGTGTTATAGGTGGCTTGTTGGTTGACTGTCGGTCTGTATATTCGATGTTTACTTGTTCATTACATAAATTTCAATCCGTTAATCGGATTTGGATAAAACGAAGGGTAGATAGAAGTATGTGTTGAATAGAATCATATGTTGAATATTGATAGATATTTTTAATATGCGAGCAGAAGAGGCAAGACGTAGGAAAGGGAAATAGGTAGTTGAGGAGTGAGACGGTTGAGATTGGAAGCGAGTACAGTGTAGTAAGCTAACACCAGGCAAGTGTTCTGAACTTTCTCGAGATATTGTAGTACTTAGTAGTCCTGTTGATATTGCAAGTGCTTTGAAGCACTGAAACCCAAACCCTGATTCCAGTTATTGCTCTTGAGTCGTAAACCCTATTCTTTCTAAGCCATTGATTATTGTATACCCAAATACGAACCTCAAGTATACGATACTACTCCACAAATACATACAAACTAAATACCGAACACTGAATCGAATTACCCACACACTTCAACTATTGTATCCTATGCTTTGAAAGGCAAAATCCTTGAAACCTTGAAATACTGATTCCTTTGTTATCCAATTCTTTCATTACCCAACAACTAAGCTTTGAAAATACCATATTGATCCTCATGAACTCTGAAACCATTTCATTATGAAACATCCAATATTGTTAATGATTCTGTTTATTGTTTATTATTGCTTATTCTGTTATTATGCTAGAATTGGATTGTTTTTTTTTATAAAATTGTGGACCAGATTCGTGGTCAGACCATATAATGGTCAAGTTAAGCCAATGTGTGCCTTGGATCCAGTAGTTAGAGCAATGATGTGTGCTTTGCTCGGGGTTAGTGCGTGACTGATCAGCAGCCTAACCTTGGTTTTTAAAATAAAAGTATAATATCCAATTCTAAATCATAATCCATTGTTCACTTGATATCATAACCATATTTACCTGATGATCATTATTCTCAGTTTTGTCATGGTGACTTGCTGAGCTAGTTAGCTCATTTGTGCGATGTTGTTTATATTCTTTCCAGTTAAAAAGGAACAAGTTGGTAGCGAGGATCCCCAGTCCAGCGCGAGAGCTAGGGGTTCAGGTTGATCGAGTTACGCTAGCAGGCTTCTTTTGGAATAATTTAAGTTTGTAAAAATTTATAATAATGCTTAATACTCAGTTTGAGTTTGAATGGTTGGGATTTGAACGGTTTGTAATATAAGTAGATGTGTTTGGCTTGTATGCATACTTTAACCTGTTGCGATCCTTGGTAGTTGGTAAGTAGGGTCACTGTATATTATTATTATCTTTATTATTATTATAAGCAGGTTATAATTAAGGTGTGTGAGTGGACCCCAAACTTCTGACCCGGGTTTGGAGGGCGCCACAATCGAGATCTCTTAGTTCTCTATAAGTGTCTTTGACTTGTCGAGGTCTCTGAGATCTTCATAAGCATTTTGACTTGTCGATATCTCTAAGATCTCTAATGAGAAAATTGACTTGTTGATATCACCAATCTTCATATCTTCATTTTGACTTGTCGATATCTCTGAGTTCTATAATGCAGAAATGACTTGTCGACATCTCAGAGATCTCTATATATTTTTTGACTTGTAGATATCTCTGAGATCTCTAATGATAATTTGACTTGTCAATATCTCCAATCTTCATGTCTTCATTTGGCTTATCTATATCTCTGAGACTTCTCTATAAGCTATTTTGGACTTCTCGATAAGTCATTCTGAAGTTCTCGAATGACTTCTCTATATGACTTGATATGTGACTTGTAGATTTCTTGACTTAGAACTTTTTTCCTAAAACATATTTATTCAACTCCAAACTTCTTCACAATTACTCTGAGGCATGATCTTCTTGATCTTCTTCCAGAGTTTATTCTTAGGCTTGAGACTGTTTACAGAAAAATACTCCAGTCCAATCTTTCACATTTTTACAGACTCAAGTAATACAATACAAAATATAAATTTAGATTATCATACAACTATTTCTTAGGCCTGTCAATTTGACTTAGTCTTGTTATGCTACAGGCATGTCTTGCACAATAATATCCCCGATTTGTGAGAAGATTGTTTATCATAAATTCATGCCTGGTAACAAGACTAACCCCAAGTTACAATGAACAATAAAGATAACATAAAAATTGATAGAAATACAAGTACAACTTTTTGAGTGATTATATGAGTTTGATAAGTACATTCATTACATGAAATCCTCATAGTCTGGCTCCTTTCTAATAAGGTCTTTAAGATTTAGTAGCACTTAAAGTTCCTCTATGATTTCAGTTCCTCTTAAAGCTTCCACAAGCTTGAGCCACTCATCCAATGAATAACCATTCAAGTAACCAACTCTGAATCTTGAGAGTCTGCCAACCTTTATGTTCAGAAAGTGTCCATCCTTAGAAATTCTGCTCATCCCCTTTGCCTTGAGCTTATTTGATCTTTGTTCAAGTCTTGTAATTTCTTTTGCATACTTTCTATCTTTTTCTTCCTTTTCAGCCTTTGTTCTTGCATTTCTTTCATCCCTTTCTCTCATCCATACACATAACACAGCCTTCCAAGCCCTTGTAATTGTGTCCCTGTCCTTCATCAAGCTAATCACTCTTTTGAATTATGTGGTTGAAAGTGTATCCATTAAGTTACTTCCAAGTAGAGTAAATATACTATCCTGAAAATATATTTTGGCTTCTGTGTAAGATACAACCCATACTTTGACTATTTCTTCTGCTAATTGTTGAAAGTAGTCATCATCTGTGATGCACCAATTTATTGACAGAAAATCAGTTTATCAAAACAGTTCCAGACAGCCTTCTTAGTAACTTGCAATTTCTTTGGTTTTCTTCCAACAGATTTGAAATGAATTTTGATTGGTGGCTTGAATGAGGGTAGGTTTATGAATTTTTTTAAGGTGGATTTGCTAGATGCGATTGGTATTTTGAGTAGGGTGTTTGCAGTTGGCTTGTACAAAAATTTGGGCTTAGGGGTTAAAGATAGTTGAATGTTTGAGCTTGTAGGTTTAGAGGTTTGAGTTTGTTGGATTTGGATTGGTAGGAAACTTTTCTTGGTTCATGAACCATCATCTTTCTTCTTTCTTCTTTTTCCATCTCCTGTCTTCTTGTCACTTCTTTTCTTATCTTCAGTCCTGCTGCCAGTTGCCTTTGAAGGTTGACTAGGATTTGAGCCAGAAGGTCTTTGGTCATCTTTCTTCTGCTCATCATCATCATCCAAGTCACCATTAGTATTGATTTGAGTTTTGGGCAAATTGGTTTTAGCATTTTTCAGATATCTCCCCAATAACTTAATCATGTCTTCATCTTCAACAGTCTTGTACTGCTTTGTCTTCAAATCTGTCTTCAAAATCATAATCAACTTATTGTTTGCCATGACACATTGCTTAGGAACTTGGAAATGTTTGCAATGTTTGGTGGTTGGACAGATGTATACCACTCCCTTGCTTGCAAATATGCTTATGGAAAAGCAGCTAATTGGGCCTTCTTCAATTCATTTAGCAAGAGAGTGTTTTCTTGTCACTCTATTGACTTTATTGATCAGAATGTCTGATTCAGATGCCTTTCTTGTTATGAGATAGTTAAGGGACACCTGTATACACCTGTCTACCCTAGAGTCATTTATGTTGACAACTATTCTCCTTTCTTGAAATTCATCCACAATTACCATGATCACCCTTAAAAAGTTTATTGTTTTGTCCAAGGCCTTTTTGTATGTGAAAAAGTTGTTGTTGAGAGAAGCCCTAAGATCCTTTAGCAATTTATCAAATTCTCTGCTTAGACTAGGTCCCTTAGCTGCTTTTATAAGCTTTTTCATTCCAACATCAACTTCTTTGGGTTTGCCTTTTTGAACAGCTTGAGCAGCTTGGATAAATGATTTTAATAACCAGGCCTCAATCTCCCCCTTAGTCTTGTTAGCAGGCAAGATGTGAGGTGAGGGGTTTTCAGGCCTAACAGCTTTTGGAAGTACATGCAATGGAATGTTGAGTGCACCCATGATGAGACTGAATTTTGCATTTGTAGATGTTTATGGGAGTCCACCAAGGTTTGAATATCAGCATGTTGACTGTGGACCATAACTGTGAGTTGTGATACTTGAGTTGTGAATGACTCATTTATTGACTCCAAAGTGGAGACTTGAGATTGGAGAGCTTGAATTTGCAAGTTGGTGGATGTTGAGAGCTTGAAGATAGAGGAGCACCAAAAGTTTCCTTGACAACTTCCTTTATTCCCTCCATCAAAAGAGCTGATGTCATTATTACTTGTGATTTACTTCTGGACAACTTTATGCACAGCAATAAATGACTCCCTGAGATTCTTGATGCTCTTTTCTACAGATGATAAATCAAACTTGGCCATTTGATCAGTAAATCTTGAAATTTTTTGCTTAATTTCCACTTTTACCTGAGAAGGAATGATCTCATCTAGCTTATCCTTGACCAGTTTTCTTGTGTCTGTCTTGATGATCAGTCAATTACAGTTTTAGAGCTTTACCAAAGAGATGAAAAGCTTTAAGTTGAGCTTTATATGTTAGAAAATGGAAAGTTTGAGGCATGTTTTAGACATGTTCTTGATATAATTTCCTAAAACTAATTGTTGGAAGTAGTTCCTTGTTATGAGGACTTAAACTTTCATGTTTGGATCTAAGTCATTTTCTTAGTGTAATCCATAAAGAAATTGAGTTTAAGTTAGTAGCTTGAAATGTTTAATTAAAATATTTACTGACTTATTATATTATTTTAATGTGAATATTGTATCCGTTGATGAACAGTGTGGATTATCCGTTGAAGTTCAATTTGGATTATCCGTTGATGCTCAATGTGGATTATCCGTTGAAGTATAATTTGGATTATCCGTTGATGCTCAATGTGGATTATCCGTTGAAGTTCAATTTTGATTATCCGTTGAAGTATAATTTGGATTATCCGTTGATGCACAATGTGGATTATCCGTTGATGCACAATGTGGATTATCCGTTGATGCACAATGTGGATTATCCGTTGATGTATAATGTGGATTATCCATTGATGCACAAAATGGATTATCCATTGATGGAATTGCTGAGTGCATTATCCATTGATGCTAAGTGTAAATCCTGATGGGCTAAATCCTGATGGGCTAAATCCTGATACCGACTGTTATGTTTCTGGAAATATTCATTAAATAGAATTTAAGTCAGAATATTTATTTTAATTAATGTAATATATTCAGTTATGTTTTGGGATGTAATATATATACTGAATAAAACATTGTGGAATATAGAGGTTGATTAACGTTGAAATATACATACGTAAAAACCCTAGCTATCATCTTCTTCCTCTTTTTCTCTCCTCCAAACTTATACAGATTAGCATAGGTTTTTTGGCGACTGAGGTCTGATCGTTGTTTGTACATCGAGTTGCTGTGAACCGGTGTGCTGTTGCTGTTTTATCCTGGGAGGGTTATTGCGGTCTCTGAACACAGTAAGTGAGGGCAATAAACTCTTCAAGAACAGCCTCTTCCTCTCGAGGGATTGGTGACTCAGCTATGATTGAAAGCTTCATTACGCTAAGCTTTCTTTCCCTTCTTAATTTTCTTTTACAGTTGCTGATTATATTTTATTTACGACCTTCGTGTTTTATTTTCATTATTGGTACTATTGCCTTGTTCTTGTTATTGATTATATAACTGTCTCATTGTGTTAGTATAGTAGTTATATACTATTGTTGATACTTTCCCAACATTATAGACCTCAGTGACTGCATCATAGACTTCTTGTGGAGTTAGAGATTTGGCATTACTCCCAAGAATGGTCAAATACTCCTCCCTGAACCTTGCTAACACTGCATCCATCTCTAAACTAAAGTCTTTATCAAGCCAGGAATCACAATTGCCATCTTGTTCATCTTCATTTAAAATTTTGGCCTGTTGTTCTTAAACCTCTGTCTGATAGAAAAGCATGATAGCTTGGTAATCTTGGTTAGACATGTCCGAGGTGAGAAGCTATTGTGAAATTTAAGCAAGTCCAGACAATTGATCAACTAAAATATCATTGATAGTTGTTGGTTGAGCTTCTACCTCTCGTAGCCATTGTGAGATCAAATGAGGTTGTTGTTGAGTAGAGTTGGAAGTAGATAGTTGGTCATTTGGATTTGAGGTGGAGGATAGAGACTCAATAGAACCACCCGTGACAGATGTCACGGTTTGAATCACAAGTTGAACTGTGTTTATGACAGTTTGTTATTCTCCACTTGCGGTGGGAACCTCCATTGAAATTAGAGGGGAGTTGAATAGGTTACTATCATGTACCTTAGCCTCAAACCATTGTACTTCTTTCAAAGCACTGTCACTTGAATGTGATGTACTTGCCTCCCCCATAGCAGGATCATTGACAATTGAACTCCTAGCTTCAATTGTGAGAGCAATTTCAGCTAGGGTTTTTAGGAGAGTTGTTCCTTCATGAGGAACCTCCAATTGAATTGGAGAGGATTTAGATAGCTCCCCCTCAAGAGTACTACCCTCATACCTTACAACCTGTGAAGGTTGATTTGCACATGAAGGTGTATTTGAAACTACCACAGGGTCTTCAGTAAAAACTTATGAAACCCATGTGTTTGTTTTGGTGTCATCAAGGTCTACCCCAGCATGTAGCCTCTCACCAACTAAATTTGGCATCTGGGTGGTGAGCACAGTTTCTTGAACCATGTCACATGATGTTGGCAACAATTGAGAATCAGATTCAAGTGTTTGATTAATGAAGAAGAAATTTGAGAGATTAGGATTTGAATTTCAGAACTGAGTGTTGGAAGCTCCCCCTGAATAGATGAGGGAGCTTCAAAATATGTGCTCTCTTTGTGTGTGCCATCCTTATTTCTTCTTTTATACACTTGAATTTGTTCAAATGTTGGTGCAGAATCTTTACATGGTGCACTAGGGAGAGTTCTCTTTTCAATAGAGACATCCTGTTGAAAGGATGCCCCTAGAGTCTGTTTTAATCCCTCTTTTTCAACTACATCCTTTTGGGAGGATGCAAAGGTGGCTTGAGTGGTCAACTCAGTTTGTTTTGCCTTATTTGGTTTCTTGACCAAGGTTGACTATGGTTTTGTTGGATCCTCACCACTCTCATTGATTACAGTTAGTGGTGCCTGCTTTCTCTTCTTTTTGCTCACTTCACCCTTTTGAGAGGATGAAGTGGTTGGTTTCCTATCTTCTAATGGTAAACAAGAAAGGGTCTCAGTTTGGGAAGGCCCCTGTTGGTGTTCCTATGTTTGTACTTCCACAGGAACACGAGCCATTACTGCACTAGATTCAATGTTAGATCTTATGTCAGGCATTGGGTAAGGGTAAGTACTGAATCTCTCCAACATGAATGGAGTCATTCTAAGACTTACAGGTACCTTGTTCTTTGTAATAAGTGAACCAAATAGAACTTTGGACACTTATTTATAGTTGCCTATTTGTGTTCTATCTATACCATTTAGCATGTGAATGTCATGCACTTTATAATTTAAAGCAGACATTATGAATCTAGGAAGAAATATTTCCTTACCTCTTGATGCCAAGGGCATTATGAGCCTGGTGCTTAGCTCCTCCATAATGAGATGACCTACACTGATGTGTCTGTTGTGGGCCATTGAGAACACCAGCTTCTGGACAACACTCGAGATGTTGTCATACCTGTCTTTCTACAAGTGAATGTCCTCACAATTAAATCAAACAAGAAAGACCGTTCCCTCTTCAGGTACTTCTTGTTCAGGCTAGCCAAGTTGATTTTTTCACTATAATTGATAAAGTCTATGAATTCAGATAGCTCATCTTGTGTTGAAACCTCCACCAAATTATCAGTAGAGATGCCTAAAGCCAGATTGACATCATCCTTAGAAAATTCCACTTATTGGCCTCTAATGGAGCAATTAACCACAATAGATACAGCATGATTTTTATGCATCACGGTCCTCACCACAGTTGTGTTCCAAAAATCCCTAAGAACATCCAAGTACAGCACTGGATTTGTAGTTAGAGCACCTACAAAATATGGTTTAGAAATAAACTTTATAAAACTCTTGAAAGTATCAGGAGCCTGATTTGCAACTGTAAATGCAAGATAGTTGGTTCCTTCCTTTGGGATAAAGGGTATAATTATGTTTGATGCCATTGTAAGTGTTTGAATTTTAGCGAGTAGGAAAAATTAGAGAGAAAGAGCTTGAAATGAGAGAAAACGTTTTGGATTTGGAAAAATTATGTCACTTAGAGATCTCGAAGGCGTAAAGAGGTGTATGTCAAGATGTCTGGGTATTAATAGTAAAAGGTAAATGACTTATTGAGAACTAAAAATAGACATTTGGGATTTGCTTATCGAGAAGTCATATTGAGAATAGATATATATCGATATGTCATTTTCCTAACTCTTATCGAGAACTAGAAAATGACTTGTCGAGATATCAGATATATACCCAGTTTATCTTGAATGGACTGAATTGTTTCCAATTTTTATTTGAATAAATCAAAATAAAATCTGAATGATTTTATCAAAAGTATTTTATCAAAATAATTTATTAAATTATCTCAGTTCTAAGTTGTGGACAAGTCTAAGAATTATACTTGTAAAGAACTCTGTGAGTTAACACTTATAGAGAACTCTACAATGACTTATCGATAAGTCATAATAAAGCTTGTCGAGAAGTCAGAAAAATGACTTATCGAGAACTCACTCGAGAAGTTTTAAAATGGCTTATCGAGAAGTCAATTAGACTTATCGAGTACTCAGTTCTCTATATACTTTTGTTCTTTTTGATTATGTCTTGTGCTAATTTCACATATTAAAGATATGAATTAACATTTTAGACAGTTTTCTTAGAATTGAAAAATTCCAAGCTAAATATTGAATTTTGAAAAATAAATATACAGAGATTTCTAAAATATTTATAACTTATATTTCAGTTTATTTGCAATTAAATCAAATGAATTTTGATTTATTAGAAATCAATTTACTGCACAACATTAGTTGAGTTCTTGCCTTTAGGATGAAGAATTTAGCATTCCAATTTCACCTACAAGTCTAGTGAAAGTTGCTTCATCCAAAGGTTTAGTAAAAATGTCAGCTAACTATTTTTCTGTTAGAACAAAAATGAGCTCAATGGTACCATTTGCAGCATGTTTAATAATAAAATGGTACCTTACATCAATGTGCTTTATTCTAGAATGATTAACTGGATTAGCCACAATAGATATAGCACTGGTAATGTCACACATAATTAGAATTTTGTGTAACACTAGGCCATAATCCATTAGGTGATTTCTAATCCAAAGAACTTGAGCACAACAACTTCCAGCAATTATGTATTCAGCCTCAGCTGTGAAAGTTGACACAGATTATTGTTTCTTGCTATACCAGAATACAAGTCTTTCTCCAAGAAACTGACAACTTCCACTAGTGCTCTTTTTGTCAGCCCTGCATCCAACAAAATATGCATCTGTGTATCCAACAGCTTCAAAACTTATTCCCTTAGGATACCATAATCCCAAGATTGGAGTCCCCTTTAGGTATCCGAAAATTCTCTTCATAGCCATCAAATGTGATTCCTTAGGATTGGCTTGAAATCTTGCACACAGACATGTTGCAAACATAATGTCTGGTCTACTAGCAGTCAAATACAGCAAAGATCCAATCATCCCTCTATAACCTGAAATGTCTACACTTTTTCCCTTTTTATCTTCATCCAATTTTGTAGCTGTAGACATAGGTGTTGATGCAGGTGAACAATCAACCATAACAAACTTCTTCAATAAATCCTTGACATGCTTAGTTTGTCTGATGAAGATTCCATCATTTTTTTGACTGACTTGAAGTCCAAGAAAATAACTTAATTCTCCCATCATGCTCATTTCATATTCACTCTGCATGAGTTTTGAGAATCTTTGACATAGCTTTTTCATTGGTATAACTAAAAATGATATCATTCACATAGATCTGAACTAGGATCATATCATCATTATGCTGTTTGTAGAAGATAGTCTTGTCAATTGTACCTCTAGTGAATCCATGTTTAAGCAAAAATTCTGACAGTGTGTCATACCATGCTCTAGGTGCTTGCTTTAGTCCATATAGAGCCTTGAGTGGTTTGTACACAAAGTTTGGAAATTCTGGATCTTCAAAGTCAGGTGGTTGTTGCACATAAACTTCTTCTTCCAACTCACCATTAAGGAATGCATTCTTTACATCCATTTGATACACCTTAAAATTTGAGTGTGCAACAAATGCAAGAAATATCATTATTGCTTAAAGTCTTGCAACTTGAGCAAAAGTTTTATCATAAATTCCTTCCTCCTGTGAGTAGTCTTTTGCAACCAACCATGCTTTGTTCCTGGTAACAATCCCATTTTCATCCATTTTATTCCTGAACACCCACTTTGTTCCAATTACACTTCTGTTCTTTGGTGCAGGAACCAACTCCTAAACTTTGTTTCTTTCAAACTAATTTAGCTCCTCTTGCATAGCAGATATCCAATCAGGATCAAGTAGAGCTTCCTCAGTTTTCTTAGGCTCAATTTGTGAAAGAAAGCATGCATGTAGACATTCATTAGCAGATGGACTAAAAGTGCATCTGCTAATGAATGTCTACATGCATGCTTTCTTTCACAAATAATTACTTCTCTTGTGTGACTCATATCCCATTTCCTGGTGTGAGTTTGTTGACTTGAATTTTCTGCATTTTCTTCATCATTGGAATGACTTGCAGAACTTTCTCCTCTTTTTCTCCCTAAGTTTGTGCTATCAAATTCAGGTGTTTGAGATGAGTTTCCATTCTCATGATTCACTTGTTCAGTGATTTGTGTTGACTTCAGCTTCATCCTCATAATCACTATCAATGTAAAGATTTTCAAATTTTAGGTACTCAACTTCATTTTCATCAAGGCATTCCAAGCCTGGACACTTGTCATCGTCAAAAGTTACATCTGTGCTTTCCATAATTTTCTTCTGTTCAATTACATAGACTTTGTAGGCAGTTCTCTCCGATGAATATCCCAGAAAAATTGCTTCAAAAACCTAAGAGTCAAATTTTTCCACATATTTAGAGTTGTCTTTCAAAATGCGTAGCATGAAGCCCCAAATACTAGATTTGTCCAGGAAAGACACTTGCTTCCAAACACATGAAGATGCTTCACAGTAGACTTTCTTTTAGATAAGATTGAGTAGGGTGATTTTCCAAGATTCTTATTAATGAGATATCTGTTTTGAGTATAGCATGCAGTGTTGACAGCTTCTTCCCAAAAACTTGTTGGCAGTTTGGCATCTTGCAGTATTGTTCTAGAAGCCTCTACTAGTGTTCTATTCTTTCTCTTAATTACCCCATTTTGTTGAGGTATTCTAGCAGCTGAGAATTCTCGAACAATGCCCTTGTCTTTACAGAATTCAGTTAAGGTTGCATTTCTGAATTTTGTGCCATTGTCACTCCTCAATCTTTTCACACATTCCCGATCTTCAGCCTGCTTCTCAATCTTCTTGATGTGTTCAATTATGATGTGTGGAGTTTCATCCTTAGAATGCATAAATTCTACACATTGTATCTTGAGTAGTCATCCACCATCACAAGTGCATGCTTCTTTCTTGAAATTGATAAGACATTTACTGGTCTAAAGAAGTCCATGTGAATAAGTTGCAAAGGCGCACTTATGGAATTCACAGTTCTTGTGACTTAATTTCTTCATTTTTCCTTTTTGACAAGCCTCACAGACCTTATTTTGAGCAAACTCCAGATTTGGCATGTCTCTCACTAACTCCTTTTAACTAGGGTATTGATTGCCTTGTAATTCATCTGAGAGAGTTTTTTATATCACATATTGCTTTGCTCTACAGATGCCTTGGTTTAGAAGCAACATATTCCTTCATTATTTGCTGAGTGTAAATCTGCAACAAACAGGATTCCCTTTCTTATGCCTTTCAGAGCAACTTCACTAGTCTTTTTCCTGATGATTAAGCATTCTCCTTTGTCAAATGCAACACTGAATCCTCTATCTATGAATTGACTGACACTTAGGAGATTTACTTCCAAACCAGCAACTAGTGCTACATCTTCAATGACAACATTTCCAGAAATTAACTTGCCATATCCCATTGTGAAACATTTGCTGTTGTCTCCAAAAGTCACTAATGGGCCAGCCATCTCCTCAAAATGTGATAGCAGGGCCTTATCACCTGTCATATGTCTTGCACATCCACTGTCTATGATCCATATGACTTTCTTCATTTTGCCCTCTATTTTTTATGAGGATGACTCTCCTTGCTCCAAGGCCATAAGTGCATAGTTTCCAAACTCCTCATCTTCATCATTGTCAGAATCATCCCAACTCTTTCCCTCTGCAATATAAGCTTTTCTAGAATGTTTCTTCAAGAGAGCTTCATACTTTCTTCCAATTCAAGATAAGCCTGGTCCTTTTTCACTTTCTTTGGCTTTCTACATTTTGTGGCAAAGTGGCTCAATTCATCACAATTGAAACATCTAAGTTTGATATGTCAACAGATCCATTCTTGTAGCCACTTTTACCACCAGAGTTGTACTAAGTTTTTCCTTTCCAACTGTTGTCCTTGTTGAAAGTCTGTCCTTTGTTCTTGAAAAACTTTGACTTCTTCACTCTAATATTAGAGAATTTTCTTTCTAGGTAAGTCTTCTTCAATTTCAAGAATAACTTCCTTTGATGGTTCCTTGTTCTTTTGCTCATTACTTGAAACAACTGGAGTCTAGATTTCTTGTTCATCATCCAATGACTGGTTGTCATTAACAACTAGTGCACTTGATCCATTAATAATGTGCCCTTGACCAGCTCTTAAATTTTTCTTTGGATCATTTCCGGTTCATAGGTTTTTAGAATACCATACAAAACCTCCAGTGTCATTCTGCTCAAATCTCTCCATTCTCTTATAGCTGAAATTTTCTGTTCTAGATGGTCAGGAAGGGCGAGCAAAAACTTCAAGTTAACCTCCTCCGCTTCATAGTATTTGTCATGAAGCTGCAAGTTATTAATCAACTTATTGAATCTTTCAAAAATATTATTTATACTCTCCTTTGGTTTAGCCATAAAACCCTCATACTGAGATACCAAAATCCTCTTTTGATTTGACCTAACTTTCTCTGTTCCCTCACATAAAATTTCTATTTTCTCCCAGATCTGTTTGGATGTGTCAAAGTTGATAATGTTATTGTACATTATATTGTTAAGTGACTTTATTAGAATTAGTTGCAAGCCACTATCCAGAGAGACTTTCTCTTTTTCAGGTTCAGTGTACTTTGAAGGATCCTTAGGGGCATAATGAGCTGGGATGATCATTTCTCCATCTGTAGATTCCTAAACTCTTTCCATAGGAATGAAAGGGCCATTGTTGAAAATATGAACATATAATGGGTTGGCCATCTTTATAAACAACATTATCTTCTTTTTCCATAATGTATAGTTGGCTCTGTAAAAGGCTGGTATCTTGATACTGCTAATATTCTGTGTATTCATTCTTTCAAGATCTTTATCTATTTGCTTTCAGATTTTGCTCTGATACCACTTGTTAGGTAATGAATACAACACAGAGGGGGTGAATGTATTTTGGATATTTTTAAGGCTTTTTGAATGTTTGTTACTTGGTTAATGATAAGTGGCATTTTATACCACTTAGAGCGTCTCATAACGGCTTGAATTGGTGTCTTGAACTCGAGAATTTTATGTATTTAATGCGTTTTTCTAGTGTTTTTTGCATTTCAGAGTATAACTTGCTTAGATAGGGTGTTTTCATCGAATAAAGCCTTAGGAAGTACTTGGAATCAGTCTCGGGTTGATGTGCGAAGAATTCAGCAAAAAAAAAAGCAAAAATAGGAATTTTCCAGAGATCTTGTAGGCGCCCGCCTGATGGGAGCAGGCGACCGCCTAGTAGCAAGTGCCCGCCTGGAAGGAGGCGGCCGCCTGGGTGCGTAAATTCATATTCTGGAATTTATGAATTCGAGTTCAATTAGACTTCTATTAGCGTTGGTTGTCCTGAGTTATTATATAAACCTTATGGGAAGACGTTTTCTTTATCGAGAGCGAAGAAAAGAAGATTGAGAAGACCGTTTTAGCACGCAACAACAAAAAAGAGGAAGCATACGTTTATCTTGTGATTCTTTTAATTCGTTATAACAGTGGATGCTAGTTTTCTTTATACTTTGAACCTTAATACTCTTGTGACGTACTTAATTATTTATTAAGTATTTTTATTAGTTTATATCGTTGTGTTTTTATCATGCTTTCATATGAACCCATGGTGACGATGAGTTCTATTATGGGCTAATCATGATCATGGGATCATAGCGAATTTACTATGGATTTCTTTAGTTAATTATTTAATACCTTGGTATGTGGTGATTATATGATATCTAGTATAGGTTGTGCTTATTCGTCTTATGTGCGTCGCGAACATGTAAGATAGCCTGTTAATATCTTGTGAAGTGACAGTGAATCTTGAGATTTAGAACTTGTCATGCTAGCATAGGTTCGTGTATTGTATGCATGATTAGTGGATAACTCTAACTGTTTTACTTGCCCTGTGTAATCATAATGAATAACTTGCGCTTAAATCGTTATGTTGTCAAATTCTGTAAAATATAGGGTCTCAACGTAATTGATGCCTATTCAATTTCTATCTTAATTGTGGATATTTGGTAGAATGGTATTCGTACAACGAAAGTTGGCGTTTATCAGTTTCGTGTTGTTCGATTAATATCATCACCATTACATGCTAAGGGTAATAACAATAATTATTGAATGAAGTAGTAATAAAGTTATGATCTCATGTGTGTTTAATATTGTTAATTTAAGTGTTTAATTCTCGTAGTTAATATTAGTTAATCAATCTTAATTGTTATTGTCTTGACATTGAAGAATAATCATACATTGGTGAGTAAGTGTTAATTAAATATAATTAATCAGAGTCTCTGTGGGAATGAACTAGAAATCATTCTATATTACTTGCGAACGCGTATACTTGCATGATTTATTTAGCGCATGCTTTGTGCCTAACAAGTTTTTGGCGCCGCTCCCGGGGACTCGGTGTTAATTTGTTTAGTTTATGTACTTGCCATCAGTGGTCATTAGGATTCATTGATTAAGACTTGTTACTTACTTCTTCCGGTTGTGTTTCATGTACTCTAGCGAGCGTTTATGCAAACACGTTCTCGCACTCGCAAGAGAACTTTGGATAAAGCTGAGGAGACAGATACAACTCTTGACTTTCCGGAGAAGATAGTTTTTGAAGATTCGGATAAAGAGAGTGAAAAGAAAGAACCTGCAATAATGGGTGATCGTGTAGTTCAAGCTGATCCAACTCTTATGGACTTTTCTTGGCCTAAAATTGATGACATTCAGTCAAGCATCATTCATCCGGCTATTCAGGCCAATACTTTTGAAATCAAGCCGGGCACTATTCAGATGGTGCAGAATTCTGTTTCTTTCAGAGGTGCTGCGACTGAAGATCCCAACATGCATATCAGGAATTTTGTCGAGATCTGTAGTACTTTCAAATATAATGGTGTTACTGATGAGGCTATCAAGCTGAGGCTTTTTCCATTCTCTCTGAGGGACAAAGCTAAGGACTGGTTACATTCTTTACCAGCTGGGTCCATCACTACTTGGGAAGATCTTGCGCAAAAGTTTCTGGTGAAGTTCTATCCAATGACCAAGACTGCAGCTATGAGGATTGCTCTTACTCAGTTTGCGCGGTAACAAGGAGAATCTATGTGCGAAGCTTGGGAGCGCTACAAGGAGATGTTGAGAAAGTGTCCACATCATGGTATGCCTAACTGGATGTGATCACTGGTTTCTACAATGGTTTGGGGGCCCAATCTCGGCCCATGCTTGATGCAGCTTCTGGAGGCGCCTTGTGGGCCAAAAGCTATACTGAGGCCTATAATCTCGTTAAAACTATGACTGCAAATGAGTATCAAAACCCAACTCAAAGGATGATGCATGAGAAGGTAGCAGGTATTCTGGAAGTTGATGCAGCTACAGCTATTGCAGCGCAGCTACAGGCGCTGTCTATGAAGGTCGATTCTTTAGCTAACTATGGAGTAAATCAAATATCTAGTGTCTGTGAGCTTTGTGCAGGCTCTCATGCTACGGATCAGTGTTCTCTTGTTAATGAATCTGTTTAGTATGTGAACAATTTTCAGCGACCGCAGCAGCCTGTGCCCGCTACTTATCATCCTAATAACAGAAATCATCCCAATTTTAGCTGGAGCAATAATCAGAATGCTGTTCAACAACCATATCAGCAAGCTGCAAGTAAACAAGTTAATCCACCTGGATTCTAGCAACCTCAGTAATTTACTCAAAGACAATCATATCCTCAATAAAGAGGTGCTACTCCACCTTCTAGTGCTGATTTTGAGGAGTTAAAGCTGTTGTGCAAAAGTCAGGCTATTTCTATCAAGACTTTGGAAAATCAAATTGGACAAATAGTCAATGCCTTGCTCAATCATTAACTTGGCACACTTCTCAGCAATACTGAAGTGCCAGGCAGGAAGGAAGCTAAAGAGCAAGTTAAAGTTGTCACCTTAAGGTCTGGAAAAGTTGTTGATGTTGAAAAAGCAAAAGATTGAGAAATTGAAGTTGTGGATGAAGAAGAAAAGCAAAAGGAGAAAGAGGGGTAACCAAGGAAGACTACTGTTGAACACACTCTGCCTGAGGGTAATACAGGGGAGAAATACCTCTATCCTCCACCACCTTTTCCTAAGCGATTGCAGAAACAAAAGTTGGACAAAAAATTTGGTAAGTTTCTAGAGGTGTTCAAGAAACTTCACATCAACATACCTTTCGCTGAGGCTCTGGAGCAAATGCCTAGTTATGCGAAATTCATGAAGGGTATTCTTTCAAGGAAGGTGAAACTGGATGATCTTGATACCGTTGCTCTGACGGAAGAGTGCAGTGCCGTGCTGCAGCAAAAGTTACCTCCAAAGCTTAAGGATCCAGGTAGCTTCACCATTCCTTGCACCATTGGCAAGTTGTCATTTGACAAGTGCCTTTGTGATTTGGGAGCAAGCATCAATCTGATATCGTTGTCTATCTTCAAAATGCTGAATTTGCCTGATCTGAAGCCCGCCTACATGTATCTACAATTGGCTGATCGTTCGATTACATACCCACGAGGCATCGTGGAGGACGTGCTAGTAAAGGTGGACAAGCTCATCTTTCATGCAGATTTTGTCATTCTGGATTTCGAGGAAGATAAGAAGATTCCCATAATCTTGGGAAGACCTTCCTTGGCTACACGCCGTACCTTGATAGATGTGCAAAAAGGTGAACTCGCTATGAGGGTGCAAGATCAAGATGTGACATTCAATGTGTTCAATGCGATGAAATTCCCTACGGAAGATGAGGAGTGCTTCAAGGTGGATTTGGTCGATTCTGCAGTTATTTCAGATCTTGATCATGTGTTAAGGTCTGATGCCTTAGAAAAAGCCTTATTGGGGGATTTTGACAGTGAAGATGATGAAGGCAATGAGCAGTTACAATATTTGAATGCTTCTCCTTGGAAACGAAAGCTAGACATGCTATTTGAATCTCTGGGAAATACTGATCTCAAGAATGCTGAGGGAAAGCTCAAACCATCTATTGGGGAAGCACCTACTTTGGAGCTTAAACCATTGCCTGAACACATGAGGTATGCTTTTTTAGGTGATGCATCTACTTTTCCTGTTATTATTGCATCTGACCTTTCAGGTAGTGATGAGGACAAGCTCTTGAGGATTTTGAGAGAATTCAAATCGGCCATCAGATGGACTATAGCAGATATAAAATGGATCAGCCCTTCGTACTGCATGTATAAAATTCTGCTAGAGGAAGGTAGCAAGCCGACTGTTGAGCAACAGCGAAGGCTTAATCCTATCATGAAAGAAGTGGTGAAGAAAGAAATTCTAAAGTGGCTGGATGCAGAAATCATATATCCTATTTCTGACAGTTCTTGGGTGAGCCCCGTGTAATGTGTACCTAAGAAAGGAGGTATTATTGTGGTAGCAAATGAGAAGAATGAGCTCATCCCCACTCGAACAGTCACAGGATGGAGGGTATGCATGGACTACAGAAAGTTGAATAAAGCCACGAGGAAGGATCACTTCCCTCTTCCATTTATTGAGCAGATGCTTGACATGTTGGTTGGTCATGAGTATTATTATTTTCTGGACGGCTATTCGGGATGCAATCAGATTTGCATTGCACCTGAAGATCAAGAGAAGACTACTTTCACTTGTCCATTTGGCACGTTTACTTTTCGCAGAGTTTCTTTTGGCTTGTGTGGTGCACCTGCCACTTTTTAGAGATGCATGATGGCCATATTCTCCGATATGATTGGAAATAATGTTGAAGTGTTCATGGATGACTTCTCCGTCTTTGGACATTCGTATGATGAATGTTTGAATAATCTCCGTTTGGTGCTCAAAAGGTGTGTGGAAACCAATTTGGTGCTCAATTGGGAAAAATGTCACTTCATGGTGCAACAGGGCATCATTCTTGGGCATAAGGTCTCTAGTAAAGGTCTTGAGGTGGATAAAGCCAAGGTGGGCGTCATTGAAAATCTTCTGCCACCTATTTCTGTGAAGGAATCTGTAGCTTTCTTGGTCATGCGGGTTTTTATCGGCGTTTCATCAAGGACTTCTCTAAGATATCTAAGTCGTTGTGCAACTTGCTCGAGAAAGATGTGCCTTTCAAATTTGATGATAAATGCTTGGCAGCATTCGAGACTCTCAAGAAGAGTTTAATCACCGCACCAGTTATTACGGTACCTAATTGGAGAGAACCTTTTGGGATGATGTATGATGCAAGTGATTATGTAGTGGGAGCAGTTCTTGGGCAGCGAAAGAATAATATCTTTCATGTGGTCTATTATACTAGTAAGACGCTAAATAGAGACCAACTGAACTACACCACTACTGAGAATGAGCTCTTGGCTATAGTTTTTGGTTTCGAAAAATTTCGATCTTATCTACTTGGGACAAAGGTGACAGTGTTCACTGATCACGCTGCCATCCACTATTTGGTCTGAAAGAAGGATTCGAAGCCTAGACTTATTCGTTGGGTTCTCTTGCTACAGGAATTCTAGTTAGAGATAAAGGATCGAAAAGATACTGAAAATCAAGTAGTTGACCATCTCTCTAGATTGGAGAATCCCGATTCTACTTCACATGATAAGACATTGATAAACGAATCTTTTCCGGATGAGCAGTTGTTCGCAATTCAAGAGGAAGAACCATGGTTCGCAGATATTGTGAACTATCTTGTTAGTAATATAATGCCTCCTAATATGAATGTGGCTCAAAAGAAGAAGTTTCTGTATGAAGTGAAGTGGTACATGTGGGATGAACCATATTTGTTTAGACAAGGAGCTGACCAGATCATCAGGAGATGTATCCCATTCTGTGAGATGGAGGGTATATTACGAGATTGTCATTCCACAGCTTATGGTGGTGAAAAGACAGCAGCTCGTATCCTTCAAGCAGGTTTTGTATGGCCTACGTTGTTTAATGATGCACATCAGTTCGTTTTAAGGTGTGATCGTTGCCAAAGAGTTGGGAATCTTACCAGAAAGGATGTGATGCCTTTAAATGTGATACTTGAAGTTGAGGTCTTCGATGTTTGGGGAATCGATTTCATGGGACCATTTATCTCATCCTGCAATAATCAGTACATCTTGCTGACAGTCGATTATGTCTCGAAATGGGTAGAAGTCAAGGCGCTACCAACTAATGATGCAAAGGTAGTGTTGAGTTTTCTTTATAAGAAGATATTCACAAGGTTTGGAACGCCACGAGTTATCATAAGTGATGAAGGGTAGCATTTCTGCAGTCGTAAGTTCACTTCTATGATGCAACGCTATAATGTGAATCATCGCATTGCTACTGCCTATCATTCGCAAACTAATGGTCAAGCTGAAGTGTCTAATAGAGAGATCAAGCGTATTCTAGAGAAAGTCGTTTGTCCGTCAAGGAAAGATTGGTCTTTGAAGCTCGATGAAGTTGTTTGGGCTTATAGAATAGCATACAAGACTCCACTTGGGATGTCCCCGTTTCAACTTGTCTATGGTAAGGGATGTCATTTACCTGCGGAGCTTGAGCATAAGGCTTATTGGGCATTGAAGAAGTTAAACCTTGATCTAGATGCAGGTGGGAAGAAGAGAATGCTTCAGTTAAATGAACTTGATGAATTTTGACTTCAAGCATACGAAATGAACAAATGTACAAGAAAAAGGTAAAAAGGTGGCATGACAGGAAGCTATCGCCTAAGTCATTCGTGTCGGGGCAACAAGTTCTTCTATTCAACTCTCGTCTCCGAATTTTTCCTGGAAAGTTAAAATCAAGGTGGTCTGGACCATTTATCGTCAAAACTGTGTTTCCACATGGAGCGGTGGAGATTTTTGAGAACGATTCGGGCCAAGCATTCAAAGTAAATGGTCAGAGATTGAAGCACTATTATGGGGATACGATAAACCATGAAGTGGTTAGTGCCATTTTATTGTCAACTTCATCGCATTACTCTACGTCAAGCTAATGACGTAAAAGAAGCGCTTTTTGGAAGGCAACCCAAGATATGAGACCATAGGACACCTTAGAATTTAGTGCTTTATCCAAAAACCCAAAATAATCAGAAAAATGTTGGTAGAAAAATATTTTTCCAGAAGCCATTCAGGCGCCCGCCTGCTAGGATCAGGCGGCCGCGCGCTAGCAGGCGCCCGCCTGCTGGTGCCAGGCGACCGCCTGCGCCCCTGAATTTTGAAAAAAATCATTTTCAGCCTATAAAAAAAAAAACACAAAAACCAATAACAAAAACCACAGCACCCTTTACCCCATTAACCCACGATTTCTTCCCCAATATTAGCCACAATCCCCACTCCTAATCAAATTCAACCCCTAATCTTGCTATATATATACATACAACCTCTACATACACATCCCATACACTTTCAACTCTACAAAATCTCTCCTACACAACAAACACAA
Source organism: Apium graveolens (assembly GCF_009905375.1). Taxonomy (NCBI): domain Eukaryota; kingdom Viridiplantae; phylum Streptophyta; class Magnoliopsida; order Apiales; family Apiaceae; genus Apium; species Apium graveolens. The sequence continues at coordinate 227,907,384 of NC_133656.1, read as the reverse complement.
ACTCTCCAACTCTTATTCTCAGTTTTCATGGCCCCAAAGAGATCACGAACTGTAGAGAGCAGCAGCACCATTCCGACTGCTGATTCTTCGAGGAACACTGCTGCGAGGCCCCGATTGTTGGATGAGGATCCTGAAGAAGAGTACACCAAGCTTCTGACTAAGCCTATTATGAGGGAGAGGGGGTTCTTTCCATCAGGGAGGGATGGTGATTTGCTACCGATGATTGCTGAGAAGGGATGGATTACATTCTGTGAGTCACCTGAGGCGGTTCCGATGAGTATCGTTCGCGAGTTCTATGCGAACGTAAAGGCCGACAAGAATGGGTTTTCCGTTGTTCGTGGGCTTACTGTTGGTTATCAGCCTGAGGCGATTCGCCGTGTTATTGGGCAGTGACAAAGGAAACCACAAGAGGAGAATTGGAATGAAAAGGCCCCTGAGGATTTTGATTCGGACTTGATTATTTCTACTCTCTGTCGGCCGAGCACAGTGTGGAAGTTCAAAAGGGGAACCAACTAGTATCGTAATTTCCCTGTTGTCGTGATGAACATGTATGCTCGTGCTTGGAATGCATTTATGTGTGCTAATATTCTTCCTTCTGTGCATGCACATGAGGTTAAAGTGGAGAGGGCGAGGTTGTTATGGGGAATTCTGAATGAGGAATATTATGTGGACCTTGGTGAGTACATCTACCAAGGGATTTTGAAGTTTTTGAGGGGGAAATCGCAGTACTCTATCCCGTATGCCTCTATTGTCACGAAGCTTTGCAAGGCATGTGAAGTCCAGTGGCCGTCTTATGAGCAGCTGCAGATATCGGCCGCTCCTATTAATTCATCGACGTTGAATGCGATGCAGGAGTGGACGGGTGGAGAGCCCGAGTCACATGGTTTGGGATATCACCTTCCAGGAGGAGTTCCAGCAGCTGGTGCTACCATGGATAGGCCCAGTCAGGCTCGGGGAGAGGCAGGTTCTTCGAGAGCCCAGGGAGGAGATGGTTCGGGATTGGCTGATGTCCAGTACAGGAGGCTTTCTAGGAGGATGGATGCGATGTATGAGTCGCAGAGTCGGTTTACGCAGGAGCTCATCCAAGCACTTGGGACTGCATTAAGAGGCCTTGAAGCTGACATCCAGTGGCCCATTTATGATGAGGATTCTGCTTATCCGCCTCCTGACACTCCACCCTCTGAGGGTGATGATGAGGATGATTCATCTGAGTAGGTATACCATGTGTTCCTTTCTATTACCTTCACTGGGGACAATGAAGATTTTAAGTTTGGGGGTGGTAGTTAAGGAACATATTTGTGTGTGTGTCATGTAGTTGCATTTTCATGTTAGTTTAGTTCATATAGTTGCATATTTTTGCCATATAGTTTTTTTTATATAGTTTTTTTATTTTATAGCTTTATTTATCAGGTCATATAGCTCATGCATATACCATGATCCCTTTGTGTTGCTTTACTGATTAATATGTGATATTGATGCGAGTGTAGTGATATTGTTAGAGTGATGTTGAATCTTGTTAGGTTGACATGCATGCTAGAAATACTTGTAATTTCAATTAGGTCTTAGAGTATGTTTAAGGACTAGATTGTTGTCATGGTTTGATGGTTTTTGAGGTTAATCTATTGCTTATGCTTAGAATGCATGATAGGCTCTTGATGATAAAAGACATGAAAAGATAAAAATTGGAGATAAAAATTGGAATTCATTGCTAGTTGTGGCTAGGTGTCAAATGGATAGTAGCTGGCTCGTATTGTATACGAGTAGTCTAAGTTTGAGCAAGATGGAGCGAAACGCACTTGCTCAGAAATTGAAAAAAAAATAGAAAAAAAAGAAAAAAAATATGGTTTAATGCACAATTGATCACGAGTGGGCTCTTTGGTATTCGAGTTATTAAGTTCTTAGGGGACTTTGTGCCTAGTGACCTAAGGCTTTTATAGTCTGGGATCCGCTAACCTAACGCTCGCTAAATGGGTATTATTGCATAAGTCTTTTGTGGACCTCACTCATTGCATGATCAAATAAGCATTTGTTTATGTGTTAAATAAAAGCATGATTCCGTAATAAACTCCAATAATCTTGAAGTGTTACGAGTCATTTTGTGTCTAGAATATATTCTTTGTATAAGCTTGTGATTGCCTTGAGGATAATTAAGTTATGGTGATTGATCTAGTTTCAAAGCATATATGTTAAGCATTCGCACACACCACGTTTCTAGTTGTATGTTAGCTTGCGAGATTTAATTGATCTTTAGTCGCCTAATTACATTTGTTGATATGTTATGTGTTGGTTGGTTTAGTCATCGCGATGTGGATCGTTGTATTCATATAGTTTGCATTCATGCATGTTTTATTCTGAGTTTGAGTTTGTGATGCTTGAGGACAAACATTGATTCAAGTTTGGGGGCGTGATAAGTGGCATTTTATACCACTTAGAGCGTCTCATAACGGCTTGAATTGGTGTCTTGAACTCGAGTATTTTATGTATTTGACGCGTTTTTCTAGTATTTTTGCATTTCAGGGTATAACTTGCTTAGATAGGGTGTTTTCATCGAATAAAGCCTAAGGAAGTGCTTGGAATCAGTCCCGGGTTGATGTACGAAGAATTCAGTAAAAACAGAAGCAAACATAGAAATTTTCCAGAGAGCTTGCAGGCGTCCGCCTGATGGGAGCAGGCGACCGCCTGGTAGCAGGCGCCCGCCTGGAAGAAGGAGGCGGCCGCCTGGGTGCGTAAATTCAGATTCTGGAATTTATGAATTCGAGTTCAATTAGACTTCTGTTAGCGCTGGTTGTCCTGAGTTATTATATAAACCTTATGGGAAGACGTTTTCTTTATCGAGAGCGAAGAAAAGAAGATTGAGAAGACCGTTTTAGCACGCAACAACGAAGAAGAGGAAGCATACGTTTATCTTGTGATTCTTTTAATTCGTTGTAACAGTGGATGCTAGTTTTCTTTATACTTTGAACCTTAATACTCTTGTGACGTACTTCATTATTTATTAAGTATTTTTATTAGTTTATATCGTTGTATTTTTATCATGTTTTTATATGAACCCATGGTACGATGAGTTCTATTATGGGCTAATCGTGATCATGGGATCATAGTGGATTTACTATGGATTTCTTTAGTTAATTGTTTAATACCTTGGTATGTGGTGATTATATGATATCTAGTATAGGTTGTGCTTATTCGTCTTATGTGCGTCGCGAACATGTAAGATAGCATGTTAATCTCTTGTGAAGCGACAGTGAATCTTGAGATTTAGAACTTGCTATGCTAACATAGGTTCGTGTATTGTATGCATGATTAGTGGGTAACTCTAACCGTTTTACTTGCCCTGTGTAATCATAATGAATAAATTGCGCTTAAATCGTTATGTTGTCAAATTCTGTAAACATATAAGGTCTCAACGTAATTGATGCCTATTCAACTTCTATCTTAATTGTGGATGTTTGGTAGAATGGTATCCGTACAACGAAAGTTGGCGTTTATCAGTTTCATGTTGTTCGATTAATATCATCACCATTACATGCTAAGGGTAATAACAATAACTATTGAATGAAGTAGTAATGAAGTTATGATCTCATGTGTGTTTAATATTGTTAATTTAAGTATTTAATTCTCGTAGTTAATATTAGTTAATCAATCTTAATTGTTATTATCTTGACATTGAAGAATAATCATACATTGGTGAGTAAGTGTTAATTAAATATAATTAATCAGAGTCTCTGTGGGAACGAACTAGAAATCATTCTATATTACTTGCGAACGCGTATACTTGCGTGATTTATTTAGCGCATGCTTTGTGCCTAACAGTTAACAAAGCAAATTAGAAATGCGGTAATATTATGTTAGCTGAAATAAAACAGTGCACACAATATTTCAAAACTCACTTAATTTTATACTAAAATCCAGCTAGTGTTTTTCTACATATCTTGGGTTCATTGTATGTAAAGAACTCAGCTTCTTCCTTAAGAGAGTTACAAGAAAAACAAGATCTGTTTGATACAATTTAAAAGCAAAGGACCAATGTTTACTTTATAGATTAGTAAACACAGGTTTACACGACATGCAATAAGATGTACTAAACCCTACTTTAAGTAATCTCTAAAACTTTCCATTTCTGGCTTAGTAAATCCTTACATATCTTGCATATCCTTGCATAATTTAATTTCGAGGAAACTGAGAAGGTTTTAAAAAGGTAAGGATTCTGTGATGGACAAATTTAGCCTATTTTTATATAAAATTTACAAAAATGACTAATTTCTAAAAAGCTGGTCAACTTTAGCCGACGGGATACCCAACTGTCGGTGGAATATTCATATACCCAACTGTCAATGGAGTATCTCATATATGAAATACCCAACTCCCCGTGGAGTATCCCATATATGAAATACTCAACTACCAGTGGAATATCTTATACAAATTGGAATACTCAAATGACAGTGGAGTATTCAATCGGTTAAAATTAACCACTTTTTTCAGAATGACTATTTTTGTTAAATTTTTAAAAAAATTAGCTATTTTTGTCATTTTTTTCTCTCTTTTGCTGGATGTCAAACACTAGTCTTTTTGTTTTTTTTGAAGAATACTAGTGGTTGTTTGGGCAACGCTTCATTTGGCTTAAATGGAGAGAATGTTCATTTATATTTTTTGTTGTACATTTGGGTAAATATGAAAACGCTGGTTATTGGTTGTTTCGTTGCCATAAGCAGAAAGCTTGGGGTTGTACTTTTTCATTCTCTTATTTCCGTTTCTTATTAATTTGATTAAAAAAATTTAGATTATCACTCTTTCTCATCACACGATTAATTATGTAGAATATTTTTAATATTATTATACAATTTTTCCAAATTTAATTTTATGAAATTTTTTTATTTAAATTTTTTAAATGATGATTTATTATCTTTTGATTTTAATTATGTTTTAGCCCATTTTATGTTTTAGCCCATTTTAATTGTATAATTTTATTTTTGACGAGATGAATAATATATATTAAATAGTTTTATTCGGAATTTATTAGCTTTGTTTTTATTTTTTTTTCATTTTTCTATATTCATGTATTAAAATTTTTAATTCATGTAATTTATAATTTATATTTTAATTTTATTAAAAAAAATAACTTATAAGTTATGATTTACCAAACACATTATTAATTTATAAGTGACTTATACGTAAAATAATCTAAACAACTAAATAACTTATAAGTTACGATGTTTATATCACTTATGTGACACTTTTCAATTTTAAGTTATAAGTTACATTTTTTATTTTTTATGAAACTCAAACGGCCCCTAGTCTAGTCTCGGTTTTTAGTCTCGATTTTTGGGCTTGGATCAAGATTTTATTTAGTCTTGTGTTTTTATCCATCTTTGGTCAGCCCACCATTTTGCAATATATCACTTTTTTATCGGGCCCATTTTGCAATTTAACATATCTTTATTTCTATCAAATGGTTAAAAAAATTGTCAATATTTGTACTGTTTAAAAATTCTCAAAATAAGTAGTTTAATGAAATTAGATTTAAAAGAACTATTAAATGTTGGCCAATTTTAATATTATAAATAAATATTTACATGTTTGGTGTTATGTTGAACAATTTATTTTATAAAAAAATATGTACATCAATACAAAACATATGTGTTTATTCAAATGTAAAGTTTGTACCATATAAGATTTTTTATATGTATTTAGTTAAAAACATCTTTTTGATTTAATTTTAATGTATGTATTTTGGGAAAAAATTTGTACCACAAAAAGTACATACATGATCATATGAAGAGTAAATTACTAGACTCCTCATATTTGCCGTAAAAAGTTTTAAAATATATATATAATGAAATAAAAACAATTTTGAGAGAAAAGGTTTCAAACTATTGCATTTTTTTTCTTTTGACAGGTCACGTGCTGCATTTCATACACGTGTCCAGAAAAATTGAAGTGTTCGCATTCTATTCAGCTGTACAGTTCATAAATAAGGTGCTCATATACATCGAGAGAGACATATAACATTTATCTTATAAACCAGTGTAAGGGAGAGAAAAAACTAGCTAGAGAATTCCCTATAAATGGAGAAAAAGGTTAAACTGGTGTGTATTATAGTTGGAATTTTAGGAGTTTTAGCTACTGCAACAGGTTTTGCAGCTGAGGCCAAAAGAGTTAAGGTGACTTCTAATTTTTCATTTGACAAATTTATTTCATCAACATTTAAATACTTGTTTTGTTATATCTTAATCTTTTACATATGTTTGTTTACATAAATGTACAGAATTAGTTGTTTTCATTTTCATGAAATTTTATCGAGGATTTTTAATATATATGTGAATTATTGTGATTTGGGGGTAAATTTATTAGTGAATTCATATTATCACCTGAATTTGATATTTATGAAAGAAGTGTAATTATTTGTTTATGATTGTATATGTTTTTTTGTAGGAGCTTCTGAATGTATATTAAAATGTAACATTGTATCATTACTTTATAAAATTTAAACAAATTTGTTTAATAAAATTGTGATCCTTTGGTGGAATGTAGAAAAGAAAGGAAAATTATGCAAAGTTACATGTGTAAAAAGAGGTTAAAAAAATAAGAAAAGAAATATACAAGAAAGGGTGAATTTTGTACTATGAGTTTGTAAAGAATATGTTCACAGAATGCTCCTGATTATATTTTCCTCAACTAGACCCAAAAGACTTGCTGCAACTTGCTAGTTGCCACTAAATACATTATGTGCACATAGGCTTATAATATTCTTGTACCAAAGAGGCCATAACTACCATAAGCTAGACATAACATCGCTATTTGAATGATTGTAAAGGACGAAAAAACCAAAATTGTAAAGTTTACCAAACGGGAATAGTACTAAATTCATTACATGTACATATATCTATTGTAGAATAAACTTGCTTTTAGTTGTATTAGTGATTGATGTTTTATATGGTTTTAGAAGAATTAAATAGTTTGTCACCTAGGAATGAATGTCTTGTATAGTCTGGTGAAAATGTTCTCTATGGATAATAGTTATAGCTCCTTGTAAACTGTCTAAAAATTAACTAGTCTCGTAAATAGATAACATATGACATTGTGGAAATATAACAGCACTTAGTGTTCAAAATGATTGAGAATAAACTGCATTTGAGTTTCTTTAGTACATCACATAGCAATCAATATACCAGCTTATAAGTACAAGGAACTGAGGATTCAAACTACCATGACCCTTGTCACATGGGGCGGGGAAACATGTCATTTGCCACTAGGCTATCGCGAGCTTCCTTTTTTTATGTTGCGGAGTTAATTTTTTGTAAGATATAGGGTGATAGGAGATGAAAATTAAACTATAGACCTCTTCTAGCAGATGGAGCACCTTTGTCACAGTTGATAAACTCTTTAATCCTCTATCTTCAGTTTTTAGTGGTGTTAGCTTAGCTTCTTCACACAATCAATATATACATACAAGTAATTTGTGTTTGCATGTGTATCCAAGCTTCTCTGTTTATTTTGTGGTTTATACGGGATATCAAATCATAATGGAATAATTCTTAAATGTTGTAGCTGGCCCTAAAGAATCGTGTCTCTGCTTTGATGGACTTGGACTTTTTAAAGTAAATTTTTTCTTGTTATGAAACTAAAATTTGGGTGTTGAAAGTCAGTTTGCATCCAGACTGGTAGGTACCATTCTTATATCAACATAAACATTTTCTACCATTGTACTCAAGGAATAGTAATCATAGTAATATTTAGACAGCCATGCCCCGTACAAGCTAAGGTGTCACATGAGCACAACAAGAGCTGCTCCTTTATTAGTAAAACTAATAATTCAAAAATAAATTGTGGATTTTAGTAGTCAAAAGTAACCGAATGATCTCTATTTCATAAGCAATTTACGTCCCTGCACTTATAATGGCGGTTCCTTTGTAAGAGTAATTGGACGATTCCTCGTGGTCATCTTGAAATCTATATTCTTACCCCATACGTGACTGAAAATTTATTTGTTGTGGAACAATGGAATTTTATTGATCATTCTAGTATCATGCTTTTGCTAGTATACTCTTGGAGCCTCTTCATACTTCATGGCATTCCTTATAAGCTTGAATAGTAAAATAGGTCATATCCTTTTAAAATGGGAAATTGTCCTCAATCTAGAACTCATGTTTAGTCCTAGCAACCCACCTTTTAGTAAACATAATTATGAAGAACAATTCTAATTAGTAGGATATAGCTATCCTTGATCATGTGCATGACTATCATGCATTCTTGTTTCAAAAATAGTGGCCTGTGAATGTATTGGGTGTGAGATGGAGCAGAAAGGTAAATTCAGCAAATAATACACGGAGTTACTATGTTATTTGATAATATTATTGCCTTCTGTCACTTGCATGACTCTCATCACTCAAAAGCTTGTGAGAATACTGTGAACAAGTGTCTATACGACTACAACGTAATATCAGATTATTTGCCCCACTTCTTTAGTTGTTGTAAGATGCTGCTGCCCCTGCCAATATGATTATTACTGTACTTGCTCCATTTAGCTTTATGTATTTCATTGACTGAGTCATTATGTTAATAACTGACATGTTTATTGTGAAATAACATTGCAGCAACATCAGATACGTTATTTAACTCCAAATGGATGTATATATCCCAGGACTCCGGCTGTAGCTCTAGGATTGACAGCTGTCGTGGCTCTGACAATTGCTCAGACTATACTCAATATTGCCACCGACTGTCTTTGCTGCAGAAGACGAACTTTTCCGCTAGATTTCAAGCAAACAGTGGCTCAAGTTTGTTATACCATGTCCTGGTATCTTCTTCTAGTCCGCAGCTTTACCACTTTTGATCATTCTCTACGGCCTAGAATATTAGCCTTTGTTTAGTTTTTGAAGTGTGAACATTGTCCTAGAACGAGTATTAAAAAACCACATAGGATTTCACAAGCTAATAGGGTAATCTTGTTTACTTCACTTCCAGTGTTACATATGCGATCACAATAATAGGAGTTCTAAGTTTGATATAAAATTATATTGCAGGTTCACATTTATAGTAGCGTTTCTTATGTTGCTACTTGGTTCAGCAGTCAATGATAAAAAAGCTGAAGAGACAGGGTACTTTAACGACTTTTATTGCACTGCTGCGAGGAGTGGAATATTTACTATGGGTGCCATTTTATCCCTTGCAACTGTCATTCTTGGAATCCTGGCATATGCGTCGGAGGAGTCTTCAAAGAACAGAGGTGACCCTTGGTCTCCGTCTGTTGTTCCTGAACAACCTGGCATTGCCATGGGACAAGCTCGGAGGTCACAGGATGGAATGTTTTTTCAGGACGAAAACTACCAGATAGCTTGATGAGTTATCAACATGAGGGGTTTGGCAAACTTCTTTGCCCAGTCCCAGAAGCCTCCAATCGAGCTGGAGAACGTTGTTAGTTTCTTGAAAAAAGGATTTGACTATGTGTATGTTTATCGATAGACAGAAGGTTTTCCGTTGAAAATATTTTAAATAAATAATGCAATGTGCTTTACCATTCATTTCGGTTTGAGGTTGAGCCGAGGAGGTGGGTCGTTGAAGTGAATCAAATTTATCAAATTCTCCCCTACTAATACTCAGACTGACTTCAGTTCCTCTACCTCAGTTTGAGGTAGTATATAGTCACAACATAACCACATGAGGAATGCAATTCAATAAACGCACACTAATGCATAAACTAAAAATTATTTACAGGAAGCTATGAAATAAATACTCACACTGCGTACATGTTAAAAAGTTCCTACTTCTACATACTTATATTTTTCAAATAGACTTCTGTCCACAGAGGTAATACACACAGTTGGAACTTGGAGGAGGGAAACTTACATGATAGTTGATCGATTCTTCAATTTTTGATTGATATATTTTTGCCGAAATCATTGATGCCGTATCCCTCTCCTCTCTCAAATAAACAAAATATAGAAATGAGAGTGTCCATCTAACTCATCAACAATTAAAAATTTGGGTCGCGTTTCTAAGATAAATCAAGTCATGTCAATCAAACGGATCTTCAGGTTACGGACATAACGAATGGAATTCCGTTTCGAAAATGTAATTAGTCTCATGTTACGGATACAACGAACTTCCTTTTCAAAAATTTAACAGCAATGAAATTTTTATCAAATGCAATTTAAATTCCCGTCAAAATTTTCAATATCATTTCAATACCATCTTTTTCTCTCCTTCTCTCATGATATGAAATACATGAATGATGGTGTCACACTAACTCATCATCAATTGTATTGAATTTTTTGAAATTGAGTTACATGTTACGAATGTAACGGACTTCCATTTTCAGGACGAAGTTTTAATAAAATACAATAATTCAATTGCAAGGATATTTAGGCAAGTTTTCATTCAATGAGCCACCTGCATGGGACAATCACATACCATTTAACCCTTATTCATTCCGCCCTGTGCTTTGCATTTGGCAGAACAATGTTGGTTCTTTAAGCTTGAAGACCACTCATTTTGTGTTAAAAAAAAAGAAACTAGACCTATTATTCTCCTTTTGTTTTTTAGAGTAATACTATTTGTGTTAGTCCAGATTGTCAGATTGCAGGAAGTTTCGAATGCCACATTGCCATGTTGTTTGCCTTAGGCATATTAACTACCAACTTAAATTTCATCCAAACCTTCTGGTCTAAGTAAGATGTACAAACTCGTAGAGGGAAATAGATATTCATTTTCAGTCGTCACGAAAGGTGTACGCCAGCCACAAAATATACAAGTGTTTGATCATAAACATGCTCCCTGGCCCTGCTATCTATACAAGGAAAATGATACATATTCTCTAAAATCTATTATATGATGCTATCACTTCACCGGATACGATTTAAGTGAGCAAATGGCTCGGCTGCCTTAGGTGCTGGTTTTGCCACTTCAGGAGTTCCAAAAACATTCCAAAATCGAAGTGTCTCATCTCCTGCTGCAGATGCAACAGTACATCCATCTGGACTCTGCAAGGAAGGCCAGAACAGAATCGTTAGAAAAGAAACTAAGAAAAGATAAAAGTATTATCCTAATAGTTGTCCCCATACAAAAATTCCAGAATAAGATAGGATACCTGAGACATGAAGAGCACCCTAGATGTATGGCCAGTAAGTTCTGCAATCTTGACCATTGATGGGTACTTCCAGAGAGTAAGCTGATTCTGGGTAAAACCATGAGAACTAAGCAGCTCACGCTCATTCTTATTCCACAGAAGTGAACAGACCTGTGAGCCTGTGTCAACCGAATTTAAGCAAGCACCGGTGTGGGTATTCCAAAATTTAATGCACCTATCACCCCCACCTCCTCCGGATGCAAGCAAATTCGCCTGAAACGGACACCACGCTAGAGCTTTAACAGCAGCTGTATGATCTTCGAGCCTGTGAAGCCACTGTGTTGGAGAACTTGAAGAAGCGGTGGATCTATCCCATATGTGGAGGAGATTATCATTTCCTCCGCTGGCTAACTGCTGACCAGAGGCTGACCATCTTAATCCACACACCTCTTGATGGTGTCCGCTATAGGTCTCAACAATATGATCCCTAACTCTTACATCATTGTTAACAATCTGACCATCCATCCCCCCGGTAGTTAAAATTTGGTTGTTCCAATCAAGTGCTCCAACTCGCAAACTGTGGCACCCTCTCAATGTCCTCAGCTGCACATAAGAAAGTATTAAGATTAAACCATGTCATATGTTATAAATTGTTTCAAAAACTGATCAAATAATAGCAGAAAAAAGACTAACCTGTCGATTGGCCGTTGAATCCCAAAGCTGAACCTCAGAGTTGTTCATACCAACAGCAATGTGACGCCCATCTGGAGCCCATTTAACACTTGTCACTGGACCAAGCTCCTCATCAAGTGTGACTAGCTCAGAGGTAGCACCATTAGAAGCATCCCACAGATACACGGTGTTTCCAAGAGCAATTGCGAGAACATTACTACTGCCCCAATCTAATAAATTTAAGTAGTAATCATCCACAAGGTCCGGGGCATCTAATGTCCTCTCCGACGTCTATATTACAACCAAAACCGTATGTCATACAAATCAATATAAAAAAAAAATCCAAAACATTTATTCAAAACAAAGTTTCAGGTATATTAAAACTAAAATCACTACCTGTGGAACATATCTGCGCGCCTTCGGTTTAGGTTGGTGAGCCACCGTTGAGGAGCAGTCACTTAAAACAGTCTCCATCGGCACTGGTGGCTTGTTTTTGAAAGCTAAAATCCTGGTCCTGTTCATGTTAAAGGTCTCCGCTAGCTGCTTCCGATAAGCTTCTCTAGATGGTGAACTCGCAGCTGGATTCTCCTTACCTTTCCTTGCCTCCGTCAACATATATTGAGCATAGTCAAAATCCATCGCAGATCTATTCGGTATAAACCTATCCAACTGCAAATACCAATTTAATAAAAACCATCAGAATAATCATCCACTAGCATGTATAACATACCTTCTATATAAATTTAAAACTTAATTGTAATAATCGACAATTGAAATATAACACCTTGAGCAAGGACCAAACCCTAATAATCAGGAATTTTAAACCAATTGAAGAGCAAAACCCTAATAAAACCCTCATAAAACACTTTTATACACATAAAAAACATTTCAATTGATACACGAAAAGGAATTGTGCATACATTTTCTCGAGAATTTCGACGTTGAAGAAACTGTTCTTGAAGAGGGCATCTAGAATGAGCCTTGTTAGAAGAAGAAGAATTTACTGATCCTGCATCCATAACGTTAACAACAACTAGTAATAGATACAAATTACAAAAACAAAATCAAACACAAAAACAAATTCAAACAATCCTGCAAAAAAAGTATTAGTACAGGGCAGATGTAATAAAATCAATGGACGAAATATAATTAAGGAGATTAAGAAGAGGAGCGCTGTTATTAGCGAGACTTGGCGAGATTAAGAATGATTGATAAGCTTTGTTGAATTTTCAGGCGCAATTGTGATTTATGCGAATCAAGATTGTGGAGTTATATAGATTCGACACTAAATTAGGGTTTCCAACGGCTAGTTTATTAAGGTTTAAAGGGAAAGAGGGGATCATTTAAAATATTGATTGACGGAAATACCCTTCCTTTAGTCGGGCCTTTACATTAGGGCCGATTAGGATTGGACTCATCCTAAATCAATGATGCATCATCCTGGTAATAATTTTTTTTTAAAACATCGCTTATACAACAACTTTTACGACCTTTTATCATTTTATTAAGTTGAGTTTAAACTTCATTTTTAAACTTCATTTTTAAACTTATCAAAGTTGAGTGTATTCAAAATGGTTTGCCAACCAAGGTTAGTCTTGTAAATCGCGGTATATCTATTGATAGCTCGTGCCCAAGGTATGGAGAAGACAATGATATTATAATGGACACGGCACTTCGATATCGATATAAATATAGCATGTTTTGGACCTGAACGAATGATAATCTATTTTTACCGAATGATGTGATACTTTTGCCCGAAAGTTTGTTATTAAACAATCCCGGGAGACTGTGATGATGTTCATATGACAAGTTTGATGTATGCGAAATAGTTGAGTTATTGAAAATAAGAAAATTGATGCTCTTTTGGCTTGTCATAGGTAGGGCTGTGCATTCGGTTAACCGAAACCGAAACCGAAATCGAATTTTTTTTCGGTTAACCGAAACCGAATTACCAGAAAAATCACTACCGAAAACCGAACCGAAATTTATTCGGTTTGAAACCGAAACCGAAATAAAAAAACCGGTTATTACCGAAACCGAAATATAAAACCGAATTTCAAAAGAAAAGGCTAAATTTATCCGAAAAATAATCTGAGAATTTAAGTTTACAAGCAGCAATTTAAAACAAACAGAATTATAAGTTTTGGATGCTTCATAACATAACATTAGTTTGCATTCAAATTATGGGCTTCACTGCCGATAATGGTCTGGATTTCTAATAATAGATGTCGTATTTCACTTGTTAACAGGAGGTAGTGGATTTTTGCAAATCTTACTTGGTTGTTAGTAGAGTGGCTTTCTGTGATCCAAGACTTGAGCTCATTATCAACGATGCAAGGTATATACAATTCCTTCCTGTCACACCTAATAGCATATTTAATTATTTATACATATATATATATATGTATGTATGTATGTAAATAGTATGATTGTCTGTGTTGCAGGGCTGAGCTTGAGAGAAGAGAAGAGAGCTATGATGTTAAGCCCCGGCTTAGTAAGAGTGGCGTCTTTGTCACTCAGAAAACATTATGTAATACAACTAAAGAAAATATACTACAAAGAACAGAGTACAGAGCCTCTGTAGTTTGTACATATAGATATAATATATAAATAATAAATTATTATTACATATAAATAATTTCGGTTAATTTAAACGGTTTTCGGTTAACCGCGGTTAAAAACTGAAAACCGAAAAACCGATTTTTTAAAAAATCATTACCGAAAACCGAACCGAATTTCATATTTTGGTTAATCGAACCGAAAAAATATCGGTTATTCGGTTCGGTTTTCGGTTAACCGAACCGGATGCACAGCCCTGGTCATAGGACTATGAACTACTTAGGTGAATTGGTAAGTGTTGTTGTCCGTGAGACTAGTGTCAAACCTTCTATAATACAATCTAGTCAAAATTGGCGATTACCATTGAGAAATGTTGAATGTTGAGTAACCAGTTCATCTAAAACCTTAAAGTGTTAGAGGAAGGCCCCAATAGAATCATATATTTAACACTCCCCCTCACTCGAAAGCCCATTTATGGGTCGAAAAGTGGAACACCGGCACCCATCTTTGGGGCATTAATTGCATTTAGTGTCCACATTAAATTGTGAGAATGTTGGGGGTGGCCGGGAATCGAACCTTAGTCCTATCTAAAACCTTAAGGTTTTAGATGAGCTGGTTACTCAACATGGTATCAGAGCTCAGGCTGGCAGAGGACTCAGGTTCGATCCCTGCCACCCCCAATATTTCTCACAATTTATGAGGGACACCAACACGGGCGTCCATCTTTGGGGCATAAATTTGCCTTTCGTGTCCTTCGTGTCCCTCATAAATTGTGAGAAATATTGGGGGTGGTAGGGATCGAATCTGAGTCCTCTGCCATCCTAGGCTCTGATACCATGTTGAGTAACCAGTTCATCTAAAACCTTAAGATGTTAGAGGAAGGCTTCAATAGGATCATATATTTAACACTCCCCCTCACTCGAAGCCCATTTATGGGTCGAAGAGTGAAACACCGGCGCCCATCTTTGGGGGCATAATTGCCTTTAGTGTCCACAATAAATTGTGAGAATATTGGTGGTGGCTAGGAATCGAACCTTAGTTCTCCCGCTAGCCTAAGCTCTGATACCATGTTGAGTAACCAGCTCATCTAAAACCTTAAGGTATTAGAGAATGGCCATTTTCAGGATCTTATATTATTCTAACAAGAAACCTGTAAAAAATGAATTCTGATACTGTTATGAATTCAGAGGGAGTGATTGGTCTGAATATGGTGGTTTATGGGAGATATAATGATGTATGCGGACAGCTCAACCCCGTTGCTTTGCCAACCATCCAAGCCAAGGTGGAAGCGGTGCTTTTTGGACTTAAACATGTTCGGTCCTTTGCCAGCCATCCAAGCCGAGGTGGAAGCAGTACTTTTTAGATTTAAACATGTTTATGATGCAGGCATGAGATCAATTGAAGTTAAAATGAATTGTCTCAACCTAGTTGATCGTCTCAGGTCAAAAATTATCACAAGAACGGCCACATAAGTAGTAGTTTGTGACATCTTGAATTTTGCTAAAATGTTTGTTTTCTGTCATTTCATTTATGCTAGTAGAAATTGTAATAGGGTAGCACATGCAATAGCTAAGTTTTCCATTTTTTTCACTGAAACTCTTGTATGGATGGAAGAATACCCCATGACGTATTTTCTCTTGTCCTAGCAGACAAGTTATCATCTTAATTAAACTAGCTCTATAGCCCGTGCAATGCACGGGCATGTTTTATAGTTTGTAAATTGATGTTATTTTGATTTTAATTATCGACGATATATTCATATTGTTTCAGGATGGATCGATTAACTAAATATCTCTCTTTATGAAATTGAGATCAATGTTTTACTTAACGTGTTTTTTCTCAAAATGAATTGAATATGCAGAAATAAAATCAAAATATACGATCAAAATATAATACAAATGAAAGCACACATATCTCATAAAAATAATTACAACTCATAAGTGTTAGATATATTCAGTAATGTCATGTCTAATATGATTTATGTTTAGTTTTCAGATCTTACTTAAACAGGACAAATCAGTACTTAACTGAAATCAGTACTTATACTGAAGTCAGAACTTAAGTCATCAATATTTAAGGTTCAGGAGATATTTATCCGAAGATAATAGCAGGACTTTAAAGGAAATATTCAGATAAGGAAGGCAGCTGATTTACAGGAAGAGAAGATCTAGACAAACATAAGAAGAGATATGCATGAAGAAGGAATTCCGTGAAGAATGAAATACTTGGAAGAAAAGATATCTAATTGATATATTTTAGGAAGCAGAATTATATTCCATATCAATTAGCGATTATCTTGTAACTGTGTAGTATATAAACACAGACATAGGGTTTACACTATAAGTGTTATCATTATCGAGAAGATTATTGATTGTAACCCTAGCAGCTCGCGTGATATTTTTTCATCACTGAGAGAGGACAGTTCCATACTGTAACAGAGTTTATTGTTTTGAATAAAGTTTGTTTTCTGTTACTTGAGTTATTAGAGTTCGATTTGATTGTGCTATACACTGTATTCACCCCCCTCTACAGTGTGTGTGTGACCTAACAAGTGGTATCAGAGCCTATCTGTTAACACACAAACAGTTTAAGATCCAAAAACAATCATGTCTGAAGTAGAAACTCCAACTAAGCCCACCAAAACTGAAGAACCTCCAAAGACACAAATCCATAGCCGATATGAGGCTATTAGAATTCCCATATTGAGACCATCTGAATATCCCATATGGAAGGTGAGGATGACCATGCTTCTGAAAGCTACAGATCCAGAATATCTTGATAGAATCAAGGAAGGGCCTCACAAACCAACCAAGCTCGTTGTTGCAGTTGCAGGTGAAGCAACAAAGTCAGTACCAAAGGAGAAGAGTGACTACACTGCTGAAGATATCACATCAATTGCTAAGGATGCTAAGGTACGACACTTACTGCATAGTGCCATTGATAATGTAATGTCAAACAGGGTAATAAACTGCAAGACTGCAAAGGAGATATGGGATGCCTTGGAAACAAGATGTCAGGGAACTGATACGATTAAGAAGAACAGGAAGACAATACTCACTCAAGAGTATGAACACTTTGACTCAATGGCTAATGAGTCATTGACTGATTTATATGATAGATTTGTCAAACTCTTGAATGATTTGTCACTGGTTGATAAGGAGTATGATCTTGAAAATTCAAACCTTAAATTCCTGTTGGCTCTTCCTGAAAGCTGGGATTTGAAGGCAACAACAATAAGAGACAACTATAATCTTGATGAAACGACTCTTGATGAAATTTATGGGATGCTCAAGACTCATGGACTTGAGATGGAACAAAGAAGCAAGAGGAAAGGAGGAAAGTCAAGGACAGTTGCTCTTAAGGCTGAAGAAGAATTCCCAAGGCAGCTACCTCAAGGAAAGACAAGGGTAAAGCTCTATTCATAAAGTCTGATACTGAGTCATCAAGTTCTGATAGTGATGATGACTCAGAATCTGAAAGCTTGCTTGAGACGGATGCTGATGAAGAGATGATGAAGTTGTGTGCCCTTATGGTGAAAGGAATCACAAAGATTGCATACAGGAAGTTCAGGAAGGGAAAGAAGTTTTCCAGGAAAGGATCAAGTTATGATAAGAAGAATTTCAGAAAATCTGAGGGCAAAGGAGGAAAGTCTGACAGAGGAGATTATACAAATGTCAAATGCTACAACTGTGGTGAGAAAGGCCACATATCTCCTGATTGCAAGAAAGTGAAGAGTGACAAAGGCAAGACTCTTGTCACAAAGAACAAAAGCTGGACAGACACCTCAGATTCTGAAAGTGAGGAGTATTATGCCTTGATGGCAAATGCTGATATGGCAAGTGCTGAAAGCAATTCTGAAGCTGCTGAGTTAAAAGTACCTCAAACTACTTATGCCTTTCATAATGATGATATTAATGAGTTGAGAAGTGTTATTCCTAGAAGACTAACAATGAGATTTACAGAAGGGGGGTTGAATGTAAATCTCAAAACTTTTTCAAGTTTTGAGCAGTTTATAAAGTTGTGTGTTCAAGAAGAACAAGTGTGTGAATTGCTTTAAGCTAATACAGACAGATATATATTCAAGCACAAATGTAAAGAACACAACAGACCTTAAAAACTTTTCTGGTGGATTTGTTGTTCCACCAGAGATGGTATATTAGAAAATCTGTGTTCAACAATGTTGATCACAGCTGCATCCTAGTACAAACTAGATGAATTTTCTCTCAAGATATTTCTTAACAGCTCTGGAAAAATCCTATCTGATTACTAGCTTCTTCTTGGTTCATATATATTACCAAGTGTACAAGTGAAAAACAATATAAAATTACAATAGTAAAATAAGTTCTTCACTTGCTTCTTTTCCTGTTCACTCAAGTACTTTGTTGACTATTGCAACTTTGTACAAAAGAAGAACGGCTGCTTTTTCTGTTGATCCTGAAATTCGGCTACCACATCTCAGTTTTCTCTGTCAACCCACGTGCCTCTGCTTGTAGGTACAACTACCACTTATCAACGGCTGATTAGCAGAACATCCGTTGAAGCTTTCATCCGTTGATGACTTCATCCGTTGAAGGATGTTATCCGTTGAAGCTTTCATCCGTTGATGCTCTCATCCGTTGAAGGATGTTATCCGTTGAAGCTTTCATCCGTTGATGACTTCATCCGTTGAAGGATGTTATCCGTTGAAGCTTTCATCCGTTGATGCTCTCATCCGTTGAAGGATGTTATCCGTTGAAGCTTTAGAGACATCCGTTGAAGCTTAGCTTCTCATCCGTTGAAGGTCTTTTAAGTCATCCGTTGATACCACTTCATTTATACAAAATTACAAGGCATGAAATATTTACAATTGGCCTTCCTATCTGCATATCATCTAGTAGTCAACATGACTCATAGTTTCTCTCAACTTCTAAGAATTACAATTTTAAATACAGAGACTGAAATATGCTACAATACTAGACTTATTTCTAAGTAAAGCTACACCATCAACGGATAGCCAAAGTGGTCTTATCCGTTGAGGCTACAGACACTAAATTTCTACTTAAGTGTTTTGTTAAACATATCATCAAACTAATGCACATATATTCCTAACAATCTCCCCCTATTTATGTCTATAAGAACTGTAGGCATAAATTCAGGGTTAACTTGATGATAACAAAACACTTAACAAATATTTGAATTGAAACTAAGTAGAAATATAAAAAGTGCTGCAAAAGTGTATGTACTAGGAGGTAATTGAAGATTTACAGTATTTCCAAGGGTGCTCCTCTAGCCTGAGCAAATCATCATTTTCTTCTTTGTTCCCTGGTTTTCTTTCCTAGCCCTTTGTCATTTCCCTCAATTTGGAGTTGGAGTTTTCTGAAGAATTCAGCTTCATCTTCATCACTGATATCCAACTTAGATTGCATTTCCTTGAGAGTTTCATTGCTGGCAATCTTGAGTTGGTCTTCAAGTCTGAAAAATCTTCTGACTCCTTTGTCATCTCTAAATTCCATCAACCAATGAGGTGATTTGTGAATTTTAGTTCCCCTTTCTTGTATGAGTAAGGTTCTGGGCAAAGCATTTGGTTCCCTCCAAGTCTTCCTTATGTTGGCAATCTTGTTGAGAATTTCAGTCTTGGCTGTTCTGGTAAAGCCAGAATCCTTTTTGATGGCTGAAAAGACTCTGATCAAGGTAGAGTAGCCTTCATTTAGAATCCTGTGGAGAGGCCATGTTCTTTCCCCAGCTCCTTTATATCTGAACACTAATCTTTCTGGTAACTGTCTGTAGGCAGCTATTCCCCTTACATCCTCCAGCTCATCCAGATAGAGTTCAATGTCTGAAATTTCTTTTATGTCACAGATGTGAACATAATCATCTTTAGAAATGGGTGACTTAGGTTTAGGTTTTTGTTTTTGAGTGAATTTCTTAGAGGTTGTGGGAGGTGTAGATTTTGGTTTTCTTTTCTGTTTCTTTGGTGGTGGAAGAGTGGTTAGAAAGGTAGGCAATGTGATGTTGTCCCAATCAATAGGTTCCTCTTTTGGAATGATTGGTTCACCATGGATATTTATAGAGGGATCAGTAACAAAAGGTTCAGGTATGGAAGGTAGTGGTTTAGATGTAGATTTGGTATCTTCAGGGTTATCTTCACTCCTTCTGTGTGCCTTGGCCTTTCTTCTGTTTCCCTTCTGCCATTCCTCTCTTTCCTCCATATTTTCACCAAATATGCTCCCAAGAACCTCATCTAAGTTAGCAATCTTTTCTTCACCCCTGACTTCAATTCCTTTCATTTCTTCAACTTGGCTTGACTTTAGCTGTTTTTCAAGCTTTGCTTGTGCTCTTTTGTCAGCCTTTAATTGCTTGGCTTCTTCTTTCTTAGCTATTGAGAATTTGGGATGTCCTTGCATCACACATATGCTCTTTCCCTCTCTAATGATAATAGCTCTATTTCTCCTTACAGCCTCATCCATGGACTTTTTGAGATAGGCAATACTCCTGCCTAAGATCTTGTTCTCATCATCTTTTGAAGGAGGAAAGTCCACTTCTTTTAAAGGATTCTTTGTTGAGTCCTTATTGGATCTTTCATTGGGCTTGAGGATTATAGCTTGTAGCTCTTTGGAAGAAGCTTCTCCATCCTTAAGACTCCCTACTGGCATGAGCTCCATGTTGATTGGTTCAATCTTTGTGCTAAATTTCACAGATGTTGATTTATTTTGTGTAGAACCAAACACCAATTGCAACCTTTCATCAATTCTCCTCCATTGTTCTTTCATTTGTATTTCAGCTGCTGCTAGCTGAATCAAATCAATTCCATCAGATTTTCCCTTGATTTGAATGATTGGAGAGGTAGTGATGGCAGGAACTAGCACTTTAGATATCTGAATCTTTGTAGAGGGCTCTCCTTCCCCTTCCCTTTTATTCTCCCCCTTTTTGTTATCATCAAGGAGAGGGGTCAAGCCTTGTGCTTTTGCCAGCTGCATTAGGAGATTGGTTTGAGATTGTTGGTTGAGAAGAAGGGTGGCCACAGAATCTTCAATTCCTTGAACTCTGTCTTCCAACTTGGCCAGCCTTTGTTCAGTAACTGATTCCTTTTTCAATCTCGAAACCAAGTCCTGCAAAGTACCATAGGGCATGACTGAATCCAATTTTTCTGAAGTGAAGGATTTCAAGTCAGCAATATCTTTCCTGAGATCATTTAGACTCATATCTTGCTTTACTTTCTGCAACTTCATGAGATGCAGTGAGTCCAGGTGAGCTTGGAGGATAGCCTTGATATTTGCATTTGAAGTGTTCTGAATGGCCTGTTGAATAGTGATGATTTGTTTGACCAGGTGGACATTGAATTCACCTGTTCTATGCTCCTTAGTCAGGGCCCATTCAGGTAGATTAGGAATGGAACTAGGGTCTTCATCTCCCCCTATGTTCATGCTTCCATCAGAAGAAATAGAGTCATCATCATCAGAATTTACTCCAAATTCCTCAGATGGCTCACCAGCTGTAGAAGGCATCCTGTTAATAGCAGCTTTATCTCTTTGAAGAGATTCTGTTGAGTGCACTAGATGTAGTGTCCTCTCTGCCTCCTCATTGCCCTGAGCAGCCAACAGTTGATAGGCTGTCACAGGATGAGTAAAAGTGTCAGCATCCAAGGAAATGTTATCAATTACAGCTTTGTAATGTTGCTGAAATTGTCTTTCCTTTTCAGCATCATCCACAATCATTGACTCATGAGCAATGGCTGGTTCCACCCTTGTATCAACTGTACCTGCTTTTCTCTCTTTTTCTCTATGTTCTTGCATCAGGGGCTCCCCCTGGCTCACACATCTCACTCCCTCACCTTCACCTTCTAAGGTGGTACTCCACTCACTGACTTTTGCCATGCTGGAAGAAATAGCATGCATTTTTGTGCTCTCAATCTCTCCTTTTGCCTGGGAGCAACCCAGCCTCTCACTCAAATTTTCACTCCCTGCCCTCAATCCTAAAAGTGATTGCACAGTATTCATGTCTTCTACACTTGGAATCATTTCAGTTATTTGTGTAGAGACTATCAACGGATGTGGAATATCCGTTGAAGTTGAAACTGTTGTTATCAACGGATAACTGCTGTTAAGCTTATCCGTTGAAGAGCAACCACTTGTCAACGGATGAGTGATATCCATTGAAGAAGGAAAAGAAGATGAAATTGAAAGTGATATAACTGTTGAATCTGTATAGATTGATTTGATATGTGTTGATACAGATCCTTCAATTATATCTGAAAGAATTTGCGGGTGATCCAACAAATCATCTAAAAGATGATGATCACCTGTATTTGAGTGGGGCTTCTCCCTGAGTTGTAAAGAGGGAGAATCAGGAATTGATGGGAATAGCATATCCACATCCAGAGATGGTGAAGAAGTATTTGGTGATTGATGTGTAGTTATTGTGAGAGAATGGGGCTGTGACTCCACATTTATTGGAGTCACATCAAACTGAGTTTGAGAAGGCACAGAGACAGATGGATGTATCTGTGCAGTGTGTGCACCCTGTGTAGAAGATTGGGTTCTTGCCTTCTTTCTTCCAATAAAGGCTTTTGTAGGTGAGTGTTTGGCTTTAGTGTCCCTCCCTCTTTTGTTCTGTGTTCCTGGATGGGAACTCTTTTCAATAGTAACATCCTTTTGGGAGGATGCTACTAGGGATGTGCTAGAGACCTTTTCAACCACCACAGCTTTTTGAGAAACTGGGGCTTGGCTAGCTTGGGAAGCACTCAACTCTCCTTCCTTATCCTGGGGGTTTCTTTGATGTTCACCCCTCCCCTCACCACTCACACCCTGATCACTTCCCTCAGGGTTAATGGTTGTTGTTACAACTGTTGTCTTTTGAGAAACAACAGAGGTGGTTTTCTTTGTCTTGGATTTTGAAAGTTTGGATTTGGTGACCTTGGTAGAAATCTGTTGGGGCATTGACACAGATTTCATGGCCACACTAGAAGATAAAGAAATAGAGGGGTTGGAAGAAGTAGGAGTTGTAGAAGCAATTACCTCACCTACCTGGGGTGCATTCATGATTGGTAAATATACCAATTGCACACTGCTGTTAAGATCCATTCTCTTCAAGTCTGCAAGAACTCTTTTCTCTTGTGCCCAGCACTTGAGTTTATTATTCTCATTGATTATGACTAAACCTTCAGCAACATGGTTAGCCAATAACATAAAGAATCTAGCATAATAGATGTTATTAGGTCTATTAGCTTTGTTACCTAATCTAGTACCTAATTCTAGCATCACATAGTTGCTAAAGTTAAAGTACCTATCAGAAACAAGCATATAGAACATGTTAACAAGAGATGAAGTTATGGCATCAAAATTACTAATTTTCCCAGAGAAAACCTTTATGAAGGCATCCCCAAGAAAACTCCATTCTTTCCTAAGGCCTTTTCGTCTAATACCCCCTAAATTAGCAGAGTTAAGAGAGTAACCTATGGAATCTAACATGCTGGATACATCACTATCAGTGTGTGGTGTCATGGCATTGTTCTCAGGTAATTTAAAACATGCTTGTAAGTCATCACAGTTTATACAGTGATTTTTACCTTTGAGAGTGAAGGAGATAGTCATATCCATGGAGTTGAACTCAGCAGTTGTCCAAATCTCCTCAACTACTTCACAGAAAATCGTTGGGGCTTCCAGCATTGCATAGCTAAGTTTACAGTTTTTGATGAAGTCCATCATTTTGTGATAATCTGAGTGGGCTTCATTCTTCTCTACCAGAGCTATGAAATTATTCTTCTCGTAGATGAACCCAGATTGAGACATAATCTTCACGACTGGTGCCATTGTTGTGAGTAGAAATTGCAGAGAATAACTTGAGGGTTTTGCAGAGAGAAAATGGTAAATGCTTGAAATTCTAAGAAAGCGTAAAGTAATAATGAACAATCAGAAGGGCTTATATGCTTTTAGAAAAAAAAATAAATAAAGGATTAATCAATAAAAAGGTGTTGGTGAATTTCAGCCGTTTAAGAATAAACTGTAAGTATTCTAATAACTACCTTTAAAACCAATACATACAGATGTATGTATGGTATCAACGGTTAAGAAAATAGAATCAACGGCTGTGAAACACCTCAAACGTCTGATGTGACATTTCAACGGATAATGTAAATTGTCATCCGTTGAAAGGTACTTCAGCTTTATCCGTTGACGGATAAAAGTTCCAGAGATATACTTGTCTTTCAACGGATAATGAATATCCGTTGATAGAGCAATTTTGACTTTCAACGGATAGGGAACATCCGTTGATGGAATAAACTTTGTTAAAAGTCAAATTTGTTCTAGCAACTAATATATTTCAGGCTCCACATCAAATTGCAAAGAAGACATGAATTTTAAGAGTAATTAAGCATACCTAGCTCACTTACCAATCTTGTGAATGTTGATTCATCAAGTGGCTTGGTAAATATGTCAGCAATTTGTTGTTCACTTGGAACAAAATGTAGTTCTACTGTACCATTCATGACATGCTCCCTGATGAAGTGGTACTTAATATCAATGTGCTTGGTCCTTGAGTGCTGCACAGGATTCTCTGTTATGGCTATGGCACTTGTGTTGTCACAAAAGATAGGTATTCTATCAACATGAAGTCCATAATCAAGGAGTTGATTCCTCATCCATAACATTTGAGAACAGCAACTTCCAGCAGCAATGTATTCAGCCTCAGCTGTAGAAGTAGAGACTGAATTTTGCTTTTTGCTAAACCATGATACAAGCTTGTTTCCCAGGAATTGACAGGAGCCTGTTGTACTTTTCCTGTCTATTTTGCAACCTGCATAGTCTGCATCTGAATAACCAATTAGATCAAAGCCAGATTCTCTAGGATACCAAATTCCTAAATTTGGTGTACCCTTGAGATATCTGAAAATTCTCTTGATAGCAATTAAGTGAGACTCCCTAGGATCAGCTTGAAATCTCGCACACAGACATGTAGCAAACATTATATCTGGTCTGCTAGCAGTTAAATATAAAAGTGAACCAACCATGCCTCTATAACTTGTAATGTCCACAGACCTTTCAGTCTTATTTAATTCAAGTTTGGTGGCAGTGGCCATGGGAGTTTTTGCAGATGAACATTCCATTAAGTCAAACTTCTTTAAAAGATCATGAATATATTTAGTTTGACTAATGAAAATTCCATTACTAACTTGTTTAATTTGTAAACCAAGAAAATAGGTTAGTTCTCCCATTAGGCTCATTTCATAATTACTTTGCATTAGCTTAGCAAACTTCTTACAAAGATTATTATCTTTAGAACCAAATATTATGTCATCTACATAAATTTGAACAAGTATACTAGAGCCATTAACATTTCTAAAGAAGAGAGTTTTATCAACAGTACCTCTAGTGAAGTGATTCTCCAAAAGAAATTTTGATAATGTTTCATACCAGGCTCTAGGTGCTTGCTTCAGTCCATAGAGTGCTTTCAACAGATAATACACATAGTCTGGAAAATTTGGATCTTCAAATCCTGGAGGTTGACTTACATAGACTTCTTCCTCTAATTTCCCATTTAGAAATGCACTCTTGACATCCATTTGATAGACTTTGAAATTGGCATGGGCTGCATAGGCTAGAAAGATTCTGATAGCTTCAAGTCTTGCAACAGGAGCATATGTCTCATCAAAATCTATTCCCTCTTGCTGAGAATAGCCTTTAGCAACCAATCTGGCTTTATTCCTTATGATAATGCCATTTTCATCCATCTTATTTCTGAATACCCATTTTGTATCAATAGGACTCTTGTTCTTTGGTTTGGGTACCAGCTTCCAAACTTGGTTTCTCTCAAATTGGTTTAGCTCTTCCTGCATAGCTAATATCCAATCTGGATCCAATAAGGCTTCTTCCACTTTCTTAGGTTCCTCCTTAGATAGAAAACTACTATACAGACATTCATCTTGAGTAGCTCTTCTTGTTTGCACTTTAGATGATGCATCACCAATGATCAGTTCAAAGGGATGATTCTTGGTCCATTTCCTTTGAGGTGGAAGATGAGCTCTAGATGAGGTGATCTCAGTATTGTCATGATGTGAGATAGAGTTTTGATTAGTTGAAACTCCCCCTGAGTTGTTGGTCCTTTGCAGGGAACTTGGAGTTCCATCAATTAATGATGTAAATTGATTATCAGTTGATGAGCTATGATCAACGGATGTTTCATTAAGTACTTCAACGGATGATGCACAATGTCTTTCAACGGATGCTGAATTTTGTGCATTATCCAGGAGCAAATTTTGTATTCCTTTTGAAGTGTCGTCTCCATCAATCTCTTCTTCACTATCATCACAATATATTTCAATATTGTCAAATTTGAGTCTCTCATAATGTTCCTCATCTGTTAGTCCATCAATCTTTTTATCATCAAACACAACATGCACAGATTCCATAACAATGTTGGTTCTTAGATTGTAGACCCTATAAGATTTTCCAGCTGAATAACCAACAAATATTCCTTCATCAGCCTTTGCATCAAACTTCCCTTTATGGTCAGATTGATTCCTTAGTATAAAACATTTACATCCAAAGACATGAAGAAAGTTTAGAGTTGGTTTTCTTTTCTTGAACAACTGATAAGGAGTCATGCCTTTAGCTTGATTGATCAGAGAAATATTTTGAGTGAAACAGGCACAATTAACAGCTTCAGCCCAAAAATATGTTGGTAACTTTGATTCTTCAAGCATTGTTCTGGCAGCCTCAATTAAAGATCTGTTCTTTCTTTCAACTACCCCATTTTGCTGAGGTGTTCTTGGAGCTGAGAACTCATGCATGATTCCATTTTCTTCACAGAACAGCCTTAATGTCAAATTCTTGAATTCAGTTCCATTGTCACTCCTGATGTTTCTTACTTTTAAGTCAGGATGATTATTGACTTGCCTGATGTGATTGATAATGATTTCACTTGCTTCATCCTTTGATCCAAGAAAACAGACCCATGTGAACTTTGAGAAATCATCTACAATCACTAAACAATATCTTTTTCTTGCTATTGACAATACATTGACTGGTCCAAACAAATCCATATGTAACAGCTGTAATGGTTCATCAATTGTTGTTTCAAGCTTCTTCTGAAATGATGCTTTCCTTTGTTTGCCTTTCTGACAAGCATCACACAGACCATCCCTTGAGAATTCAACAAGAGGAATTCCTCTTACTAAGTCCTTTTTGACTAGATCATTCATTGTCTTGAAATTCAAATGGGATAGCTTCTTGTGCCATAGCCAACTCTCAACTGAACTTGCTTTGCTGAAAAGACAAGTAATAGATTCTGCATCTGTAGAGTTGAAGTCAGCTAAGTACACATTTCCTTTTCTAACTCCAGTTAGAACCACTTTGTTGTCTTTCTTACTAGTGACAACACAGGCTTCAGAATTGAAGGAAACTGTATTCCCTCTATCACATAGTTGACTGATACTCAGTAAGTTGTGCTTGAGACCATCAACTAATGCAACTTCTTCAATGATGACATTCCTTGTTGAAATCAAGCCATATCCCATAGTAAACCCTTTGCTGTCATCTCCAAAGGTTATGCTGGGGCCAGCTCTCTCTTTAAACTCTGTGAGCAGGGAGAAATCTCCAGTCATGTGTCTTGAACAGCCACTGTCCAAGTACCATAGATTTCTTCTATTTTCCTGCACACCACAAAATCAATCAATTTGATTTTGGTACCCAAGTTTCCTTGGGTCCATTCTTGTTAGCCTTTCTCCTAGACTTCATTCCTCCTGCATCTTTAGACTTAGGTGAGTTTGAGTCAACCTTGGTCTTAGATGTGGTTGGTTGAGGTGTAGGGTTAGTCACAACATTATCCAGCACATTTATAGTATTATTAGGCATGGATTGTGCATACATGTTATTCCACATTGGCATATTGTATGGCAATTGAGGCATACTGAATGCAGCAAGATAAGAATTGTTAAAATATGGCATGTTTGCAAAATGTGCATAAGGATTTTGTTGAGACATAACAGGCAGAGCATGTAGAGGTGATACAGACATGTTAGGCATGGAAGAGGGTACAGTTATGGGAGATTTCTTAATAGATTTACAGTAAGCAGATAGATGATTAACACTACTACAATGCACACAGCTTTTTCTAGGAGCATACTTGTCAGGTGTGTAATTGTTATGTTTGTTAACTCCTACCTTCCCATTTCTGTTGGATTTCCTTTTGGATTCCTTTTTATCCTCAACCATCTTGAGCCTATTGTTTAACTGTTCTAAAGTCATGTGCCCTACATTCACCTTTCTGACATCTTTGGATGTGCTTGCTCCTTCTTTGACAAAGTTCTTTGAAGTTGAACCAAACTTTTTGTTGAGTTTCTTTAGATTTTCTCTTTTAGAAACATCTGCCTGTTTTAATTGAGGAACCTTCAACGGATGTTCCTTTTCTTCCTTCAACGGATAACTTTCATCATCCGTTGATTCCACATCCGTTGACAGTCCATCAATTAATTCCAGTTTCTTTTTATTTTTATCCCAGGCAGTTTCACAGAATGATTCAATTCCTTGGACTTTGGCAATTTGAGCACTTACATCCCTAGATGTTTTCCAGGCTTTAATCACCTCTTGCTCTTTCTCTAATTGATTGGAAAGTATTTCTACTTTCTTAATAGATTCAGCTAGTTCATTTTCAACAGATACACAATGCAGCTTAGTCTTTTCTAGGTCAATTAACTTATCTTCTAACACAGCATTTCTATTACTTAAAAACAGATTGTTCTCTTTAATCCTACTATTTTCTTTAGCAAGAGATTTAAGAGATACACGCAAATGATACAGTTCAGTAGACATGTCATTAAAAGCATCATTGCACTCTTCTTTAGTAAGCTGTGTTATATCAGTAGTAATTACCTGGTTGCTTGATGAACTAACTTCATTCTCCTCAGAATCAGCCATGAGAGCCAAGTTAACATATTCCATGTCTTCATCCTCTTCTTCTCCATCAGCTGCCCAGTCTCTTTCTTGAGTAATGAAAGCCTTTTCCTTCTGTTTGAGCAGATCAAAATATTTCTTTTTGTAATCTACTTGTTCAAATTTCTTCTTTTCAGAGGTTGGCTTTCTGCACTCATTTGCAAAGTGTCCACTCATACCACAATTAAAACACTTGAACTTGGATTTGTCCACCATGTTCTTATGGGGTTTAGTGGCTCTAGTGTTTTTCCTGAACTTCATCTTTGCAAATCTCCTGGACAGAAATGCAAGATGCTCATCAATACCATCAGAGTCATCTTGACTGGAGTTGTCTTCATTTTCAGCAACTTGCCCTTTACCCTTGTCTGATTCTGGATTTCTTACACCATCTTTGGAGCTTGATGTAGATCTCACAGTTTCTTTTCTGCATTCTTTCTCATTTTCAGCTACCAATGCAACTGAACCTCCTTTCTTTCTCCCCCTCTCCAATACCTCATCCTGTTCCAACTCTAGTTCATAAGTCTTCAAGATTCCATATAATCTTTCAAGAGTAAAGTCCTTATAATCTTGAGAGTTTCTTAAGGAAACAGTCATGGGTTTCCATTCCTTTGGTAAGGATCTCAAAAATTTAAGATTTGAATCCTTCACCTGGTACACTCTACCATACAGCTTCAGTCCATTCAACAGTTTTTGGAATCTATTGAATGTGTCATTTAAAGATTCATTTTCTTCAAAATGAAAGTGCTCATACTGTTGAATGAGAAGCTGCATTTTGTTCTCTCTTACTTGTTCTGTACCTTCACACAGCAGCTGAACTGTGTCCCAAACCTCTTTGGCAGTTGAACAATTTATCACATTATCAAACATATCCTTGTCAAGACCATTAAACAAAATGTTCATAGCCTTCTTATCCTTGTGGACTTCTTCTGTGTCTTCCATTGTCCATTCTGCTCTGGGTTTTGGAATGGATTGACCAACAGCAATTGTGGCCGTAGCAACTGTGGCTACTTTGTGGGGAATGTGAGGACCATTCTCAATGCAGTTTACATAACCTTCATCTTGGGAGAGTAGATGAAGGTGCATTTTCACCTTCCAGTGGTGATAACTGTCTTTGTCAAGAACTGGGATCTTTACTCCAATATCCTTCTTACTCATCTTTGTTAGATTCCAAGATCTTTAAACTCTTTGTGTGTCAAGAGCCTGCTCTGATACCAATTGTTATTCCTAGAAGACTAACAATGAGATTTACAGAAGGGGGGTTGAATGTAAATCTCAAAACTTTTTCAAGTTTTGAGCAGTTTATAAAGTTGTGTGTTCAAGAAGAACAAGTGTGTGAATTGCTTTAAGCTAATACAGACAGATATATATTCAAGCACAAATGTAAAGAACACAACAGACCTTAAAAACTTTTCTGGTGGATTTGTTGTTCCACCAGAGATGGTATATTAGAAAATCTGTGTTCAACAATGTTGATCACAGCTGCATCCTAGTACAAACTAGATGAATTTTCTCTCAAGATATTTCTTAACAGCTCTGGAAAAATCCTATCTGATTACTAGCTTCTTCTTGGTTCATATATATTACCAAGTGTACAAGTGAAAAACAATATAAAATTACAATAGTAAAATAAGTTCTTCACTTGCTTCTTTTCCTGTTCACTCAAGTACTTTGTTGACTATTGCAACTTTGTACAAAAGAAGAACGGCTGCTTTTTCTGTTGATCCTGAAATTCGGCTACCACATCTTTGTTTTCTCTGTCAACCCACGTGCCTCTGCTTGTAGGTACAACTACCACTTATCAACGGCTGATTAGCAGAACATCCGTTGAAGCTTTCATCCGTTGATGACTTCATCCGTTGAAGGATGTTATCCGTTGAAGCTTTCATCCGTTGATGCTCTCATCCGTTGAAGGATGTTATCCGTTGAAGCTTTCATCCGTTGATGACTTCATCCGTTGAAGGATGTTATCCGTTGAAGCTTTCATCCGTTGATGCTCTCATCCGTTGAAGGATGTTATCCGTTGAAGCTTTAGAGACATCCGTTGAAGCTTAGCTTCTCATCCGTTGAAGGTCTTTTAAGTCATCCGTTGATACCACTTCATTTATACAAAATTACAAGGCATGAAATATTTACAATTGGCCTTCCTATCTGCATATCATCTAGTAGTCAACATGACTCATAGTTTCTCTCAACTTCTAAGAATTACAATTTTAAATACAGAGACTGAAATATGCTACAATACTAGACTTATTTCTAAGTAAAGCTACACCATCAACGGATAGCCAAAGTGGTCTTATCCGTTGAGGCTACAGACACTAAATTTCTACTTAAGTGTTTTGTTAAACATATCATCAAACTAATGCACATATATTCCTAACAAGAAGATATCTTAAAACCATGTTCATTAGCTATAGAGATCAAACTTTAACATGTGAAAGATTAACTTCTGAAAATCTTGCTTGCAAAGAGAGGAATGATTATTTAGAAAAAGAGTTAGTCATGTTCCATCAAACTCAGAAAGATAGAGATGATGCTTTCTATGTTAGGGATGAATTACTTAAAATGAATGAATCTCTAAAAGCTGAGTTAGAAAAGGAAAGAGAGATTATCAGGACTTGGACTAACTCTGGCAGAACAGCTCAGAACTTGTTAAGTAGTGAAAACTGGAAAGAGGGCTTAGGTTATGGAGATGATAAGAATGATAAAGGAACTGTAGATATTAAGCCTATAGTTGTTAAACAAAAGCCAAAGTTAAAACCTGTTAAGTTTGTAGCTGTAAAGTCTGATACTGAGAAATCAGAAGTTAAAAAGGAATTAACTTCTGACAAACTAAAACATGAAAAGACAACTGAAGTAAACGTAGGCTTAATGAAAAAGAAGCAACTTAAGCATAAGCTGAAAGATGTTAAGAATGCAAACAAGGTAAAATCACCTAGAAAAAATAGGAATAGAAAGGAAGGTGTGAATAAAAGCAATGATTATAAGCCTGTTCCTGATGCTCCTAGAAAAACGTGTCATAATTGTGGAAGTTCTAACCATCTGGCTTCTTTTTGCAGGAAGGATAAGAACATAAACTCCTTACCTTCAAAGTCAGGAGTTAAGAGTCAGTCTTTTAGATATAAGCCACAAAATCCTTGTTTTCATTGTGGTAGTTTATGGCATTCCATTTATACTTGTAAGGATTATCATAGTTTGTACTATGATTATTATCAAATAAAACCTTCTTTAAAGAAAGTTATCATTGTTCCTTTTAGTGTAAGTTCTGATTCAAAGTCTGATAGTGTAAATTCTGATAAGAAAAATGTTAACATAAACTCTGATGCTAAATTCGCTGCAAATGTTAACAAACTTAATAAGGCTAAAGGATCCAAGCAAGTCTGGGTCCTTAAAACTAATCATTAGTGGTCTTTGTGATTGCAGGGCAACAGGAAAAATATCCTAGTTCTGGACAGTGGATGTTCAGGACATATGACTGGAAATAAAGCCCTGCTATCAGACTTTGTGGAGAAGGCTGGCCCAAGTGTTTCTTATGGAGATGGCAACATTGGAAAAACATTGGGATATGGCAATATCAGTCTTGGGAATGTCATCATTAAAGAAGTAGCTCTAGTCTCAGGACTTAAACACAATGTGCTGAGTGTTAGTCAAATCTGTGACAGAGGTTATCATGTGGATTTCTTTGAAGAACACTGTGAAGTTGTAAGTAAATCTACAGGCAAAGTTGTTCTGAAAGGATACAGGCATGGTAACATTTATGAAGCCAAGCTTTTAACAAGTACTGATGGTTCTGCAATCTGTCTGATGAGTAGAGCATCAATTGAAGAAAGCTGGAATTGGCACAAGAAACTCTCTCATTTAAATTTCAACAATATAAATGAATTTGTCAAGAAAGATCTTGTGAGAGGACTGCCAAAGTCAGTATTTGCTCCTGATGGCCTTTGTGATTCTTGTCAGAAGGCTAAACAAAGGAAATCCCCATTCAAGAGCAAGACTGAATCATCAATTCTTGAGCCTTATCACCTACTACATGTTGATTTATTTGGTCCAGTAAATGTCATGTCTATTGCAAAGAAGAAATATGCTATGGTCATAGTGGATGAGTTCACCAGATATACATGGGTGTATTTCTTGCACACAAAAAGTGAAACTGCATCTATCTTGATTGATCATGTCAGGCAACTGGATAAATTGGTCAAAGATTCTGTGAAGATAATAAGAAGTGATAATGGTACTGAGTTCAAGAATTTGATAATGGAAGAGTTATGCAAAAATCATGGAATCAAGCAGGAATTTTCTGCTCCTGGAACTCCACAGCAAAATGGAGTTGTTGAAAGAAAGAATAGAACTCTCATTGAAGCTGCACGTACAATGTTTGATGAAGCAAAGCTTCCAACCTATTTCTGGGCTGAAGCTGTGCAGACTGCTTGTTTTACTCAGAATGCAACACTCATTAACAAGCAAGGAAAGACACCATATGAGATGGTGAAGAAAAAGAAGCCAAATCTGAAGTATTGTCATGTATTTGGATGCAAATGCTTTGTTCTTAAGACACACCCTGAACAGCTATCCAAATTTGATCTAAAAGCTGATAAAGGAATCTTTATTGGATATTCACTTTCCACAAAAGCCTTCAGAGTCTATAACTTGAAAACAAGAGTGGTCATGGAATCTATCAATGTCTCTTTTGATGATAAGAAGATTACTGGACTTGAAGATTTCAATGATCATGATCAGCTAAGATTTGAAAATGAAGACTTAAATTCTGATACTGAAAATCCTGACAGTCTAAATCCTGATACTGCAAACTCTGATGGATTAAACTCTGATGTTATTGAAACTGTGGTGACTACGCCAAAGGAAGATGCACCTATGCAGGGGAAGCATACTCAAGATACAACCACATCTCAAGAAGCATCAGAACATACATCTGGCTCTTCAAGTTCTGATTCGTCAAGTTCTGATAAGCCAAGTTCTGATAATTCTGAAAACTTAAATTCTGAAGAATCCAACTCAGAGAGCATAGTTTCAGGGGGAGCATCAGAAAATGTTGATGAAGATAGCATGGATCATGGGGGATCATCCAGTTCTAGAGAAAACCTTCCATTTGCAAGGAAGTGGACTAAATCACATACACTTGACTTAATAATTGGAAATCCTGATGCAGGTGTCAGAACTAGAACAGCTACTTCAAGTGAATGTCTTTACAATTCTTTTCTTTCTCAGACTGAACCAAAGAAAATGGAAGAAACTCTTCAAGATGCTGATTGGGTGCAAGTAATGCAGGAAGAGTTAAATGAATTTGAAAGAAACAAAGTCTGGACCCTAGTGCCAAGACCAAAGAACAGATCTGTTATTGGTACAAAGTGGGTATTCAGAAACAAAACTGATAGTGATGGCATAATTACAAGGAATAAGGCAAGGTTGGTTGCAAAAAGATATTCTCAACAGGAGGGAATTGATTATGATGAAATATTTGCAGCAGTTGCAACCAAAAGTTTACTGTCTTTCAAATGGATGTGAAAAGTGCTTTTCTCAATGGAGAATTGGAGGAGGAAGTATATGTTGAACAACCTCCAGGCTTTGTAGATCCCAAATATCCTAATCATGTCTACAGGCTTGATAAAGCACTTTATGGCCTTAAGCAAGCTCCAAGAGCATGGTATGAGACATTAGCTCAGTTTCTTCTGGAAAGTGGATTTAACAGAGGAATTATAGACAAAACACTGTTCTACCTCAACCATGGAAAGGCTTTCTTCTGGTTCAGATATATGTTGATGATATCATCTTTGGTTCTATAAATGACAGACTTTGCAAGAAGTTTGCCAAACTGATGCAGTCAAGATATCAAATGAGTATGATGGGGGAACTTAGCTATTTTCTGGGCCTTCAAGTCAAGCAAAATGAAGAAGGCACTTTTATTTGTCAAACCAAGTACACCAGAAATTTGCTGAAGAAATTTGGAATGCAAGATTGTTCAAGTGCATCCACTCCCATGGCCACTGCAACAAAACTGGATAAGGATAATGGTAAATCAGTAGATATTACTGATTATAGAGGTATGATTGGCTCTCTTCTCTATCTAACTGCTAGTAGACCTGATGTCATGTATGCTACCTGTCTTTGTGCAAGATTTCAAGCAGATCAAAGAGAACCTCACTTAACAGCTGTGAAAAGAATTTTCGAGTATCTTAAAGGAACAGCTGATCTGGGATTGTGGTATCCCAGAGAATCAGATTTTAAACTAATAGGTTACTCAGATGTCGATTTTGCAGGTTGCAAAATTGACAGGAAAAGCACAAGTGGAAGCTGCCAATTTCTTGGAGGCAGATTGGTTTCTTGGTTTAGCAAGAAACAAAAGTCAATTTCCACATCAACTGCAGAAGTAGAGTACATTGCTACAGGAAGCTGTTGTGCACAGATTCTTTGGATGAAGAATCAGTTACTGGATTATGGGTTAACATATTTTAAAATCCCTATTTACTGTGATAATCAAAGTGCTATTGCTATGACAGGTAATCCAGTTCAACACTCAATGACAAAGCACATCAGCATTAGGTACCACTTTATAAGGGAACATGTGGATGACGGTACAGTGGAATCGCACTTTGTTTCAACAGATCAACAACTAGCAGATATCTTCACAAAACCACTATGTGAAGCTACTTTTACAAGATTGGTAAATGAACTTGGAATGGTTTCAGGTTCTTTCTCTAAATCTGCTTAGCTCTTGTTCTGATGCATCAGACTTTATGATCAGTATTTACAGAAATTAATCTCTTTGTATTCTGTGCTTGATTGAAAATTGTTTAAGTACTGATTGTTGTCTGATGTGAATTTCTAAACTCTGATTGTGATATGACTGTTTATATGACTATTTAATCCTATGAGGATAACTATGCTAGATGCTGACCTAGTAGTCTTTAATATACTAGAGATCCCACGTCAGAAGTAATTATTTATGTGGAAATCTATTGACACAAGCAAATTCTGATATTGAGCTTAGTCAAGTTTACTTTGTCTATCTTATTACTAAGTCAAAAACTAGAATAATGCTTCTCATCTGTTAAGTTCTGATGTTAGTAAATCTGTTGAATGTACTACGTGCTGATAAACCTCACTTATCAAAAGAAAAAGGAAAAGAAACAAGAGATAAAAATCAGGTACTCCTTTGAGATCTAGAGTAAAAAATGTGGAAGGGACTACCCAAGTGCATTGCTGGTATTAAGTAATATGCATCAGAAAAGCAAATAATTATTTTTCTTGGTGACTTTTCACACTCTATGATTAATGGAGAAATACTCTGATAAAAGCATAAATTCTGATAAGCAGTCGTGACTCACTTACACTGAGAAGACACTGTAAATTGGAATTTCAAAAGATGCATAAAATAAGCACAAAATAGTTGAGGTGGACTCATGCATAAACTCATTCAATAGTAGGCTTCAGAATAATGACAGATTTTAAGTAAAGTTCTTAGTTATGCCTTATTTCTAAGATGTACTGAAGTGAATCAGACTTTACTCTTTGTCTGATATTTTGCTTAATGCACACACTTGCACTCCATATGAATGATGAAAATTACTGTGGCATTCAATGTTGTTTTAGATGAACAGTTTATGTGTCAGCTTGCATAAATTATGAGGACAAGTTCTGCTGGAAGTTCTGATAAATAAGTTCCGAAGAACCGAAATCAGAATTTGTGTGAAGAATCACAGAGATAGGCATTCATTTTTCGAGTTAAGAAATCATGTTCTGATGACTGTTAAGTTCTGATATAAGTCTAAGTGCTGATATTAAATTCTGATCCTCTACTTGACTTATTTGTGGTTAAAATCTGAAACAGTCTTATTTTAAATCAGAATATGAATGGGTAAGATATTAACAGTCAATACAATCAGGGTTAGTGGAACACGTACATGCACATTAATTTTTACTTGTTTCTTGTGCGCATTAAACCCTGTTTTACTTTTCCAATGACTGTTTTTCTTCTTCCCAGTCTAGGGAGACGAGGTAGAATTATTGCTACATCCCTCCAATTGGTCTACAGTGTCATTGTATAGAATTCCTGTTTTGTTTTCCACATCGTTATTTCCTCCATTGATATATACAATTTATATGGGCATTTCGTTGCAGTATTTACAGACAAAAGTATTCGGTTATTGGGGAAAAATCAATATACTTCTAATGTCCAAAGCAATTGTAGCAGCTCCGGCAC
Source organism: Apium graveolens (assembly GCF_009905375.1). Lineage (NCBI taxonomy): Eukaryota > Viridiplantae > Streptophyta > Magnoliopsida > Apiales > Apiaceae > Apium > Apium graveolens. The sequence continues at coordinate 227,869,967 of NC_133656.1, read as the reverse complement.
CTATTGATTTTGCACCTTATAACATAATGTATGTATCTAATAATAAAATTCTTTATCTAATTCTAGAATGCCGCGGGAGAGTCTTTCTCCAATGAGAATAAAGAAAGTTTTTGGGCAAGACAAGAAAGGCTTTCATTGAAAGGTAAAGGAGCAGTATCAAAGAAACCAGTATAGTGTATACCTCTTATGCATACAAAATAAAAACGGGCGGGTTTTTTTATCATAGAATGGTTATTCGATCTTTTTTTCTTCTTTGGATGAGAATTCAATAAAAAAAAATTTCGTTATTATCATCTGTAATCCCCCCGGATCTGTTGCAGGAAATGGATAATGTGCAACTTCGAGTTGTCAATTATATCCTTTATGGAAATGGCAAACCAATTCGGGGAATTTATGACAAAAGTATTCAATTAGTTAGGACTTGTTTAGTATTAAATTGTACCCAAGACAAAAAAAGTTCTTATATCGAAGAGACCCGTACTTCCTTTGTTGAAATAAGGATAAATGGTTTGATTCGAGATTTTATAAAAATATATTTAGTGAAATCCCCTATTTCGTATACCGCAAAAAGGAATGATCCTTCGGGTTCAGGATTTACGTTTGCTTTTACACGGCCGTCGAGAAACCGCCCCTTTTACAGCTAGGTTCTGAAAGAACTATGGTATGGCCGGGAAACTGCTTAGCCACGTTATAACACTATAAAATATAACTACATCTTTTCAGAGGGATACGGGACAGAGCAACTCGAAGTGAAGTAAACTGGTGTAACTAGAACACTGAAGCTTTCAAGCCCTAAGAAAGAGTCCTACGCCAAGAGAATTAGTAATGTGTCAGGAGAAATTGGTACAAGAAGCCGTGGATACACTTCTTGATAATGGAATCCGTGGACAACCGATGAGGGACGGCCATAATAAAGTTTACAAGTCATTTTCAGATGTAATTGAAGGCAAAGAGGGAAGATTTCGCGAGACTTTGCTTGGCAAACGGGTCGATTATTCACGGGTCGATCCCCCCCTTTATTTTAGCAACTTCTCCTAAGGTCCCCCCTCGCCAAGAGCTCCCCGGCGACGACAGAGGAAGCAACTTATTCAAGGATCAAAACTACTTTACTTGGATATCTCTTTTTTAGTTCCTATCGACAAAGTATTTGCGAATCCGTACGACTTTCGTCCGTCCATTTCTTTGTTCCGAACCATTCTTTGAATTCTTCGATTTTTTTTCTTGATGTCATCTGTTTATTCATTCAACTCACAGTCCCAGAGGATACGGAAGGACATATAATTATCACTATAAATAAGAACCATAATTCCAATAGTAGTGATTAATATTGACATAATAGAAGTAAGTGGGTCGATCAAGTAACCGAATTCTAAAGAAAAATCATTATTAATGATCCAAGACCATACATATTGATAGATAGAACTACCATTTATTTGTTGAATAGACAGATTGATCGAAAAAATCATGACTATACTTAACAAAAAAACACTTTGAAAAGCCCACATACGGCGAAGACTTTTTGTTGCCGACGGAAAAAGAAGAAGTCCCGCTCCTATTAACATAGGAACTGGAAGTGGAAGGAAAGGTATTATCCACGAATATTGATATGTCTGTTCCATAAAAAAGTTTTTTTTTATTCTTAATTGATTGTTTCCAATTTAGCGGATCCTACCCCCTTTCAATTTCAAAACAAAAAAGGGGTCAATAAAAAAATCAAGAGATGTACTAACTTAAAGATATTTTTCAAATTTTCTATATTATCTGGGTCTTTCCAAAATACTTTAAATATTAAAATAAAGAAGTTACAATTGGGCAAATGATATGACCTACTTGCTCATAAAAAGCGAATTTAGTTATTAACTAAAATTTTTCTTAAACTAACGAAAATCCATGGTGGTCCCCCCCGGACCGCCCGGATCCCACGAGTGAATCGAAAGTTGGATCTACATTGGATCTCACCTGAATCGCCCCATCTATCCTCCTGAGGAGAAGTTTGGTTTCAAACCCCGGTTCGAACAGGAGGAGTCTATGTCTAATTGATAGGTGTACATGTATCATGTACGCATTAAATTATCCTTGCGTCTCCTGGCATTCTATTACCTATATAAACCATCACCTCACATCAGCCTACACCTCATTTATTCTCACACATACTCACTCTCTTTTCCTTCATACCAACACAATCATGGTTAACTACAATATGTTTTTAAACTATGAGACCTTCAATATGGAGTTGAGTTGTGAGGACTGGCAGCAGGAATGGCAGGTAACTGTCATTCCTGATGAGATTTGGGACTCGGTTCCCCAGGAGGTTCTCACACACCTCCTGTTCTTTTACATGGACTACCATCGCCATCTGGAGCGATTGGAAGAAGAAAGGCCGGAAGCTCTCCGCCAACAAGAGCGAATCATTCGACTCGCTATTTTTTTTGTAGAGAGTCGGAAGAAGAAATAATTTGTTTTCTTCTTCCTGTTTTTCTCTTCATCGTCAGCTTTGTCCGGCTTCTTAGCCAAGGACAAAAGCTGTTGATGTTAGGTTCAGTAGCTTAGGACAGTCTTGTAATGTTCTGATATAAATTTCAATTTCATGGATGTATTCTCTTGATATATTAATGGAATTTTGTATTTTTGCAAGATTTTGTCTCTGAGATGTTTTAAATTATGCCGCATTTTCAAATCCTGATATATTCATATTCTGATGACCATTTTAATTACTGATATAAATTAAGTTCTGATTTTAAAATATCAGTACTTGTTTACTTGATTTACTTTTTTGGTCATTCTAACACTTGAATATTTTTACAGAATATTGGTTTTACAGTGAAAATAATTAAATAAGTGGGAACAGTTTAAATTTTGAATTAAAACTGACTTACCTCAATTAATGGGATTACTTGGTAAGTGAAACATTTTTTTTCCTTGAAACACTCCACGTGATAAGTAATGATTACTGTTTTCTCGTGCCCATCAACTATTCATTATTGCTGCATGTATGACAGGTGTCCAACGGTTATTTTTTTTAACCATGTATAAGTAAGAGAGAGAGAAGATTATACAATCTTTTATTTACTTTTACACTTTATCTCTCTTTCTTTACTTTTACTATCTCTCATCTCCTGACGTTGTTTTTCATACAAACATTTTATCGAACACTTTACAGGCAACCTTAATTCTCAACTTTTTCTCATGGCACCTAAGGATTTGATCATAGATGGAGCCAAGTTCGTTCCCAACAACTATGCTGCAATCCTAAATCATGATGAAGCCCCATCTGAGTTGCATTTGGTGCAAGATCTTCTTGCACACAGTGAAATTGGCTATGTCTTGACCCAGCCTTAAGTCTTTTTCAAGCCAACAAATTCTGACATTTTGGCGGACTGGGCATTTTGATAATGGTGGTGCAACTGGTACTCCCAGCATTATTTTTGATTTTGCAAGTGTTGTGCTAGGTTTTATTAACCAAACTCATTTTGATTTTGCAAGTGTTGTGCTAGGTTTTATAGGGGATAGAATGACAGAGGATAGGAATGTTGTCTACTTTGCTAGATTCTGTCAGCTTATATATAATTTATGTTGTGCTGACGAACCCCAACCTACCACTGACTTATTTTCACCCTTTAAACTTGCAAAACGGGCTTTTAATGACTTGGTAAATGCTGACCTTAAGAAAACGGTGGTTAGACTCTTACAGATACCTCATTCGGTAAAGCAGATCTTGGTAAATGCTGATCCTCAAACCTATAGATCTGTTTATCCTGATGTTCAACCTACCACCACATCCCAAACACCACACCAACCATCGGAACATACCACACATACATCTATACCTCAACCCTCTCTCAGAACATACTGTATCTCAAAACTTACTCACACCTTCACAGACAGCTCAACCTTCATCCTCAACACCTACTGTGAAGCCTTCATCTTCCAAGCCCAAGAGGACAAAGACTGTTCCTCAGACACCACAGAAGAGAAGGAGGATTGTTCTGAGAGATGAGTCAGACAGTGAGGAACAGGTTTTTGCATCAGAACCTGTTGTTAAAGAAGCTGAGAAGGTCCCTTCTCAGAAGGATTCTGCAATTGGGGGATCTAAGCTTCTCAAAAGGCTTAGAAGAATGACTTATGCTGAACCTCCCAAGGAATCCCCACCTTCAAAGAGATACAAGAAACAGAGAGTTAAAAGGCCAGCTTCAGATGATGAGGAAGCAACAGCTAAGGAAGGAGATCAGGAATCTCTGATCTCAAAAGAACCAGAATTCGCTGAAGCTACTGTATCTCCCTCTTCATTGTCCCTAAATCAGGAAGCTGCTACAGATAAGGTAAACACACCATCTGTGTCTCCTGTACATGAAACTATATCTCCTGTAGACCCAGGCACAAGTGCTGAAATTGATATTTTACAACCTAATTGTGTCTGAGGTTCTCTACTTAGAAGCTCCAACAATAATTAATCCATCAACAACACCTTTTCCTGATGCTACTCAAACTCCAGAATTGTCTACAACATCTTCTCTGCATCTAGATGATGATGATCAGAATATAGGTGAGCATCAGGATATGGCTGTTGATCAGAACTTGGAAATAGATCAGCACTTAGAGGATGATGCTGAAGCCTCAATTTCTTCTCATACTGTTGTTTTATCAGAAGATGCTGATTCTGTCAGTTCTGATGCTTCAAATGCTGATGATACTGGTGATGCTGCTATTAATGCAGATGCTGATGAAGCTGGTCCTTTAGGACATGCATCTCAACAAACTGTTCATAAATCTGAACTAGTTAAGAAGTTTGTTACAAGAGCAGCACCAGTACCTTGGAGTGAAACTCCTAGAGGATAGGAGTGGACTAAGGAATGGAACTCAGTTACCTTTGTTCCATCTGAAAAGATTCTTGTTGAGCACTTGGCAAAAGCTGATGAAATGTTAATTAATGATGATTTCAAGACACAACTTTGAGTCACTGCATTGAGTACTAGACATCTGCAAGGTCTCCATTCAACAACTCATGCAGAGTTACGTCAAGTTAAGGAAGAATTGTTCAAGCAAGATATGACTAGGAAACTTGATAAGAAAAAATTCTTCCAACCTACCTTTGACAGAGTTGCTTATATTGAGAAGACCCAAGAGAAGCAACAGTCTCAGATTGATGATATTTTGAAACATCAAGCTTCTCAGCAATCTCAACTCGATGAAATCCAAAGCCTCAGTGGAATTGCTTGTCTCTCTTCTCTTACCTGCTGATGCCAAAAAGGGGGAGAAAGTAATTAAGTCCAAATGCAAAACTGTTAAGACACTGAAGGGGAAGTATGATGAAAAAGATGACCAAGGAAACTCTGGAATGGGTGGAGGTCATGGTCAAGGTAGAAGTTTCTCATCAAGAATAACTGAAACTACAAGTCATAGGACAAGTTCTGATGCTGGAAAAAGGATTACTTCTGCTACTGGTAAAAGGATAAGTTCTGATGAACTTTTGGATCTTGATGAAGAAATATCAAGACAGTTATTTCTGAAAGAAAATCCAGGAATGGACTTGGAGAGTCTGATGGAAGAAGAAGCTAGACTTAAGTCAGAAAAAGTCAATTCTAAATCTGAAGCTTCTGTTGGTAAAAAGAAGGCCAAAGGCATTGTGATAAAAGAAAGAACAAGTTCTGAAGCAACCAAGGCTAAATCACAATTGCAGATAGATCCAAAGTCCAAGGGCAAAGAGAAAGTTGGTGAACCTATCAAGGTTTATGTGCCTCCCGTGGATGAAGAAATTACTGCTGAAGATGCTGATCTTGTTCTGACTTCAAGAAAAGTTTCTAAGACAACCTCTGACATGGCTCAAGTTGTTCAGAGTAAAGATATAGTTAGTTCTGATATCTCAAAGAAGCAAGTAACCTCTGACATAGCTCAAGTTAACTTGATATCAGAAGATAAATCAAAGGAAACCTATGACATTGTTCATGTTAAACCTTCAAAGATACTCCTACCAGGATTCACCAAAGCTAAACAGACTCAACCTTTGAAGACTGCTGCAAGTGGTTTTGAAGCAAGAGTGGTTACTGGAAAGGAAGCAAGAGATAAATCTGGATCCAACTTCCTTAAGTGAACCAGGTATTGGAGCAACTCCTGAAAGATTGAATCAACTAGAATCTGTACAGATGGTTTATCATACCTACTTGAGAGAACACATCGTTGTACTTCATGACAGATGGTAGGGTTTATCATATAAGGGAAAATGCCATTCCACTGAAGTATTTTGAAGAATTGGAACATGTATTATTCTTACTTCAAGTGAATGACAAAATAACAGAAAGTGCTGCAAACTATTTGAATAGTCAAATTCAGAAACAGAAAAGGCTTTATTATGTTAAGTCTGACAGCATATATCTTCCAAAGTACAGAGATCACAAAGGTGATATTGTTGAGATGAAGCCTAACTCTGCTAAGATTATAACTACCTTTCTGGGTTACAAGGCTGTGAAATTCAATCTTGAGTCTGACAAGGCATATTTGATCAGACTGGATCAGGACATAAGGAAAGCTAAAATTAATGATCTCAGGGCTGCAATCTTTCAAACTGGTGAAGATTCTGCAGAACTTAAAGATGCTAAAAGGAGGACGATTGATGAACTTAGATATGTTGAGAGATGTTTGTTAAAGAATTATCTCAGAACAACCCCTGACATCAGAGAGATCAGAAAGTGAAGCCAAGTCAAGATCTATAACTGCTCAAATTCTTATATGAATACATACTGAAGTTATTATCAGAAGTTAAAGTTGGTAAAGCTTTAAAGACTGTAAGTTGTAGTTATCTAGTCAAATTCTCATGCATTTGTACTTAATGTTTTTGACATCATCAAATATCTGTTAAACTTGTATATTATGCTAATTTACAAGTTGGGGGAGATTGTTAGATATATTTGATAATGTCATGTCTAATATGATTTATGTTTAGTTTTCAAATCTTACTTAAACAGGACAAATCAGTACTTAACTGAAATCAGTACTTATACTGAAGTCGGAACTTAAGTCATCAGTATTTAAGGTTTAGGAGATATTTATCAGAAGATAATATCAGGACTTAAAGGAAATATTCAGATAAGGAAGGCAGCTGATTTACAGGAAGAGAAGATCTAGACAAACGTAAGAAGAGATATGCATGAAGAAGGAATTCCGTGAAGAATGGAATACTTGGAAGAACAGATATCTGATTGATATATTTTAGGAAGCAGAATTATATTCCATATCAATTAGCGATTATCTTGTAACTGTGTAGTATATAAACACAGACATAGGGTTTACACTATAAGTGTTATCATTATCGAGAAGATTATTGATTGTAACCCTAGCAACTCTCGTGATATTTGTTCATCACTGAGAGAGGACAGTTCCATACTGTAACAAAGTTTGTTGTTTTGAATAAAGTTTATTTTCTGTTACTTGAGTTATTAGAGTTCGATTTGATTGTGCTCTACACTGTATTCACCCCCTTTTACAGTGTGTGTGTGACCTAACAATAAGAATGAAATATTGCGGAGTTAATTAAAGAGTTATTATAGTTGTTTACATGGTACAATTAGTGATACAAGATATAATGAATATGAGGTAATCTTATTTTCCATGTTAGAAAATGTAATGATTGGATATGAAAGCCGACACATTGAATATAACATTGTACAATTGACAATATAAATACATTTTTCAATATACATAATTTTTATGATAAATATATTAATAGATAGATCAGTAATCAATAGTAATGAAAATTGAAAAATGGACTAAATTGGTTGAACTACTGATTTACGGTTTATCAAAAATCGAGAATGTATCGAAATGCAAAATCGAAATAATATCGAACATATTTTTATTTTCTTTTTAAAATATATAAGTAAAATAATTATATTTGAAATGTGTAAAATTGCATTTGTACATCCATACTAAGTTATAATATTATTTTGTGTGCATTATTTATTAAAATAATAAGAGTCTTAATCATCTTTACGCATCTCTCTTCTTCTTCCCTTATCTTTTCAATTTCTATTCGGCAGTCGTCTGATTTCTTCATTTAAAATCGTCATTCTTCACCAACTCGATGCTGAGTATATTCCTTCTTCCTTTTCTTCTCTTCATAGCCTCAAATCGTGTGTTTGATTCGTCAAATTTTGACCGGAAAATTGCCGATTTTGATCAAAAATAGCAAAAATATTGTATGCTCCGATTTTGCTTAATAGATTGTTTGGTTGTCTTGTAGCAATTTATCGGCGAAATTTTTGATTTCCATACCACTGCAGTAATCTTATAACTCTTTTACTATACCTGTGAAAAAACTTTAAATTGGTTAATGTAAGAAAAATGATTCACCTTACTATTGTAAAATATTAATGTTACCTTAATGAACTTGATATTTTAATATTTTATTATATATATATTCAAAATCTTCAAACCAGTCTTTCTTTATATTCGATTTGGTCATATAATAAGAATCTCAACTTTATTATGAATCCCCCTCAAAACCCACTCTTTTATTCATATATAAAGAGAATATCTATTATATTTTTTGAATTTAATACTTGATACACTAACATTGTCATTTTCAGATTAGCTAACATATTAAATTTATTTGCTGAAAATAAATTTATTTTATATAAAGTCTTCAAAAAAAATAAGAATTTAGTATATATACAGGCAAATATTATTAAATTTTAGATATCTAATTATAGGTTGTTAATTTTCAATGATAAATGATAACATATATAAAATTATTAATACTAATGAGTTAGGTGTAATTAATATATGTTATTAAATATGGCAATTATTTATATTTATTAATAAGGAGTAATAATGATTTAAGTGTAATCAATACATAGTATTAAATTTGACAATTATTTGTATTTATTATTGAGGGGTAAATTAGTAATTTGTAATAAATTGTCTCACTCAACCCCCTATCTCGTGCAAAGCACGGGTTCCATTTAAATCGTATAATTTAACTTTTTTGATTTTTGAAATAATAATTCGTGATTTTTAAAATATTTTATGTTATAAGTGTGATATATTTGACAAAACTTATTTTTTTTTGTAAAAACTGATACATACTTCAATTTTTTATCTAAATTTCATATGTAATCATGACAATATATTATAATTTAAAAAGTTCAAAGAAATTTTTTATATCATTAAAAAAAAGTGTAACTTAAAAAGATTAAATGATACTATTTTTAAAAATCTATCAAAGTAGAATAACATGTATGGGTGTGTGTAATTGCTCAAATTAAAATTAAGAACTAATCTTATACTCTTATTCTTTATACATATATTTAGTTAAACAACACATTCAAATATAATATGCATTGCCACATTCATTCTCAGGTTTCCTCCATTTTATACCATTTTTGGCAATACAGTAGCATTATCATTACATATCATACACTAGTACATCCTTATCATATAAACACCATCCTCACTCTGCCATTCCTTCGTATGACTAAATCTACCATTATGCTAGCAATATCAACTACTTACAAACAAGTACGTCACTGAATTTCAACTACATTTCGTCCAAACATCCGCAAGCCCATTCATATCATTTTTCATCATCTCGCAATAGACACGAGTTTATAAAATCTCCAATGATATTGTTTCACCTACTCTACCGTCGGTAACACCATAATCAACACTTTCGAAAAATTACCAAATTTCAGATGTGTAAAATTATGGTAATTTGTATTTCAAAATTTTAGTTATTTGGATTTTCACCTTCATCCTCATGCATCATCCATTTTCTAAATCATTTTCAGGAATACAGTGGCATTATTATGTTAGGAATATGTGTATTAGTTTGATGATAAGTTAAGCAAAACACTTAAGTAGAAATCTAGTGTTTGTAGCCTCAACGGATAAGACCATCTTGGCTATCCGTTGAAGGAGTAGCTTTACTTAGCAATAAGTTTAGTATTGTAGCACATTTCACTCTCTGGTTTCAAGCTGTAATTCTTAGATGTTGTTAGGAAATAATCAGTCATGTTGACTACTAATGGATGTACAAATAGGAGGGCTAATTGTAAATATTTCATGCCTTGTAATTTTGTATAAGTGAAGAAGTGTCAACGGATATTGAAGACCTTCAACGGATAAGAAACAAAGCTTCAACGGATGTCTCTAATGCTTCAACGGATAATATCCATCAACGGATAAAGACTTCAACTGATAATGCATCAACGGATAAAGCTTCAACGGATAAAGCCTCAACGGATAAGGCATCAACGGATGAAAGCTTCAACGGATGCTTAGTTCATTAGCAGTTGATAGTGACAATTCACAAGCTGACAGAGGCACATGGGTTGACAGAGACTTACTGGAATGTGGAAGCCTCTAGGAGGAATCAAGAAAATGCAGCATTTCCATTCTGATGCAAACAAGGAAGTATTCAAAGATTTACAGATTATCCTAGATTGCATTGGATAGAGAAATGAAGAAGAAACATGTGAAGAATCTTTTCAATTGTATTTTACAGTTTGTCTTCACTTGTAAACTTGGTGATATATAAACCAAGTAGCAGCTAGTAATTAGAGATGAATTTTCCTGAGCTGTTTAGAAATATCAAAAGAGAAAATCATCTAGTTTGTACTAGGAAGCAGCTGTGATTTAATTCTTTGAATCACAGATTTTCTGAAATAACACATCTCTGGTGGAACAACAAATCCACCAGAAAAGTTTTTAAATTCTTTGTGCTCATTACATTTGTGTTTGAACATATATCTGTCTGCATCAGCTTCAAGCAATTCACACACATTTGATCACTCAAACACTTAGCCTTAGAAACTGCTCAAAACTTGAAAAAGTTTTGAGATTTACATTCAAGCCCCCTTCTGTAAATCTCATTGTTAGTCCACTGGGAATAACAATTGGTATCAGAGCAAGCTCTTAACATACAAAGAGTTTAAAGATCTATTCTGCTAACATCATGAGTGCACAGAAGAATCCTCCTGCTAACATCATGAGTAGGAAGGATATTGGTGTAAAGATCCCACTCCTGGAAAAAGATAATTATCATCACTGGAAAGTGAAGATGCATTTACATCTTCTTTCTCAAGATGAAAGCTACATCAACTGTATTGAAAATGGTCCTCACATCCCTCACAAAGTAGCCACAGCTGCTACTGCAACAGTTGCTGTTGGACAGTCCATTCCCAAGCCAAAAGCAGAATGGACTATTGAAGACATGGAAGAAATCCGCAAGGATAAGAGAGCTATGAACATTTTGTTTAATGGCTTAGATCAAGATATGTTTGACAATGTCATCAATAGCCAAACTGCAAAGGAAGTTTGGGATACTGTACAAATCATCTGTGAAGGTACTGAGCAGGTCAGAGAGAACAAGATGCAGCTTCTTATTCAACAGTATGAATATTTTCACTTTGAAGAAGGTGAATCATTAAATGATACCTTCAACAGGTTTCAGAAACTGTTGAATGGATTGAAGCTGTATGGTAGAGTATACCAAATCAAGGATTCCAACTTAAAATTTCTTAGGTCTCTGCCAAAGGAATGGAAGCCCATGACTGTCTCTTTGAGAAATTCTCAAGATTATAAGAACTTCACACTTGAAAGACTATATGGAATTCTGAAGACTTATGAACTTGAAATGGAGCAGGATGAGCTGTTGGAAAAGGGAAAGAGAAAAGGAGGAACAGTTGCTCTTGTAGCTGACAGTGAGAAGATGGAAGCCAGGAATGAGGAGAAGACAATGCTAAGTCTCAAAATTGGCACAAGCAAATCAGAATCAAGCAAGGGTAAAGAGCAAGTTGCTGAGGATGAAGACAATTCCAGTCAGGATGAATCTGATGATATTGAAGAACATTTGGCCTTTCTGTCCAGGAGGTTTGCAAAAATGAAGTTCAGGAAAAACACAAAGTTCACTAAGCCAAACAAAAACATGGTGGACAAATCAAAGTTCAAATGTTACAACTGTGGCATTAGTGGACACTTTGCAAGTGAGTGTAGGAAGCCAAATTCTGAGAAAAAGAAATTTGAGCAAGTTGATTACAAAAAGAAGTATTTTGATTTGCTCAAATAAAAGGAAAGAGCTTTTCTCACTCAAGATGATTGGGCAGCAGATGGGGTAAATGAAGATGATGATGTGGAATATGTCAACCTAGCCCTGATGGCTAATTCTGATGAAAATGAAACTAGTTCATCAAGCAACCAGGTAATTACTACTGATCTCTCTCAGCTTTCTAAACATGAATGCAATGAAGCCATAAATGATATGACCAATGAATTATATCATTTGTGTATTTCCCTTAAATCACTAGCAAAAGAAAACACTAGGATCAAGGAGAATAATGTGTTTTTAAGTGATAGGAATGATGTGTTAGAGGATCTAGTAATTGAGCTTGAAAAGATAAAACTTAAATGTTTGACTGTAGAGAGTGAACTAGCAGAAGCTGTTAAGAAAGTAGAAATTCTTTCTACACAGTTAGAAAGTGAGCAAGAGGTAATCAAGGCCTGGAAAACATCTAGGGATGTTAGTGTTCAGATTGCAAAGGTTCAGGGAATTGAATCATTCTGTGAGGATGCCTGGAAGAAAAACAAAAAGGAGTTAGAATTAATTGATGGATTGTCAACGGATGTGGAATCAACGGATGATGAAAGTTATCCGTTGAAGGAAGACAAGGAGCATCCGTTGAAGGCTCATCAATTAAAACAGGCAAGTTCTTTTAAAAATAAAAGTCTCAATAAAAAGAATGATTCAACTCTCAAGAACTTTGTCAAAGAAGGAGCTAGCACATCCAGAGATGTCAGTAAGGTGAATATAGGACACATGACTTTAGATCAGCTAAAAGATAGGCTTAAGTTGGTTGAGGATAAGAAGGAAACTAAAAGAAAATCTAAAAGAAATGGGAAGGTAGGGATTAATAAAAATAACAATTACACACCTGATAGGTATGCTCCTAGAAAAAGCTGTGTACATTGTAAAAGTGTTAATCACCTATCTGATAATTGTAAATCTGTTAAAAATGCTCCCATGCCTTCAAATCCCTCCATGCCTAACATGTCTATGTCACCTCTGCATGCTATGCCTGTTATGTCTCACCAGAATCCCCATGCACATTTTGCAAACATGCCATATATTAACAATCCTTATTTTAATGCATTTAGTATGCCTCAAATGCCATACAATATGCCTATGTGGAATAACATGTTTGCACAACCTATGCCTTATCAAATTCAAACAAATGTGTTAAATGATTCTGTGACTAACCCTACACTTCAACCAACCATATCTGAGACCAAGGTTGACCCAAAGTTACCTAAGTCAAAAGATGCAGGAGGAATGAAGTCTAGGAAAAAGACTAACAAGGCTGGACCCAAGGAAACTTGGGTACCAAAATCAACTTGATTGATTTTGTTGTGTGCAGGGACAAAGAAGGAATCTATGGTACTTGGACAGTGGTTGTTCAAGACACATGACAGGAGATTTCACCCTGCTCACAGAGTTTAAGGAGAGAGCTGGCCCTAGCATAACCTTTGGAGATGACAGCAAAGGATTCACTATGGGATATGGCTTGATTTCAAAAGAAAATGTTATCATTGATGAAGTTGCATTGGTTGATGGTCTCAAACACAATTTATTGAGCATCAATCAACTATGTGACATAGGGAATACTGTTTCCTTCAATTCTGAAGCCTGTATTGTCACAAGTAAAAAGGACAATAAAGTGGTTCTAACTGGAGTTAGAAAAGGGAATGTGTACTTAGCTGATTTCAACTCTACAGATGCAGAATCCATTACTTGTCTTCTCAGCAAAGCAAGTACAGTTGAAAGTTGGCTATGGCACAAGAAGCTGTCCCATTTGAATTTCAAGATAATGAATGATCTAGTCAAAAAGGACTTAGTTAGAGGAATGCCTCTAGTGGAATTCACAAGGGATGGACTGTGTGATGCTTGTCAGAAAGGAAAGCAAAAGAAAGTATCATTCAGTAAGAAGCTTGAATCTGCAATTGATGAACCACTACAACTTCTACACATGGATCTTTTTGGACCAGTCAATGTATTGTCAATTTCAATGAGAATAATAAACTCAAATGCTGGGCACAAGAGAAAAGGGTTCTTGCAGACCTTTTAAGAATGAACCTCAACAGCCAGGTGCCATTGGTATACTTGTCAATCATGAATGCACCACAGGTAAGTGAGGTAAATATTTCTATAACTCCTACTATTTCCAACCCCAATGTTTCTTTGCCTTCTAGTGTGGCTATGGAACCTGTGTCTTTGTCCAAACAGGCTCCTACCAAAGCCACCAAATCTAAAGTTTCCAAAGTCAAGTCAAAGAAACCTACCTCTGTTGTTTCTCAAAAGACAACAGTTGTAACAACTACCATAAACCCTGAAGGGAGTGCACAGGGCGTGAGTGGTGAGGGGAGGGGTGAACATCAAAAAGCCCCCCAGGATTAGGTAGGAGAGGTGAGTGGTACCCAAACCAGCCAAGCCACAGTCTCTCAAAAGACTGTGGTGGTTCAAAAGGAGTCCAGCACATCCCTAGTTGCATCCTCCCAAAAGGATGTAACTATTGAAAATAGTCCCCAACCAGGGACACAGAACAAAAGAGGGAGGGACACTGAAGCCACAAATTCACCATTTAAAGCCTTTTCAAGGAAGAAGAAGGCCAAAACCCTAGTTTCCACACAAGGGACACACACAGCACAGATACATCCACCAGTATCTGTGCCTTCTCAAATTTAGCTTGATGTGATTCCAGCAAATGTGGAATCACAGCCCCATTCTCTCAATATAGAAACACACCATTCATCAAACTCTCCAACACCCTCTCTGGATGTGGATATGATATTCACATCAATTCCTGATTCTCCCTCATTAAAACTCAGGGAGGAGCCCCACTCAAAACCTGGTGATCATCATCTTTTAGATGATTTGTTGGATCATCAGCCAATTATTTCAGATGTAGTTGCAGAATCTGTGTCACCTCACTTAAAATCAATCCACAGAGATTCAACAATTATGTCACTTTCTATATCTACATCTTTTCCTTCCTCAACGGATATCTCTCATCCGTTGACAAGTGGTTGTTCTTCAACGGATAAGCTTAACAGCAGTTATCCGTTGATACCATCAGTTTCTACTTCAACGGATACTCCCTATCCGTTGATGGTCTCTACACACTTAACAGAAACAATTCCAACTGTAGAGGACATGGCAACTGTACAATCACTTTTAGGTTTGAGGGAAGGGAGTGATCTTTTGAGTAAGAGGCTGGGTTGCTCCCAGGCAAAAGGAGAGGTTGAGAGTCACCAAATGCATGCTATTTCTTCCAGCATGGCAAAAGTGAGTGAGAGGAGTGCCACCTTAGAAGGTGAAGGTGAGGGTGTGAGGGTGTGTGTGAGCTAGGGGGAGCCCCTGATGCAAGAACAGAGAGAAATTGAGAGAAAGGCAGGTACAGAAGCTATAAGGGTGGATCCAGCCATTGCTAGTGGGTTAATGAAAGTGGATGATGTAGACAAGGGAAGACAATTTCAGCAACTTTACAAAGCTGTCATTGATAACATTTCCTTGGATGCTGACACTTTTACTCACCCTGTTTCAGCCTATCAATTATTGGCTGCACAGGGCAATGTGGAGGCAGAACAGACACTACACATTGTACACACTTCAGAATCTCTTCTCAGAGACAAAGCTGCTGTCAACAGGCTGCCTTCTCAAGCTGGTGAGCCATCTGAAGAATTTGGAGTGAATTCTAATGATGATGACTCTAATTCTTTGAATGAGAGCATGAACTTAGGGGGAGTAGCAGGCCCAAGTTCTGTTCCTGATCTTCCTGCATGGGCATGGGCAAAACCATCAACACCAGGAGAGTTTGGTGTCACTTTGGTCAGACAAGTCATGACAATTCAGCAGCCCCTTTAGGAGACTCAGGATGCTAGTACCAAGGCAATTCTTCAAGCTCATCTGGAATCTCTGCATCTCTTGCAGTTGCAGCACTACCAGAACAATCTAAGTGTGGATGAGCTCAAGCTGGGCATTGCTGATCTGAAATCCTACAATGCTGAGAAATTGGATTCACTTATACCCTATGGTACTATGCAAGATTTATTGGGGAGACTGAGAAAAGCATCTGATGCTGACAAGAGGCTGGCCAGATTGGAAGATAGGGTTCAAATCATTGAAGACTCTATGGTCACCATCCTTTAGAATCAACAAACTCAAACAAATCTACTCATGCAGCTGGCACAAGCACAAGGCTTGACCCCTACCCTTGATGATAATAAAAAGGGGGAGAATAAAGGGGAAGGAGAAGGAGAGCCATCTACAAAAGGAGAGCCATCTACAACAGTTCAAATTTCTCATGTGCTAGTTCCTGTCATCACAACTTCTCCAACTATTCAAGTCAAAGGAAAGCTAGATGGAATTGATCTAATCCAGATAGCAGCAGCTGAATTGCAAGTCAAAGAGCAAAGGAAGAAGATTGATGAAAAGATGCAACTAATATTTGGTTCTACAACTTCTCAATCACAATCTGTGAAGCATAGCACAAAAGTGGAATCAATTATTATGGAACTCAAGCCAGTAGGGAGGCATAAGGATGGAGAAACTTCTTCCAAAGATCTGCAACCTATGGTTCTCAAGCCCAACAACAGATCCAATAAGGACTCTACAAAGAATCCTCTAAAAGAGGTGGATTTTCCTCTTCCAAAAGCTGATGAGGACAAGCTTTTAGGTAGAAGTATTGCATATCTCAAAGAGACCATGGATGAGGCTGTAAGGAGAAACATGGCTATTATCTTCAGAGAGGGAAAGAGCATATGTGTGATGCAAGGACATCCCAAATTCTCAATAGCCAAGAGGGAAGAAACCAAAAGGTTGAAGGAAGAAGCCAAACAGCTAAAGGCTGACAAAAGAGCACAAGCAAAGCTTGAAAAACAGCTAAAGTCAAGTCAGGCTGAAGAACAGAAAGAAATTGAAGACAAAGGTGAAGATGAAGCTATGGGGGACATGGTTGGTACTGAGATGGAGGAAAGAAGTAAGGAAGAATGGCAGAAAGGGAAAAGAAAGAAGGTCAATGCAAAGAGAAAGAAGGTAGATAAGACTGAAGAAACCCAATCAATATCCAAACCACTACCCTCTATTCCTGAACCAATTGTACCTGACCCTTTCATGAACATTCATGGTGAAGCAATCATTCCCAAGGAAGAACCAATTGATTGGGACACCATCAAATTGCCCTCCTTCCTAACCTCTTCTCCACCTTCAAAGAAGCAGAAAAGAAGAATCAAATCAACACCCTCTAAAGCCTCAATCAAATTCACACAAAAGCCTAAGCCTAAACCTCAAACCTCTAAAGATGATTATGTTCACATCTGTGACATAAAAGAATTTTCAGACATTGAACTCTATCTGGATGAGCTGGAGGAAGTAAGGGGAATAGCTGCCTACAGACAGCTACCAGAAAGACTAGTGTTCAAATACAAAGGAGCTGGGGAAAGAACATGGCCTCTTCACAGAATTCTGAATGAAGGCTACTCTACCTTGATTAGAGTCTACTCAGCCATACAAAAGGATTCTGGCTTTACCAGAACTGCCAAGACTGAGATTCTCAACAAGATTGCCAACATAAGGAAAACTTGGAGGGAGCCCAATGCTTTGCCTAGAACTTTACTCATTCAAGAAAGAGGAATTACAATTCACAAATCACCTCATTGGTTGATGGAGTTCAGAGACAACAAAGGAGTCAGAAGATTTTTCAGAATTGAAGATCAGCTAAAGATTGCCAGTGATGAAACTCTCAAGGATATGCAATCTAAGTTAGATATCAATGAAGAAGATGAAGCTGAATTCTACAGACAACTTCAACTTCAAATAGAGGAGAATGACAGGAGGCTAGGAAAGAAAACCAGGGATCAAAGGAAAAGAAAGTAATTTGCTCAGGCTAAAGGAGCACCCTTGGAAACAATGTAATTCTTCAATTCCATCTCAGCATATACATTTTTGTAGCACTTTTGAATTTCTGCTTTGTTACAGTTTATATATTTGTTAAGTGTTTTGTTATCATCAAGCTAAACCCAAATTTATGCCTACAGTTCTAGTAGACATAAATAGGGGGAGATTGTTAGGAATATGTGTATTAGTTTGATGATAAGTTAAGCAAAACACTTAAGTAGAAATCTAGTGTTTGTAGCCTCAACGGATAAGACCATCTTGGCTATCCGTTGAAGGAGTAGCTTTACTTAGCAATAAGTTTAGTATTGTAGCACATTTCACTCTCTGGTTTCAAGCTGTAATTCTTAGATGTTGTTAGGAAATAATCAGTCATGTTGACTACTACTGGATGTACAAATAGGAGGGCTAATTGTAAATATTTCATGCCTTGTAATTTTGTATAAGTGAAGAAGTGTCAACGGATATTGAAGACCTTCAACGGATAAGAAACAAAGCTTCAACGGATGTCTCTAATGCTTCAACGAATAATATCCATCAACGGATAAGTGCTTCAATGGATAAAGACTTCAACTGATAATGCATCAACGGATAAAGCTTCAACGGATAAAGCCTCAACGGATAAGGCATCAACGGATGAAAGCTTCAACGGATGCTTAGTTCATTAGCAGTTGATAGTGACAATTCACAAGCTGACAGAGGCACATGGGTTGACAGAGACTTACTGGAATGTGGAAGCCTCTAGGAGGAATCAAGAAAATGCAGCATTTCCATTCTGATGCAAACAAGGAAGTATTCAAAGATTTACAGATTATCCTAGATTGCATTGGATAGAGAAATGAAGAAGAAACATGTGAAGAATCTTTTCAATTGTATTTTACAGTTTGTCTTCACTTGTAAACTTGGTGATATATAAACCAAGTAGCAGCTAGTAATTAGAGATGAATTTTCCTGAGCTGTTTAGAAATATCAAAAGAGAAAATCATCTAGTTTGTACTAGGAAGCAGCTGTGATTTAATTCTTTGAATCACAGATTTTCTGAAATAACACATCTCTGGTGGAACAACAAATCCACCAGAAAAGTTTTTAAGTTCTTTGTGCTCATTACATTTGTGTTTGAACATATATCTGTCTGCATCAGCTTCAAGCAATTCACACACATTTGATCACTCAAACACTTAGCCTTAGAAACTGCTCAAAACTTGAAAAAGTTTTGAGATTTACATTCAACCCCCCTTCTGTAAATCTCATTGTTAGTCCACTGGGAATAACATATTATTATATACCCCACGCTCGAATATCCTCATACACCATCTACACTCAACCATTCTTTCGTATCACCAAATCGACCATCATTCGAGCAACTAATTCTTTTATTAATTTTTTAATGATTCTGTTTTGCTATAAGGAGGAGATTCGTCTTTTTGTTATTTGTCAATGTCATTTTTCTAAATTTCTAAAAGACGTATATTAGCATTTTCATAACTAATATAAATCGTGTTGGCATATACTAAATGTAACTAGCATAATAACCTGTGTGAGGCACGGGTCATTTTTTTGAGTTTTTTTATACATCATGCAATTATAATATTTGTAGAGCAACTCCAACAATATCCTTATATAGGCTCTTGAGTCAAATTTTGAAGAAATGGAGATAAAATTTCTCTCCAACAAGCTCCATGTCCCCCTCTATAACATTAGAAGCTTCGAATGCTTCCTCACTTTTTGGAGTGAATATCCCCTCAACTATTATTATATTATATTTTTCTTACCAGTTATTTTATATTTAATGAATGAATATAAACAGGGTAGTAAGTGTACATTTAAAATGAAACGATTAAACTTAATCTGTAGAATGCCGTTAGTATGTTTACAAATAAAAAGTTACAAATTAACATATATGTTAAATACAGAGTTGACCAAAATCTTGAATTTTATTTAAATAAACTATATGTACTGCTCTATATTATTACTGAGTTCAATACTAACTTACAATTAACTTACTCAATTTAAAAAGATAAAAAATGCATAACCGAAGTCAGAATGACTTGCAACTATAATATACAATAATGTAAAATTTACATTATTGTTAATATTAAAGTTGATTTTAATGAAAAATATTATATTTTGAAATTCAACGTATGTATGTATGGGAAAATGCTAGTTTTTTATTTACACTACTGTTAACAAAGTAAAATTAAGTTATATGTATGTGTGTGTTAGCATGTAAATTATTGTATCTTACATCTCTTGGTAAATTATGATGGTTTCAATTATTTATATGCCAAATATCTGATTTATTTACATGTATAATCATTATTAACATCTAGTGAGATAATTGATAACTTAAATAACATGCATTTATAATTATTCAAAAATTAAAATTATGTAATAAATAAATTGCTATAATTTATATATGGTATTCAAATTATCACTAACAAACAATCCATATCTATTTTTTATGCAACCGGGTATCAATCATGGTTGTAACATAAAAATGAATTATATATTTTTAAAACTTAATATTGATATTCATGATTTTTTTTCAAGAATTCGAAAGAAAAATTGTATTTATATCGTTATTTAAACTGTTTTTAAGGTTCATTCATTACGACTATAATATTTCTTTATATAATAATTTGATAACATTTTATACTATTCTTCTAAAATTAAAAATTTTCAGTTCGATAAAGTTTTATAAATATCAGTTGAACTGGTTAATTCCTTCAAATTATTGAACTATATATGTTTTTTTCCTCAAATAATATAAAATGCATTGAACCAAATGCTACAATATAGTATAGATATAACTTTTATTTGAATAAATCAAAGATTAAACTAATTCAAAATATTTATACAATATTATCTTGATCAATGAATATTGCTGATCTAAAAAAAATCTTTTTAAAAAGTTAGTTTTTTAAGTGAAAAATGAAAAATAAATAGATTTAATATATCATCGTAGTTTTAACAAATCTAGTGAGATCTCATTTCAAATTTCAAATATTCTTAAAATTGGGACAAATCCCAAAAATAATAATGCGTTACCAGTGAAGTTAGTAATTTTAATATAAATAATCAACTGACTTGATCCTATAAAGACCTCAAACACATTAATTTATATTAACATAAGATATTAAAAAAATTTACATTATGGGTAAAATATTCTCGCCGAGCTTGTAATTTAAATTTACTAAATGTAGAATGTGACGATATTTTTCGGCCGGGTCATGTAGTCAAATTTCGAGTATTTTTGAACAATGGGCCAAGTTCTAAAATGAATTGACTCATTATAATTCGAACTTATTTAAATATGTAATACCAATATAGATTATTTATATATAAGCGATTCTATTTTCAATATTTTTTTAAAAATTATATTTGTACATTTTAATTACTTTTTATAATAAAAAATATGTTAAAAATATATGAGATATATTTTCAAACTAAAAATAATTAATAAATAAGATAATAATCCATTTATGTACTATGCCTAATTTTATATCTGGAATTCAATTCTTTAAAATTAACTGTATAAATATTCAACTAACTATCCTTTTTGTGTGGAATTCAAGTAAGTATCTTTAAAGTTAAATAAAATATTCATTTAGCACACTTACATATTATGTGTATGATAAAAAGCACATGTGACAATATGGTGTAGTGGTAAGAGGTTGTATAGTTGAATGAAATAACTTGAGTTTGATTCCCACAAACCACCACATTTTTTATATAAATATTAAAAACATGGGTAATTTAGTCTTTTCAATGAGAGTTTTTAATCTCATGAAATTATACTCTTGTTCTCCTATTATATATAGAAGAGATAGATAATAGATGCATACTTTTTTCTTGTAAAAAAAAGTTAAGTGTATTTCACTAGTCATTTTAAGCACCGCTTGATTTTAAAAAAACACCGTCTTTTCAAGTCCCACCACAGTTGATATAGAAGCATTTATTAATAAAAAATTTGTCTCTATTTTTTTTTGACAAACGTGGAAGTATAGTCATGAAACATACATTTTCAACACATATATGATGAGCTGCACCGGTGTTCGCAAACCGCTTTCTTGAATTTCTATTTAGGTTTGCATTCAGAAGTAACATTATATAAATTATTTTTCCAACATCATCAGAAATGTAGGCAATATTAACATCTTTCGCGGCAACATTGCCTTGTGATTTTTTTTTAAAATTTTTACAATTCTTTGTCTGATGATGTACGTAGATTTTATGTCACATATTTTTGAGACATTTTTAATATAACCCGTTAGTAATTTTTCTTATGATTTTCATGTGTTGTAGTTGTTTCTGTATGATTCATTTTTAATATAAAATTTATTCACTTGTACACAGGTCCTTAATCTTTCGTATATTTAGTTCAAGACCTCCAAATAGTTGAGAGGCTGAGCAAAGTAAAAAAGCAACAATAAAATAACAATATTAATAAGGGACCAATGTACTCGTATGATAAAAATACTAGTAGTATGCTATTCAACAATATTGTTGATATACATGGTCATTTCTTGTAATGTGAATGCAATACAAAGTTACATAGTCTACATTAAAGGATCAGTTCGACAGTTGTATATTTATTGCAACTTTACAAGATGGGCACTTCTAGTTCTTGTTTATAACGGATGTTAATTTGTGTCGGTAAGCTTCATTTTTTATATTCATAGCCTCAAGATTAACGTTTGAATAGACATTATAGGCATTGGCGAATATAGGATTTGGTTTCAGGGGGAGCGAAAATATATATTAATTTTTAAAGATGAAGTACACCTCTACGCGATTTCATATTTGGAAATCGTTCGATGATTTCTTCAATTTTTACAGTCAGAAAGATATCTCTTACAATATATGTGACTAAAAGATCATTCAACCACGCATCTCATATTCGATTACGCAATCGAGTTTTAACTATATTCATTGCCGAGTACGATCTTTCGATTCCAGCTGTTGCTACAGGTCATAGCATAGCAAGTTTTAAAAGTTTATATATTGTTGGATGAACTAATTTTTTTCCGGTTTCCACCATTTTCTTTGCAAGTCCCGAAATATCTCCAAATTCTTTGAATCGCCGATCATGGTTGACATCTTCAAAATAAGTATACAGAGACCATTCAAGTTCCATAAAAATTAACCTCGGAAAATTCAGTTGGATAAAACCTGACAAACCTCACAAGTTTTTCCTGATCAAATGCTTCAAATACATTTTTTGGATCAAGTGAAGACAGATTCAAAAGAAGTTATGTGCCAATTTCTCAAAACGGTCATCTAACTCTCTTATTTATCTATATAAGATAGCATTAAACTTGTCAACACGATAGTGATGATCATTTGTCAAGTCTTATATCATCCGCAATTTTTTTCTAGAATCAACATACTTTTGACTCATGTCAATTACATCAACATTATGTTTCTGGCAAAATAAAACAACTTCATTTATAATGACTCCCAACCAGTTTCTTTCATCTTCTTGAATAATCTCCTAGTTGTATTAACTAGATTCATCGCATTCACTATATTTTGATCATTCCTCTGCAGTGTCCGTGATGATTCGTTATTAACTCCAAGAATATTTTTCAACAAATGCAAGTAAAGCACAAAGTCAAAACTATTCATGGTTACCAACATTAGCTCTGCATTACCACGATATTTATGATCATTAATAAGTTTTGCTACATGTTCCAGGATATTACCTACCGGACTCCACGGTCTAGTTAAGCTCAAAAGAGTCATGTAATACCTATTTAATTTGCTTATATCGAAGCAAGTCCTGCCTTTTGCACGAAGCAGAAACCACATTTGTTAAAGTAGATATTTGAGTAAAGAATACAGCAATCTTCCGATCATTTTTAACAACTCCAATAAGCGCCAATTGTAGTTGATGCGCAAAATAATGGACATAATAAGCACATGGATTGTCCTTTAAAATAAAGCTTTTCAATCCGTTAAATTTTCCTTGCATATTACTCGCTCCGTCGTAGCCTTGCCCATGATTTTTTGCAATACTTAATATGTGCTTGTTTAAAAGTTCTTCAACACCATTAATATGTGCTTGTTTAAAAGTTCTTCAACACCATGTTTAAGTGAGATAGAAGTGGTATCATTAACGTGCACAACTCCAAGAAAGTGCTCAACAACAGAACCATGTGTGTCCATATAACGTATCAACAACACCATATGTTCTTTGATTGAAATATCCCTGGACTCATCAACTAAAATGCTAAAAAATTCGACTTCAAGATCTTTAAGGATATGATTAGTCATTTCAATTTCCATTGCATTTATTATGTCTTTATGAATATTTGGAGCTATCAACTTATTATTTCCAGGAGCATTATCAAGCACTACCTTCTTTACTTCTTCATTGTGTTTAGCTAGAAATTCAAGTAAAGTAAGAAAATTACCCCGCTTAAGTGAGTCTTCTGATTCATCATGTCCCCGAAACGCCAAACCTTGACGCAAACACAATCTGATAATGCCTATTTTTGCAACCAAACGAGTGCGGTAATTCAAACATGATTGTTCAGTTTGCCTCGACAAGACAACTTCTATATGTTGTTGTTGGTTCATCAAAACTTGAGCAACCTTTCTACATTTGTTATATATACTATTATGATCCCAACGTGTTCCCTTAATCTTTTTAAACCTTGCCTCAAATTGGTAAATCCAATTCTGACAAATGCGTCAGCATCACTTTGACCACCGAATGTCAGCTTGAAAAGTTAACAATATAAGCAATATGTTGAATCAGTAAAAATGTTATATTCAAGCCAAGTTGGATGTTCATGTTCTTTGAACCAACTATAAATAAACCTACGATACTCGCTCCCAAATTGTTTCCACGAAAAATTTGTGTTAGGTTGACATGGACCCTTTTATAAATAGTATCTTTTGACCCTGTCTTTTTTATTTGCTGCAAATTCAGATATATTCTTTCTCTTCGCCAGGTCTATAGATAGCTCAATCTCATGATCTATATTGGTGTCCTTAAGTGGCTGATTTGTAAAAGCATTCTCCCTAGGCAAATTCATGTCTCCGGAACTTGAGTAGGAATTTCAGTAGTATTCTCCGGTTGCTTTCTTTTCGGAAAATACCTCTTCATTCTATTATAAAGAAAGGAAGTACAATTGAGTCAAATGTCAACAAATTTTCATAGAGACATAAGACATAAAATCAAACACTTGTGTTGCGACGAAAATACAAGCTTGAAATTGACAACAATTAATGAATAACCCTACTAAATTGAGTTCAACGCCTTAAACACACCTCACTACTTGGATATGTCCCTGATTATACGGATTTATGCAGTTGTTAAGGTGAAAAGATAAATCATAAATACAGCAGTGATAGAACCACGTGTTTGTGTCTATATACTCGGAGCAAAATTCATATAAGAACTCATTAGGAAGATATTCTACGTCATCCTCAACTGAATGGACCAAATGAAGAGGGTGTGGATCCCAACTATGGTTAATTGTAGCTGGCTTAAGAAGGCAATTAACATGTAAATAGAAACTACAACTTATATACCCGAACGTGAAAGACAAATAAAATGGATATATACGAACAAGGCATGCTTTACAGGTTTGAGAATCCAGTATTTTATGATTTTCAAGGAGGTGATGATGTGCCTGATGTTAATTTTTTTGGGGGTAGACATGCACAGAAGAGGTCAAGCGATAATTATTTTTGTTGAAACATTAATTGTAATCCATTGCTATAAATATCGCAAAAGTTGCAATGAAATGTATCATTGCGGAAAACACCAAGTTAAAATAAATTCAATATGCCTACGACCCAATGCTACATCACTTTAGGAAACTGTGCACAATATTGATGGAGAGAATAATTACATTGGCTACATTCGTAGAATATATAACTCAGTATGGATGAGATGAGTTTTGTGCAACCGTCACAAATAACTAGTCTTAATTCTTGGTTCGAGTCTTTATCATGGCACTTGTGTTTTTGATTGATAAAGAATGTTAGTTAGGCCAATGATTTAAATGACGAGGTGGTACAATGACAGTATTTTCTAAGTGGAAAATCGTATATTTGATGCAATTTTTCATGATAAAGTTCATCGATGATTCATCTGGTGCTAGGAGTTGGATTAACTTAGGATCATCAAAACAATTATCTTGTTTGTAACCATATAGCCTGGATGAGAATACAAACTAACAACTCATAGTGTACAAGTTTGGTATAATCTCTAATTAGTGGTCAAAAGTACGAGATTTTAATTATGGTATATGTCTAACCTGATTACTGGATTTTTTTGATAATGCACGCTGTGCATGAACTAAAAATCTGCAGCTGTCACAATAGTAGAGTCAACGTCGTGGGTGCACGGTTGCTTTGCATATTTTGCAGAACTCGTAAAATCTATGAAAGATTTCGGGCAGAGAATCCGAGAACGTAGGAGTATGCTTACTGTGGATTCCAGACGAATAAGTGAATGGTAAGATAACACAACTTTTGTGGCTCCATAATGGACAGTTGAGTTGATGTCGCACATAGAAGAATAATCAGTGGCCATCTTGTTACACCCATTACACTCAAACATGACATATCTCTTCACCAAGAATAGCGGGTGTTGATGACACGAATGTTGAATCGTTTCACATTCTTTATCAACTACATGATAATTCATGTAGAAATGGGATTCACATTCTCCATAACAATGTAGATAATCTCCCGTATGTCAATTGCAACCATCTCACTAAATAACATCTTTGCTTGAAACAAGGCTAATAAATTGTTTGTCCTTTGGGTGCAAAAATAACCTCAAAGATGCACAATTTTGGTGGAGAAAGAAAGCATATTTTTCAGGTTTACTAGTAGTAGCACTGCCACAGGTATAAACTGTCGATTTATGTAGCATTCCTTTTTCGCAACGAATGCAGACATCCCCATCCATAACATGATTATACTCCAGTTGTCGTAGATAATTTTTGCTACAAAAAACAACAATAAATACAACCAATATAAATACTCATATCAGTAACAAATACTTAATTTAAATAAATGGGGGTGGAAGGACTCGAACTCGAGTCCCTCCCTAAATCGAGCTCTGATATTATGTTAAGTAACCAGTCACACTAAAACCTAGAGGAAGATCCGAACATGGTGTTATACTATTTAACGGTTTGATTGTATGCCTATGTGTTTGCTCATGCATATCTGTACACTGTATTGGGAGAAAAGGAATAAGCACGGAGAGTTGGGGACAAGATTATACTACTACTTATTAAAAGAGTTACCACCCATTTATATATTATGTATGAAGTGACCATGCATCAATCTGAAAGTAATAGATTTTTTACTTCTAACGGGAGGCAAGAATCTATATTATCCTTCTTATCAAAAAAATTTCTTGATTCTCATAGCAAACTCCATGGCAATCATAAAGCTTTTGATCCGTTTCTATTATTTAAAGTAAGCAAAATTTGAGAATGTTTAGATATAAAGATAGGTGAAAAAAATTTATTCATAAGAAACAAGTAGCTAGACATGCAAGAGCTATATAACAAAAAAGATTTTCTTTTCATTTTCTTATTTTAAAACTACACAGAAATACTAAATGGTCCATTTGTTAACATGGGAATAAATAAGAATTAACCGGATGACTCGTAATTGTATCATTAAAAATATTAATTGGTTACGAGCACATCAAAAATCTTACCACGTGCCATTCAGCAACTTGATTTAAGTTTGCGACTATAGAACATCATTTTTTATATACCATACCTATCTTTTATAATCTTATCTCTCCCGTTATTTTACAATGTCTTTTATCAAAAATATTTTATCAGTTTTAGCATGATTATTTCATTATATATATAATTTACATGCAATTAATATCTAAATTTTTATAAAAATTGTTATTTAGAAACAATGTTTCAATTATGCTTCATCTTAGTGATAAATGTGTACCAACTCTGATTGATTAGTGTACCCACATATGGGAACACTAATGTTGCGTTTGGTTCACCGGAATGGAATGGTTTTTGGAAGGAATGGAAAGCCCCATTCAGCCCACAATTTTTTTTACCGTTTGGTTGGGCCGAAGGAAAAAAAGGCCCATTCAGGCATCATTCATTTCCGGTCCGTTATTATAAATTTATTACTTCTTAAAATCATGGTATACATTCATTCCATTCACTCAAACATAATTGCCGACATATGAACACACTGGGAAACTCGACCTAATCAAAAAGCTCGACCTAATCAAAGCTGCCTAATCAAAACTTTAATTTATCGATAGCAGGTAAAAATCGATCCATCGAAAACTATTTATATTACTTCATTGATGATAATCTGTACTTCTTCATCGATTCAGATGCTTTTTATATTAGGTTATATGTATATGTTCTATTACATATTCAAATTTACATGTATATCATCACAACCTTCAGATTTGTGTAGATTATAGTTGATATGCTTTTTGTGTTTTCATATTAATTGATTCTCTTGTTTATATGCATTATTATGTGTTTTTCACTTATGTACATTATGTGTTTCCTGATAATCCTCAAAGGTAACTTTATCAGGAAAACATTTTTATATTGTTTGCTTAGATTAATGATGAATAAAGTGAAACTCCAGTGATGAATATTATCTGATATAGTATGCGGTTATGTGCAGCCATGGCACGACTTCTGTTAACTAGAAGAAATAATACTTGGAGAAAGAGAATTATAATATTTACAATGTGGCTAAAACTGATTGTGTCGATATATTGGTTTCTTCAAATGATTATTTTATTGGGTACAAGGGTAGCAGTAAGGCAGGGGTATTCTATTTTCAAGACGGAGAGGATTTCATATATTAATAGGCTGGTCAATGAAAGTGATTCAACTTGTATTAAAAATCTTCGGATGAATAGGAAAATATTTCACAAGTTATGTCTTACACTTGATAAGAGATAGCAGGCATATGAGCGCAATATAACAGGTTGCAGTGTTTTTATACATATTAGCACATCATAAAAAAATGAGTGTTATCGGCACCGACTTTCAGAGATCAACCGAATCAATATATAGACATTTTCATGTGGTGCTTAGAGGTATTTTGAGATTGCAAGAGTTTAAGAAACCTGAACCAGTTCCTAGTGACTCCACGGATGAAATATGGAAATATTTCAAGGTACATTTACACACATCAATTTTATACTAACAAATATGTAATTTTAAAGTTGTCTCATCTATGTTTATTATTCCTTAGAACTGCCTAAGAGCTTTAGATGGAACGCATATAAGAATGAATGTTCCCGTAGAAGATAAGCCTAGGTCCGAAATCGAAAAGGAGAAATAGCAACAAATGTGCTTGTTGCGGTTACACGGAATTTAATGTTCACGTATGTATTAACCGGATGGGAAGGGTCAGCCGTTGATGGAAGGGTTTTGAAGGATGCGTTGTCAAGGAAAAATGGGCTACTAGTTCCAAAGGGTAAAAGAATATACTTCATATTTTTCTGATTATTTTTTAACCATTATATAAATGTTGAATTTATCTAATGTAAAGGTACATACTACTTAATTGATGCGGGTTATACCAATGGAGAGGGATTTTTAGCCCCTTATAGAGGACAAAAATATCATTTGAATGATTGAAAAGACGGGAATCAACCAACAAGTGCAAGAGAGTATTTTAATATGAGGCATTTAACGGCGAAAATGTGGTTAAGCGCACTTTTGGTATTTTGAAAAAGAGATGGGCAATTATGAGAAGCCCAACATTCTACTCTCTAAAGATTCAAAGTCGGATTATTTTAGCATGTTGTCTCTTGCACAATTATATATTAGAACTGAAATGACACTAGATCCATGTGAATTTGACTTTGACGATGAAGAGATGGAACAAGACGTGCTTGAAGACCATATTACAAGTGTTGGCACAACCACGAGTGGACATATTTTAGAGATCACATGGCTGAAATTCTTTTTAGTGAATGGAGAGGTTCTAACAATTAAGAATTAACAATTAAGCTACTAGTTCATTTTAGGGTTTTTTATTTATGGTATCTTGTATTAAGGAGTACATTTACTAAATCAGTTAAATAAAAGAACGTTTATGTCTTATTACCTGTATGATGCACTTTCTTTGAATTTGTAAATGTCAAATTATCCAAGTATATGATATGGAATTGGAACCGACTACATCTGTTGGAAGAGGTGCCGGAAAATATAAAAGAAAGTGGATTGACTTCGAAGATGGAAAATTAGTCGAAGCTTTGATTGAACTTGTGAACACCGGAAATTTTAAAGCAGGCAATGGGTTCAAACATGGTTATTTGACATTTCCGGAAACTGCATTGCAGACCAAGTTACTTCTTGCGGTTGAAGAAGATATGATGGATAAAAAGAAGTAATTAAATGAGGAACTTTCAAAGATTCCAGGTCTTAAAGTACTGCAAAAACTTCAAGTTGTAAAGAAAATAACCAAGGATGAAGATTTGATGATTTTATTTTTTGCAGCACCTGTTGAGGAAAGGAGTGTGATTGTTGATGCTATATTAGATGGAAACATGTGAGATTGAGTTGTGTTATTAATATCATTGGGTTGCTTCAACATTTGATATTAAAACTAGTAGCAAAAATTGTTCATTTTATATTTGGTTTGTGTAAGAAGTATCTGTGCAATCTCTTCTACCTCACTTTGTGAACTATGAAAATATATTATCTCGTAGTTGAATGGTTTGAACATTTTTTTATTTAAAAAAATTTCTTGAAAGTTATGTAGTATTTGTATAATATTTACATTTGAAATTATTGTATTACACAAGGGTATCCATATTTATATTAATAAAAAAATTGAGTTTATTCCATTCCCTTTCAATAACCAGACAAGTCTAAAGAATGGAAAGGATCATTCCATTTCATTAAAAAAAATTGAACCAAACAAGATACCTAAATAATCATTCCATTCTCCCCCATTCTATTATTTCCCCGTTCCATTCTCACAATCATTCCAATTCTATCAAAATTCATTCCTTCCAACCAAACACATCATAAGAGGTTAGATAATCTGCTCGAGCTAAGTCATGTCTTTGCGTTGTTTTTGTTAGAAAGCAAGGTAATAAGTTAGCTCAAAAAGTGGCTAGGCTTCCTTGTTTACCTAAGAGCTACAACATTGTCACGTCTACTCCAGTGGTTATGTGTTTGTCGGATACTCTCTCATTTTATTAGTTAATATTAATTAAAATGATTTTTTCTTTTAAAAAAACATTGTGCACATGTAATGTTCAACTAGCTCCTAAACCCGTGCAAGGCACGGACAATTCTTATCTATTAATTTTTAAATATTTTAATATTTATTAAATATATTTTACAAATATTTGTAACCGAAGAATATGAGTATATTTATAAAAAATGTGTAAGATCGTGTAATATTCAAAGTGATTGTAGTATAAAGGAAAACATTATTTTAATTTTCTTTACCGAATATTTTACTCTTTAAAATAAATGATTGAATTAACTACGCAATAAGAATTGATCCAAATTATTGAAGTAGAGAATGATTATTATTAATGATGGTAGCTAAACATTTCATACCGAGATGTTTTTAGTTTTTAACAGTATTGAAAATTTTAAAATTATCGTGAAATGGGCGATGGTCGTTATGTGCGTTGTTTTAAGATTTTTTTATCTTCTCACCATGTTCAAGTATCAGCGGTATTAATTACTTCTCTCATGCAATTCATGAGCATACTCGACGTCACATATTATGTGCTTACGGGGTATAGATTGATTCTAAATAATTTATTCATAAATATGATTTTGTGTTCATAATTTTTAATTAATTATCGATTCATAGATCGTGAATGGATTTACATATATTTTGGTAAAGAAAAAAATCTTCTTCTTTAAATCTTTTCGTCTCAAATCTATTTCTTTACGACCTCCTTCCATAGATGACTAAAAAAAGTATCGAGTTATTTTTGTACCGGCCTATCCCCTTGATATTTTGCTCCGGTTGGGATAAACATGATTATTTGATTGTGTTGTAAGACATATATATATATATATATTATACGTCAATTTTAATGGTAAAAAAGTAATTAACCAAATTACCAAAGTAATGAAAATGGAGGGTAATCAATTGACTTGTGAATTACAGATGTGTTGAAAATTTGTGAAGGGTCTGGTTCGGTCGGTTTGTATTCAGTTTAAAAAATATTAGAATCAAACTGCAGCCATATTATCGGATCGGTTTTTATACGTTTTGGTTATTAATTGGTTCAGTTTTTAATGGTGCGGTTTGTTTCGGTTTTGTTCATTCTGGGTTTCAGTTTCAGTTTTTGGTTTTAACACACATTTGAGACCTTTTAGGGGTTTGCTCATCTCTAGAAGAGTCACAAACATGTACAATAAAATCTCGATGAATGAATACATTCGGGAATATAATTTTTTTTATTTACCGAGATTATTAATTTATTTGATGAGTTCATTTATTTATCGAATGTACGTCTATCGATAGTGTATATTTTATGCTTATGAATATCCTACATTAATCTTTTATAATAGGCACTATGATTAGAAGATCATGTTTCAGTTCGTTGATTAGAATAAGTTGGCTATATTACATAAGAAATTTTGATTTAAAACGAATTTTTTTATTAAAGTTGTCTATGAACTCTAGATTTAACTATAAATAAAAAGTTGTACAATTAAAATATATATACTCTTGTTGTTTTGCTCTAGTATAAAGCTAACATATAGAAATGAGTTAATTAATCAGGCCTCAAATCATTATATTTTATAGATATATTAAAATAAATATCAAATTAAATATAGAGTAAGACACTGTATAAATAAATAACCTCTACCTCGACATTTAATGTTACTTAATGTTATCAAGAGTGACACAAATGTGTCTCTAGCTCAAGTGGTTGATATGCAAAATTTTCAAATACTTAACTTGGGTTCGATTCTCATCCAAAACAACAATTTTTAATATTTAATAAAATACAGGGGTAAAATGGTAATTACGAATAAAATGTTTCCCCAAAACTTGATGTTGCAGTATTATATATATAACTAGCATAATAGCACGAGTCATTTTCTAACCCGGTACGTGGAGAGGTTTGCACATGTCATTCTCTAGCCTGGTACGTAGAGAGGTCCTGCTAATAATTTGAGGCAACAGTTAAACATGTTTCGTTAGAAAATAAAATGTATGTAATCCAAGTTATGTAATCAAAATGCTTAAAAAGAGTAGCGTAGAAAGCACAAATTTGCTAGCTAACATCATTCAAAGTTGGGTTGTAAAGCTTAAGTACTAATCTATGCTGACAAATGCAATGACTTGTCCTTTTACATAAAAGGGAATCAATTTAAAAGCATAGGTCTTAAACATGGATAAGAGGCATGCATAATATCCGGATTCATTGCTTTTGCCCTATTCAAGCATAATTTTGTTTTTTCTGCAAGTTGTTGCTGCCATTATCATTGTCCTTATAGATAGCAATTGGTGAGCACTCAAAGATGAGAGCAGATCTCATTTTACTCGTCACATTCATGGTAATGTCGTACGAACTCACCTTAATTTGAACTGCACACATTTTTCCAATAATACCTTTCACAGCCGCATGTATTTGTGTCATGGTTCCATTCTGAAACGTGAACAATTGATATGGTTATTTCTGAGATAATAGTATATTAATTTAAAATATTAATGATGACAGGCTATACCTCCAATTCTCTCAATAATTTTTGTGAAGGGACGGATGTAGGTTGGCCAGCTTCCTTGTCCAATAATGTTAAGGTTTTTGTGCCAGATTCATCCGTAATGCGCATGACCGCCCTATAACTGGACCAAACAAGTATTTCCAGTACTCGGATCTGATTCCAACATGCTAATACAAAGAGAGAAGCTTACTTATCCAAGCACATGAAAGCTAAAGGCAGTTGTAGGTTAGCATATATCTTCATTTGTCAGATCAGATGAAGCTCAAATGTGTGCAAGGGTTTGCTTCATTGGCGCAGCTTCCGCTGTAGAAATTACACTCACCGAACTTACCATATAAGCACAATTTGGGCAGCGGATTTTGTGCCACCCATTTCTATTGAGTAACTATATTATTTTTGTCATGCAGTATATATTAATGCAATATTTTTTGTGTTGTGGGTGCCAGTTTCTGTCACGAAGGCTACCAATTCGTGATGTTTGCTTGTTCGCAGAGAACCCGCATGTGTACTAAGCCGATGACAATAAATTCTGTATTGCGTGGGTAGAAATCTGGGATTTTGCATGGCTGTCTACGTTTCTGATATATGATTTTGACTATTCATTCACGATGTTTGGTTATTCGAACTCGTAGATACAGTTCCTGAGAATATTCTTCTTCAATAGTGGAATTGCAGGCTTTGACAGATTGCGGAAGAGAAAAACCGGTAATCTGACAAACAATCTGATATGCTCCTACTCTGTCCAGATTAACTTGGGCCCTTGAATTTCTTCCTCCTTTCACCTTCCTCTCTTGCTATTTGAGCTTCCTGCATGCATCAGTTTTTAAAGAAATTTAGGCTTCACATAAAGCAAAATACAGTAGCTGAAAATCGAAGATATAAGCATTGCATCA
The DNA here is from genome assembly GCF_009905375.1 of Apium graveolens. Taxonomy (NCBI): domain Eukaryota; kingdom Viridiplantae; phylum Streptophyta; class Magnoliopsida; order Apiales; family Apiaceae; genus Apium; species Apium graveolens. The sequence continues at coordinate 227,835,435 of NC_133656.1, read as the reverse complement.
TCACTACCACCTCCTCTTCTCTTGCTTTCCTCATTTTCTCTGCTTCCTCAAAGGCCTAATTTTCGATCTTAAAAAACACCATGTTAGGTACACATGGTGAAAATTATTAACTCACCATGTTGGCTAGTATGTGCAAGGGTAAATTAAAGAGCTAGACTGTTTCTTGCACAACTTATTTTGTGTATTCTGGATCATCATAAGTTTGTGTATTCTGAATCTTATTAATTCTATAAATGATCGACCTGGATGCCTATTACATATATATATATAACAATCAAAACAAATATATTGATATCTTATTTGCTATACTTATATGCCCAAATTTTGAATTGGCTTCATAGCATAAAGATCAAAATCATCTTCCAATTCAATACATAATCAAAGAAAAGCGGTAATCTTTGTACATACTAAGAATGGACAGAATACATATAAGCACATGATAAAATATATATAAGACGAAGAACCTGAATAATCAATAGAATTTTCCACTTCCCTTTATAGTTCGGGTTAGGGGTGTATATGGTTCGTCCAAACCGAATACGATGAGCCAAGAACATGTGCACCATACAATATACCTGATTGGACAATCAATAGTTTCTTGTACCATACATGTTCTTGTACAAAGAAGTTCTTCTTTAGGTATATTGTACAAGAACATGTGCACCATACAAGAACATGTGCACCATACAATTCACCTATAAGTTTCTTCTGAGTGAGAGATCGGACAAAAGGTTATGACTTATGAGGAACCCATAAATGATTAGTTAAATTACCTGTAGTTACAATATTACACAGTAATTTTCTAAAGTTTAGTTGGGCAGAGTGAGAATCATCGTAGTAAAAAGTTTAATAAACCGTCCAAACCGAACCGAACCGAAATAACCCAACCCGTAACAGGAAAAATTGGGTTGGGTTACAAATTAATTTTAATGGGTTATGTTCAAAAATTATCAAACAGTTTTTAATAGGATGGGTTGATAAATTCTTCAAACCGGGCCAACCCGGCCCGTGTACACCCCTAGCTCGGGTTCTTTATCCTCTCTTGCAGCAAAATCCATCGCATATGAGAGAATTACATTATTAACTAAGTAAGCATTTTGTGCTTCTACTAGCTCCTAGAGAGAAGTAAATGTACCTCGCTTTTCCACGGTCCCTAATATGCGGGGTTAGGCATTTATCGGCTTCCTCAATAGTGAATGACAGATTGCCCATTAAAAGAGTTTTGAATCCTATATTCTTGTGGCTCTAACTTTAGGAGTGCTAGGGGTTCTTGATTGCAAAAAAACAAAATAATATTAATAAAATAATTTAAAAATAATATTTAACATATGTTTCATGTAGGTAAAACAATAGAAGATAGCACTATTAATCACTTACAGCTTTTTGATATTGACTTCGTCGAACGCATCCACCAATTCTATGCCACCGCCCTGTTTACCACAATATTAATCTGAAAACAAAATATATTACAACTCAACAGAAAGAGGAAGAACACTACAGTGTTCAAACAAAATGACTTAACCAAGATAAGCTATTAAACCACTTTAAGTTATTTACAATTACAAACCATTTTGAGACATATTCAGTGCTATAGGACCTTTGGATGGTGCATGCATTTAGTATAGTAAGCAAAACTAAATCTCTTCTGCATCTCGGGGCCTTGAATTGGCTTAATGCTGGTCCATTTCCATGTTCCAAAATCTTAACAAAAGTACCCGTTCCCAAAATACATAAATCTTAACAAAAGTACCCGTAACCAAAATACAGAGTCATAATCTAATTACATGGTTTTCCGGGAAACGACATAGCCTTGATCTATAAATGATGCATCTGTATCTCGACAACACTCCTACGCTTCTCTCAACAGTGCCTTTGATTTCCCAGTAAATTAAATAGTGGCCCGGTTAAATTTCAAATTAACTAATTCAGCCTTTGCCTTTCTTGTTGAATAAATGTACTTGATTTTTTTTGGTTAGTTTTGAACTCTTTACTTGTAAAATATTGAGTCATGCATGTCCAAGTTTTTAAACCTCCACGTTTGCGCCCATTTATTGCTTTATGTAAACTCTCGGATTCTTACCCCTTCTTTTATCAGATAAACCTAACATCAATATTCTTCAACAAAAATTATAAAATTATTACAATGAGACTTTGTTAATTAATGAAATCACAGAAATGATCGACTTATCTATCATTACATTCTTAAGGTAGTGTCTAAATGTAAAATGATGGAGAACAAGAAAGAATCTTGATCTATATGATGCACTAACCTTATAACCTGAAGAGTGGTCTTGGAGCTATTGGAAGTAAAGGTTACGCATTTCTGACGTCCACCTGGAAGGACTACATTGTTGCAATCATTTAAAAAGACTAAAAAAATCAGTATCTTATGTGTGTGTGTGCGCATCTTTGTGTGTAAAGTTATATTATACTTTTTTAATATAAAGTAAATAAATACCACAGCAACAATTCTAACTCAGAATCATAGGTACTCCCTCATATTTAACTCATAGTATGATTTAATTAAAATCTATAAATGTTGTTATTTTATTAACAGTCAATTACAGACGGATAATGTGTATGGATAACAAATAGAAATGCAATTACACAAAATGTGACGATATTGAAGCACTATTAGAAGTTTAATATTGTAATACAGATCTATAGATACGACAGTACCTTAAGGAGAAGGTGATGATGGATTGTTTGAGAGCGGAATGAAGTTTTGTCTCCATCAGCAATTATCTAAACATAATTCTCCAGATCCGCATATCTTGCTAAAGGCACTAAATAAGTGTACAATGTCTACAAAGCACAACCATCCACATCCTCAACATTATCTCCTAAATTTTGGGCTTCTGCATTACACAATATACCCGAATTATAAATTAGTTGAAATGTTAAATAATGAAGCAGTCTAGTGATTATAAAAATTACTTGAATTAACTGTTAATACAAAGCTTATAGTTCAAACCCCATCAGAGTCACTATCATACGACTCCCAATCGAATTTCATTGTCATCTGACCCATCCTTTCTGTTACAGAATACAACAATAAACACTTACTTTAGTTGGAGAAGCCCTAAAATTAACTTCGAATTACACTGTTTAGGTTCGATAAAAATATTTTAACCAAAGCCGTATAATTAACTAAGAATTACATTGTCGCTTAGTTTTTAAGAAACACTCAAAACAGAACATAGTGACGCAACTACGACAACAAGATCGACACCTTAAATTCCTTTAATCAATATATTATAATCACATGTGAACTATATCAAATAGAGTTACTTTATATCTGAAACCAATAGCACTCTATTTAAATAGCTTCTTACACAACATTACAATATTTAGTTTATCCAAATCATATAAAACCTTACCAAAAATAAGAGATGCAAGAAAACTATTGTAATAGATGAAAGCAGAAATGGTCTTTTAAGCAGATGCAACCCAAGTAAATCTCATATTTTTTTTTCATTGGAAGCTCAAATCATTAATAAGTCAAAGATAAAGACGTACCAGCTGCAGGAACTGTGTTTGGACAGTGCCGCTTGTGACAATGTGGTTGGGAGGTATACATAGAGGGCAGGGTAAAATTGTCATTCCCCAAGGAACAAAATGTCTCGCAATTTTTATTCCCATGTTCTGCTATTATATAGATCATAATAATAAAGTAAGGATATGTGATAAGGAAATGTAATATTAGTATAAAAGCACAAGACCTCCGATATGGAAAAATCTAATGATGTAGGCTTATAATTACAAATGTAAGAACAATTCAAGCAGGCCATAGCAGCCACCAAATGTATATTTACAAGGAACCATAAGAATACATGTAGCCCAAAGCATATGTGGGTTGCATTTAACAGATATGAATAATTATCACACTTCATATCATTCCTTCTTTATTTTATCTACAACACTCTAATTAGATAATCTGCAGGTCTCTCTGCCAGATTTTGTGGAGCATTTTAATGGATCTATAGAATAGTCTATTGTTCATTTGTTGAGTTGTCTCGAAAGTGAGTTCCTTAAATATTAAAAGAATGACAACTATAAGCTCATGTGATACAGTATATATGTAAGGTCTATCTGATCATGGATCAGTAGATTCAATATTGCTAAGGAACCAGTCTTTTCAACCATGTAAATATTATAAATACTAAGAGAGGAGTATAATCATTGAGCTTACGAACTTGCAAGAATGTTATGATCAGTTGAACATTGAGTTAAATTGAAGTCTTAACGAAGATCTTGACTCTAAAGCAGACGCATTAGACCTTGACTCTAAAGCAGATGCATTAGACCTTGACTCTAAAGCAGATGCATTAGACCTTGACACCTTGTAATGGTCTTGTAAATTTAAAGAGGTTTGTATTTATGTCATTACTGAACTATAATTCTCTAAATGCAATGTAATGTCATAACCAGAAGTCTTCTTTTTTATTAATCCGTTGAGATTTCCTCGAAGAACCCATCACCTAAGAAGTAAGAATCCTTAGAAATTATTACTTTCATTTTATTAAAAATAGATATTCTATTAAATTTATATATACGAAGGGCAAAGTTTCGTGTAACTTAATAGATATGCCAAAAGAATATAAGCAGATACATAACACTATATGGACTTCAATTTACCAAGAAAACTCACGCCTCTCAGCTCCTTTATTCCTTGCGATTCTGTAAATTGGGAACTTCTTCTGCGTTTTTGTGAATGTGGAGCGGCTGGACCGTGCGGGTAGACAAATTGAAGGGCAAAATAGTCATTTCACAAGGATTAAAATGTCTCAGCTATTATATCTATACTATATTATAATAGCCGGAATACAAATAATTTGGTTCAACGGTTTGGTTAAACGATAATTTCCTAATTTTAATTATTACAAAAATAAATAAATAGTGTTATATATCTGATAAACTAATAAATTATTAAACTACTACTAAATATGGTATACTTATCCTACTAAACTACGAATACAACTTATCATATATTAAAGAATATAAATAATAGTATTACATATCTGCTAAACTACTAAATTGTTAAACTACTAGAAATAGTCTATTTAGTCTACTAAATTACGACCACATGTTATTCTATTATTTTTATTATAAATTTATAATCATAATATATTTATATAAATAATTTAAAAATATAATATAACTTGATAAATAAAAATTTAAAATATTAATGAAAACTCGTGCATCGCACGAGATTTATGCTAGTAGATATATAAAGGATAGATGATTTGTTAGAAAAAAAATAAAAATTGGGATAATGAAGTAAATTATAATCATAAAAGATAACTTATGTGAATTGAAAATAAATAAGGTTTTTGAGTTGTAAACTTAATGTCAAATAATCATTTATTTAATTTACTTTTTATTTAACAAATGATACTTTTTACTAATATACATATTTATTATTCATCCAGAATTTTAACGGGTCAAAAAATATTGTTCATATTTAAAAAATATCGCTTAAAAGTTATTTTCACTTAATATTATAAAGTTAAAATTAAATGATTAGATAAAAAATTGCAATTACTATTTGGAAATTGGTACTTAATCTTTATTACTTGATATAAATACATAGGGTTTATTTATTTAATAATCAGATTTCAATTATGAAAATATGAACCAATTATAATATATGAATACGATATCAAAAAGTAGGTATCGTTTCAACAATATTTCAATTTTTATGATATGATATAGACTTGTTAAAAGGTTTGTGATATATTACTGTAGATAATTGTGACCTTCAAGTTTAACATCATTATTTAACACAAAAAAAATACATTACTTGTCATTTGTAAAAAAATCTGAACACCCGAAAAGAAGCTCAATTTTCACTAAAATGCAAATTTTTATACCCTTTTCATACCAGAAATTAAAATAAAATTGGTGGTTCCTAAAAAAAACGAAAAAAAAAATTGTAGGGGCCAATTGCATCAATTAAAAACGTGGCCCGCCATAGAATCTAAACGACGTCGTATCCAGCAAATATCAACCAGTAATAGTACTCTCTCCCAGTTGAGAGGGCAGCTCGCTTTCTCCATCTCCTCGCTTCCACCACTGCTGTTACCAGTAAACGACGTCGTACACGGTAAATTTTATTTTTCTCATCATATAATTACTTACAAATTTATCCAACTAAATTTCTTCTTAATTTATATAATATTTATATTCATGTTGTCGATTTTAAAGGAACCAAAACTTAGGGTTCTAAGGTTATGTTACTCCCTCTAGTTAGTAAATTTAAGCTAAGCTCGCTTTAATTAGCTATTTAATTAAGTTTTTTTATTAAATTAAGATATCTGTTAATTATACTATTGATTTGATTGACCTAATTATGATTTTAAATATGCAAGGGTTGAGATGGAGACACCAGTTGAAAATTCAGAGTTGACTGAGAATCGAGAGCCGCAGTCAGTTATTAATTCCGATATTGTTGTGGACCAGAACCACCACAATGCAGTTTCTAGTCCCCCGAATGATGGGTACATTTTCTATTTAGTGAGTTTTGAATGTATGAGATTAATTGGAAATGTAAATGGAAGTTGCGATGGTTGGAGATTTTGTGATTCTTTGCAGGTCTTTGAATTTGTTGAACTTCGTCTGTTATGCTTAAAATGAAAAATATTAGAGTTTAATTTAAGCGGATTACATTAGCCGTGTTAATTCTATTTTGAACTTAAATTTCAGGGGAGAAGAATCCAAGAATACGATAGCTAAAGACGAAGTGAAAAGCATACTGGAAGTTATAGCGGCTACTGGCAAGTATTGGTATGGTTAGAACTTAGAACCTTATGTAATTATCACTTATATTATACCCTTGATGTCTGTTTAATGAAGTAATATATGATACCTAATATGCTTTATAGCATTGGATATTCAGATTAATATCTACGTTACCCAGACTCTTCAATTTTGCCCTCATACCCGTGTCGAGCCGATATGACATGGGTGTGGGTATGGGATCTGAGTCGGATCCTTCATATGGAAACCGGACACTTGGACTTTAAGAAATTTAGTTCAAAATGATTTACTAGGGCTCGCAACAACTTAATTCTGGATAGGAATGTCAATAGATTACTATTTTCATGTTAATCTTTTGATTTATGCAGTAAAATAACATTTGTTTGAGGACACTAAATTAGAAATGTAAAGTATAAAAAGTTGGTATAAATTCACTTATATGAAGGTTATATGCGGGACTAGTGTCCAGTTTCTGATCCATATCTACGAATCCTAATTTTTTTAAAAACTAAGAGTCTGACACTTGGATCCGCACCCTTGTCTGACGCCTGACGCCCGTACCCGAGCCCATGTAACTTAGTTAATATGCATTATATAGCCTTATTAAATATTCGTTTGATTTTATTTGCTCAAATGATGGCATGGTGTAAATCACAAAGATTGTAACAGTACTATGTTTAATGTTTACCTGCATAATTTTTGTATAGTAACTGTTGTCGCTTTGCTCTAGTCTGGTGGACTTTGAGTTCAAGAGACTAATTAATTACTTAGTAGGACCTGATGTAGACTCTATACACAAAAACATAAAGTAATTGGGTACCATAATTAAATCATTTTCTCACCTTTGAAACTCCTTTTTCCCTTGGTGTGCACAAACTCCACAACCTGGCTACAAGATGGTATTTGGGGTGGGGCGGGGGCTGGAGAAACCGAAACAAATGACAGAAGCCTTGATGGAGTCAAGGGATCAATTAAATTTCACTTAAAAAATAACTAAGTACAACAAGACTGGGATTTCACACTGCAGGATAATGTATTGAAAATTCAAGATTGGTACCTGGCCATATTTAACAACTTGTTTTTGGACAGTTGCCACATAATTCAGACTGGTTGCACTATCCGGCAGTATTACCCTGATAATTTATGAATTAAAAGTATGCTTTTTCTTTTAGGACTTCGCATCTGATCTTATCCCAGCAAATAAGTCACTAGTACTTTTCCTTTGTTGACTTTAATGTCTTGTCATGGACTCGTGCTAGTCCCTTTAGTGTTACCAATGATGAAATATGTATCATTTCAAATTAGTATTTATAGATGCAAACAAGTGTGTGCGTAGTTCCATATTTAAGTTTCTGTGTCACACATAAATTTTTCTATATTGTTTTCTTTCAAGTTAAGATAAGCTTTAAAAAATACACAATCCAAGAGGCGTTCCCCCAATATAAATAGGACTAAACATAGAGAAAAGACGTCCAGTACGCCCCACTTAATAATCTTGCAAAACATTCGTAGTATCGAACAAACAAGGCAAATATAGAAACCAACTAAACTATTGGGTAGTCTAAAGTATGTGACCACAAAGTAGGACTATTATCTAAGGACTCCAAAAAGACCAGCTAAAAGAAGGTAAGGATGAAAGAAAGATCCTTCTGGAGCAGCTGCTTGAATCAATGAGAACTATGCAATCGTTCCCTAATACACCTTATGAATCAAACAATCTGCTCTGCGATTTTAGCATAAGTCATATCACGATCTTGTATATATCTTTGCTGTCAAATATGATAAATGGAAGAAGTAGGATAGAGCTTTTTGAGCAGGCCAATAAAATTTATCACGGGAGGGTAACTGCAATGGTTAATTGTAGGACAGCCAGTCTGAATTTGTAACTAAGCATGCATGAGTATTCTTTCTGGAATAGAAACACACAGTCAAGAAAGAGATGAGTCCTTGTCTCGTCCTCTACATTACAGAGTCTACATGTTATAGTTGCTGTCATTCCAAATCTCAGAAGCCTATATTTGGTTAGAATTATTCCCTGTACCGCCAGCCTCGCACAGAATGAAAAGTTAGGAATATGCATCAGATAATAGTTTTTTTAGTTAAGTCAATGTACTGTCAGGCTAGTAAGTCAGCAACTTGTCCTTGTCCTAAGTTGACGAGTTTATAGTGTAGTATATAACATCTATGCATTCGTTAAATTTAATACGTCAATTATACCATTAAAAACTAAGGCCGATAAGAACGCTAAATACTTTTGTGATTCATAGCTGTTAATATTGCCATGATTAATCAATATTAATGCATCAAGGTTCTCTCTACTTATATGTAAGTGGTAAAATGTGATATTAGTTGTTCAAAGTATTTTATAATACTACTACTCCATTAACTACTCTTAAGTGACCCAAACCAACACAAGTGCAAAATCAAAGCCTCAAATTCATATTGTGATTATATTCACATAGGGAATTATCCTTCCACCTTTGCTTGATTGTCTTTAACAGCAAATCGTCTCGGAAAAACTTCATATGATGCTTGGTTTTCCATTGGCCCATTATGGTTTTAGAACATGCCTCCTAGCTAGCCACGAATAATATTATGTGATTATTGTTTGAATTGCTCCTTTAATTTGATGATTTGTGCATGCAAACTAAAGTGTTTATCCTTCCATATATGTATATATTATGATCTAGTACCGGGCCGGGTCGATAATATTAGGTTGGGTTGCACGATATTGGGAATATCTCAAGCTGATTAGATGACTGGATAATGTCATCAGCATGCCGACAACTTGACAACCATAATGATGGGGGCTAGGGTTAAAAGTAGGGTTTTAGGGTAAAACAATTCTCACGCAAGAGAATAAAACACAGCTTTTCAATATCACAAATAAATAATTTGATTTGATTACAATAATCAATCAATAATTATAAGAATCCTAAACAATATTTCCTCATTTTTAATAGACTCTAAAAGATGGCTATTCCTAATTTAATATATAATTAAGTAATTCGAGAAACTCTAACTAATGGGCTTCCAAAGCCAAAATTATTGTTCCTGAATAGTTTCTTTGTGCTTCTTAATGGGTTGTCCTGCATCACATAATCTGTTGATGGTATGCTCTTTTGTCACAATGCAAAAAATAAAATCTAGTAGTTCGAGGAGAAAAGGTTTGGACTTGATGTAAAGTAAAAAAGTTTAGTATTTCACTTTGAAGACATTCAAAATCTTGGTTGTGCTGGCACCAAAATTCATACATTTTGTACGTTCTCTTCTCATGCAAAGTTACGACATCGTCTGACTTTAATACTCATACATATATGATATGTTTGTTTATGTTCAGATGATCCTGCAACCTATGATGCACTTGTTTTGTAGATTACAGTCTGTAAAGTTCTATAATAATTTCATATTTATATATAAAGTTTTTTTTTGGAATGTTTTAATTTATTTATGTTTTAATTTATTTATCTTTTGTTTTATACCACTCAGGCATGATTGGAATGAATTGAAGAGCATGTTTTCCTTCTTTTTAAAGCAGGTAAAGGGAAGCATTTTGATTGGACTTCTTTTTATTGTTGTAGTATATATGGTTTCACGTGCTTGTGTAGAGATATATTCACATGTTTATAATTTGCAATAGCATGTTGTGTCTGTATCTTGTCATGGGAGATTGAACCTTGTCTTTGTTCCTAACGCCATATCAACTTAACTTGATAGGTTCTCTCCGAGTATCCAGAGGCAAAAATGACAAATGAGCAACAAACTTTGTCATTAGGAGAGACTTACATGGAGTTGGTCAAAAGGTTGGATGATGGTACTTCCACTTATTATACCTTTTCTGATTATTTCAAGTGTTCCTGGGTTGAGATATTTCGACAATTAGTGTTTGATTATACGTGTGGTGTCTGGGTACAGATTATCAGATGTTTATCGCTTTATCTCTCTTGGGAAAAACTTAGGGTGAATAGGTACGAGGTTTAGAGAAGTAAAGAGTGAAGTTACAGAACCAAACAATAGACATTTTTTTAATTACAATTTAGGTTCCATTTTCCAAGGAGATATAGAGATAATTTTAAGTTCTCAACTAGATTTTTATCTTTAAAAATAATATCAGTTTTTCTATTAAGTTGTGTAAGCTGAAGCTCATTGGGAAAACAGTTTAACAAACATTGCGTTTTAGCCACATAAGCTAAAAGCTGCTTTTCGGTCCTGGGAAAGCAATGCAAAATGGGCCTAAACTGATCAAGGTCTTAAATACCTTTTCATTTTTTTAATTTGTTTAGAAGTCGTAATATGTTTTTTTTGCAGATCTTCATAATTTTGTTGATGGTCCACCTTTTACCCTTCAAAGGCTGTCCGAGGTACTTCTGGTTTTACTTATATATTAAGTTTAACTATCTTTCTCTAGCTCCTGTTTATTAGAATTCTGAAGCAGCATGATTGTGTCATATTGCTTGAGGGAAAGTTGAACTTGGGAAATTTAATATTTGTCTTTCCTTTTAAGGTGCTTTATGCTTTATGTTTTAACTCGAATACTTAATTCACATGACAGATATTATTGGCTGCAAGAAGCATCTATCCAAATCTTTCAAAGCTTGCTTTTGCACTAGAAAAGGTAAGGATTAAAACCGAATATATTGAGTAGGTGACATGATTTTGCATGGACCTTTTATTCTCTTAATTTCAGTGTTCTATGCTAAACTAAATCTCTAACTTGTTATTGTTATGCAAATATTTTTACATATAACATAGATATGAATATCAACGGTTTATGTACTAAGATTTGAGTCATGCATACCCATCACTTTCATGACTTCCTCATAAATTCCAGCCATGGCACAAAACACCAAAAATTTAATGGTGCCTATGAGTGTATTGTTGTTGCAGTATATCTGACCCAAAATCAATGCTCAAATGTGTATGGTGGACCATTGACTTGGCTAATATTTGAACTTAATTGTGGAGCTTTGTATTTCTCAGCTTGTATATATCAGCTGTGTGTTTATGTGATAAAGGAAAGAAGAAGAGAAATGTATATTTCAGTATTTATTTATCTTTACAACAGGGGGGCTGCTCTCCTTATATAGGGAGTAAAACTTGGTCCTCAATAGTAAACCCTATCTAGTGACATAAGTATGCTGACATCATGTTGCTGATATCATCTCTAACACTCCCCTTAAGTTGGTGCATATATATCACTCATGCGCAACTTGTCGATAAGAGGATGAAGCATTTTTTCACTTAAACCCTTAGTTAAAACATCAGCTAGTTGATCTTCTGATCTAACAAACTGAATATTGATGACATTATTATTGATATTCTCTTTAATAAAGTGTCGATCAATCTCAATATGCTTCGTTCGATCATGTTGAACTGGATCATGTGCAATGGCAATAGCCGATTTGTTATCACAATGCAGCTTCATCGGTGTGTCTGATGTAAGTCCCAACTCCGTTAGAAATAATCTAATCCATAGCAATTCACGTACACCTCGAGTCATAGCTCGATACTCTGCTTCAGCACTAGATAACGCAACCACTGGTTGCTTCTTACTTCGCCAAGTAACTAGATTGCCTCCAACAGATGTACAATATCCTGATGTGGAACGTCTATCATCTAGACATCCAGCCCAATCTGCATCTGTATAGCTCTCAACCCCGAGATGTTTGTTATTAGTAAACATCACTCCTTTCCCGGGAGCAGCTTTAAGATACCTTAGTATCATATAAACCGCGTCCAAATGGGGTTGACGAGGATCATGCATGTATCTACTTACAACTCCCACTGCATATGCTATATCTGGTCTTGTGTGTGAGAGGTAGATTAGCCTTCCAACTAATCTTTGATATTGAGTTCTATCAACCGTGTCACCGGTATCTTCACAAAGCTTATGATTCGCTTCTATAGGAGAATCTGCAGGTGTACATCCCAACATACCTGTTTCGTTTAACAGGTCAAGTGTATACTTCCGTTGTGAAAGAAAGATACCACCCGGACTTCTAAAGACTTCAATTCCAAGGAAATATCTTAGTTTTCCCAAGTCTTTCATCTCGAATTCGGAGGCAAGTCTCCGTTTAACATCTGCAATCTCACATGTGTCATTGCCAGTGATCACGATGTCATAGACATAAACAATCAATATTGTGATCTTCTCACCTTTTCTTTTCATGAACATCGTATGATCTGAATTACCCTGTTTGTAGCCAAATTTGACCATAGCTCTCTGAAATTTTCCAAACCACACCCTTGGAGACTGTTTCAATCCATATATAGTCTTTTTTAATCTGCATACTTTTCCGGTGGTTGCAGTTGTAGAAAATCCAGGTGGAATGTCCATGTAGACCTCTTCTTTTAGGTCTCCATGCAAGAATGCATTTTTTACATCCATTTGTTGGAGCTCCCATCCAAGGTTTGCTGCACATGATATCAAGACTCGGATAGAGGCCATCTGCATCCTACTACCTTCCTTCCAGCGGGGAGAGTAGTTTAACTCCCAAGTGTCATTGTGTTTCAATGCATTCATCTCTTCTATCATGGCATCTTTCCATTTAGGATCGCACAAAGCATCCTGCCAAGTACGTGGAACAGAAACACTAGACAAGGATGTCACAAAAGCAAGTGACGAAGAAGATAATGCATTATATGAAACAAAATTTGAGATAGGATGGTTAGTACAAGAGGGGACACCCTTTCTAATAGCAATTGGAAGATTCAGAGTAGGATCAAGAGTGTTACCATTATCAGTCTCAATTATCGGAGTTGTCGGATCTGCCTCAAGGTCAGAGGTCTCTTGATGTGGTAAAGTGGCGGCATTATCATTTTTCCTCCGAGAAAAAGTTATCAAATCTGGTCGATCAAATCTATTTAGATCATCCGACTCACTACACACACGTGAACGTGATGATGATGTGTTTGAACTAGTGTTTGGGCTTATGTTTGGAGTAGGTATATTGATGAACGGAAGTAACTCCTCTGTAGCTTCACTATCAATACTGTGTCGCTTAATCTCCCCCTGAAGCAAAGAGGAAGAGCCCGGGGAGAAATAAGAGATAGATTCCCAAAAGGTAACATCATGACTAACAAATATACGACGCGAAGAAGGATGATAACATTTGTAGCCCTTTTGAGTTGGTGAATAACCAATGAAAACACAACGGAGAGCACGAGAATCAAGTTTATCTCGAGATGGAGAATGATTGTGAACAAAGCAAACACTCCCAAATAATGGAAGAGGCAATGGATGAGAGGAAGGCGCAGGGACAAAGGACAATGGTGTTCTGAACAGTAGAACACTCGAAGGAAGACGGTTGATAAGATATGCAGCAGTCATGACAGCCTCGCCCCAAAGATATTTAGGGACATGCATTGTTAACATAAGAGACCGTGCTACCTGTTGCAAGTGACCAATTTTCCTTTCGGCCACCCCATTTTGTTGAGAGGTTTTCACACATGTAGTTTGATGAATAATACCACATGTATCCAAATAAGATGTAAATGGACCGTCATATTCGGTACCATTATCGCTTCGAAGGATTTTAACAGAGGCATTAAATTGTGTTTGTATCATGTGATGAAAAGATTTAAAACATCTGAATACTTCACTTTTGTGTTTAAGAAGATAAACCCAAGTAAGTCGAGAATGACAATCAACAAAAACAACAAACCACCTATAACCATCATGTGTAGGATGTCGAAATGGACCCCAAACATCAGTATGGATAGTAGAAAAAGGAATAGAACTTCTTTTAAATCTAGATGGATAAGGTGACCTTTTGTGTTTGGTCAATTCACATGGTTCACAGAAAAAATCTTCCTTCGAACATTATTTTGTTAAATTAGGAAGTAGACGTGTTAAAACACCAAAAGATGGATGACCTAGCCGTTTATGCCATTGATATAAAGATTCCAAAACAATACTAGATTTGGATGACACCTGATAACTTGTTAAAGGAGAAGTAGGAGTTCCTTCCATGATATAGAGACCATTCACCACTTTACCACTGCCAAGAACCTTGCCTGTCGCCAGATCCCGGAATACACAGTGAGAAGGGAAAAAAGTTACTGAACAATTGAAATTTTCAGTAATATGATGAACTGATAATAAGTTTGCAGTTAAAGAAGGAACATGCAAAACATCTGATAATGGTAATGATGATGAGAGACAAAGAGAAGTGCCCCGTCCATGGACAGGTACAAGAGCTCCATTAGCGACACAAACATTGCCTGTTTCACTGCGATATGATTCTAGGAAACTAGAATTTCCAGTCATATGTGCTGATGCTCCAGAATCAATAATCCATGATGTAGGACATTTATCGGAGATTAAGTGACAAGATTTACCTGCATGGGCAGAATGAACTGTAGGTGGAGTGGTGTTCAGTTGAGACATCATTTGACGGAAAACGTTTAGTTCTGAAGCAGTCATCGTCCCTGTAGGAGACTCGCATTCTGTTACCGTATGATGAGCATTAAAAGGAATGTCTCTTCCTGTGCCCCTAACCGGGCCTATGCCAAATGAGACACCTCGATAATTTCCTCGGGTGCGTCCTCCTCGTCCTCGGATTCTGAGATGAGGGTGCAAGATAAAGCAGTTCTCACGAGTGTGGTACATCTTGTTGCAGTAGTCACACTGAGAGATAGATTTTTCACTCATTAAAGCCACCGATACTTGTTCTGGTTTTTCTTCCTCAAGTTGTTGAATACTTCCTGTTAAGAGTGCAGATCGGTCAGATTAAGTCGCTGGAGTCATACTTTGCTTTCGACTTTCCTCCAAACGGACGCGTCCATATGCATCCTCTACGGTAGGAAAAGGAATTTGTCCTATAAGTTGATTTTTAATTGAATCATACTCATCTGACAGCCCATCAAGAAATTTCATCACTCTTTCTTCTGTCATCATTTTTTGATATATTTCTCCTGATCTTCAGCATGTTTACACTCAAATATAATGTAATGCCCCAACTCACTCCATAATGATGTAAGCTCTGAATAATACTGAGTCAGTGTTCGATCTCCTTGGACCAATGCCCATATTTTTCGGTTCACCTCGAATCGCTTGGCTATATTCCCGGAGAAAGAATAAGTCCGGATGAGAGAACTCCACACCTCTTCAGCTGTATCAATAAAAATATAGTCCATAGAGTTAAACAACCACGAACAGACCATGGCATTTTCAGAATCCCAATCATCAAAATTTGCATCGCTCTCCTTAGGTTGCTTGGCTTTCCCATTAATATATTTCATTAATTTATGGGGTTTGAGTGCCATCGTGCAAGCTTTTGACCATTCGAGAAAAATTTTCCCATCAAATTTAGGACTCACATAAGGAGTACTATGAAATCCAGATTTATTGCTACTTGTAGCAACAATCTCATTTGCAGTATCAACAACCTCCGCCATTGAATCAATATTGAAATAATAAATTTCAGATTATAATCAACCCTTGACTTGACTAATTGACCAAGTTAGTATATGTATATATTCATATACATAGGCAGTGATTATAATACTCGAGCAGAAGCCCAGAAAGTACACAAAACAATATCCAGTTTTAAACCCAACAAAAGGAGGATAAACTAAAAATTTATCAGATTCAAGAGAAAGTACCACAAATAGATTCCGAACGAGGAGAAGAGCAAGAATCCCAGAAAGAGTTTCACCGGAAAGTGCACAGGGAGTTCCCACGCGCCGGCGCGTGTAGCTCGTACAGCCGGAATTTGGCGCGTCTGGTGGCGCGTGAGAGAGCGTCAGAAGGATTTTTCAGGCCAGATTCTTGGTGCGAGGTCGTCTTGTGGTGCTCAGTACTGCAATGGCTTTGTATGTTTGTTTCGTTGTGTTTTGATTATCTGATTTTTCAACAGAATAGACAGCTTCTCTGTTTACTTGAAAACTGGAAGGCCCTGTTGTGTTTCTAATGTGATTTCTTCCCTCTCTATGTTGAATCCTGCTCTGATACCATCTCAGCTTGTATATATCAGCTGTGTGTGTATGTGATAAAGGAAAGAAGATGAGAAATGTGTATTTCAGTATTTATTTATCTTTACAACAGGGGGCTGCTCTCCTTATATAGGGAGTAAAACTTGGTCCCCAAGATTGGAATAGTAAACCCTATCTAGTGACATAAGTATGCTGACATCATGTTGCTGATATCATCTCTAACTGTATTATATGATGTATAGTTTATAAAACCTAAATATGCGGGAATGAACTAATATTGAATAGGAAGCGTGAATGTGTATATAGTTGGGATTACCCAAAATAACATGAGATAATGACTGTTTCAGGGTAGATTATTCAAGTATAAAATGAGGAAGTCTGTATGTGGACTACTATGATTCTATGAAAATGATATAACTAAGTGATATCTTGTACGTTTAGGCCTCGCACTTTGATTGTACTCAACTTACATTAGTGAAAGTGTAATGTAGTCATGAATTGTTTACAAGTTTACATGCCTAATTTACTATATAGTAACATGTCTTTTAGAAACTTGAAAATTTTGTTAGAAAAAGACGAAAGTCGCTATGTGCCTGGTAGTGACAGAGTAGTCAAGGGTAAGTGAGAACGTAGATCAACATGCAGACTTTTTTGAGAAATTTTTTGATGTTCACTGTTTTGTTAGTAAAAAAAATATAATATTACTTGAGTTCTCTTTATTGAGAGTTTTAGGGTTCACAACTGGGAAGTTGGGATAAAATGGGTGATTTGTTCTTGTAAGAAGCGAACGGAGACCCAGTAGACTTAAAAATGTGATCGTGATCTTTCCTTGTTCATGTACCTTCAAGTTTGTTTTGTTTTCTAGTTAAATAGTTTATCAAGTTCTTAGAGGAGGTTGTCGTAGAAGGAACAACTGAATTCATGAAGGACCAGTCATGTCGATTTGCTTTTAGTTGTAATAGCCCATCTATCATGTCATTAATGACCTTCATTTTTAACTTTGTTTAATGTCTGGTGCAGAATTTGTCTGTGACATCCACATTAACCATCAGTACTGATCCATATCCTCCACCTATGATTCAAATTATGAATGAACCCGAAAAGGCAAAGGAGGAGCCACAACAATTGGAAGCAAATGGAGTTGAGCCTATGATAGTTGACAGGGATGAGACAGCAATGTCAGAAATAACAGCCTCGGAGAACGAAATAAGCAATAATATGATGCTGGATATGTCTGCCTTCGAAACATTAGTCGGTAGACCTGTGGAACCTGTTTCTAGGCCTACCGATGAGTCATAATTTTTTTCAGTGTTCCCCTTCCAACTAAAGGAGTCCTAGGTTTCTGGTGAATTTTTATCCCACCAAATATATTCAAGTGTCATTTGGGCAAACTCATTACTCTTATAGGACAAACCTTTAGTTTAGTTTCTAAATTACATATGCATGTACCATGTGCTTGGGCCCTTTGCATTATGATTAAGAAAATTATCTCATTGAAGGACCAGCAGGAGAATGTGGATCAGCGATTATTTATTCAATTATCTTTCGACATACATCTTACCCTGTTATCAAAAACCCTCAGGCACCAACTTGATAAAGATTGGCTGTTTCATAGTTTTATATCAGCAATTCTGCCTTAGATAGCTCAAGGTCCTATAAATTCTTGAGGATTTTCTTCTATATATAGGATAGTGAATGAATTCATAATTTAAGGAAACACACATAATACTAGGATGGTAAGTATAAAGTACTTGTACAACCCAGGGTTAATAATATACAGGGAAGTTAATGGTATATCAAGTACCGACCATGCTATAATTTTTGTTAGCTTCGAATTATATCTGAAATGCATTATAGTTCCAACACAAAATGTGCTAAATGCTGCACCTTGAGCTTTGCCAAAAAGTTTGTTGAATAAACCTGTAAAGAAGTGGCAGGAATGTGTAAGTAAACATTTTTGACACTACAGGTAACTAAAACATGATCAAGATGTTCTAACCTGGTCTACCAGAAGGATGAGGCGCCTAACGAGAAAAACCTGTATCCTTCATCTCCTTTAGAGTGCTCGCCAACCAGTCCAACCCTTCATAAAGGCCATCTCCTTTTAAAGCACAAGTCCCTTGTACATGCCATTTCCTATTTTTGAGATCTAGGAGACCCATGCCTTCACCTACTTCCATAGGCGACATTGCTCCTTTCTATAGCAGGAAAAAAACAAGTAACATGCATTGTAGTTTTACAGCAACTATGCATATATACAGAGAGCAGAAACTCCAAGTATATAGATCCTCTCAGTGGACATTAGTAAAGATACCGTACGTAAATTATTAATTTTATAATAACTAACACAGTAACATATCTTTGTATGTGAGATCTTTAATTTACATTTTCACTAAAAGCTCAAGCAACAACAAATTCAGCGGCCATACCATTTCAAAATCAAAGTGGTAACATGCAATACAAGGCTGTGCTATTTTGATTGATAACCAGGATTCAAGCACCAGTCTAGCTCAATCATCTTGATCTAGACAGGACTGAGTACTGACCATAAAATTCTGAGATCCCAGGAATCAAAGAATTGTTTGAGACTAGAGAAAGTAAACAAGTTTGCAAAGGTGAACCTTTTGGGATTCAGCTACTGGTCACCGGTTTTCATAAGGATCTACAAACGTTACCTTCCATATCTCTTCAGGGTGATCAATACCTATTGCTACTACAGTTATACAATATAAGCAGACTTTAAAGCTTAAACTACAGGGATTATGGATTTAAGCCAAGGAGTTGGAGTAAAGTTAATATACTGAATTTTCGTGTCAGTTACAAATGATCTACCGACTTCATAATCCATATATAAATTATTTAGCTTTTGTATGCTGCTCTTAGGATAATCAATTTCCTTGAGAAGCAAAAATCATACCCATGACTGTTGGGGTTCCCCCTGCTGGTATATCTGCCCTCTTACTTCAGTGGGAGGTTGAGGGTATACAATCCCCCTCCCGTATAGAAAAGTTAATCACGTTGAAAAAATATGTAAAATATACCACAATAGAAAAAAAAACATACCATGTCCTGTTTGTTTGCAAACACCAAGATGACACTTCTAAGCATATACGGGTCTTTGATGATTGCCTAAAATAAAAAGAAGATCAAGACAGGACGATTTTACTCAAGTAGAATGTTATTTATAAATCATTAAGACCTGGAACTCTGCCTTAGCTTTATCAATCCTTTCACGATCCAGAGAGTCAACAACGTAGATCTGTGCACATAAAAGAGTGGAAGTCAGTATCCGTTCAAGCTATTTAAGTCAAGATCAGTTGGCTGAATAGGTTAAGCACAAAGCAATATTAAGTGAACCATTCCACCTATATTACCCATCATTGTTTAACACAAAAAGTGCAACGAGCCTCCCACGGGTTGAATAGCGCACTAGATAAGAAAACAATTACTCTACGGTCTACATGTAATGGAAAAATAATAAACAACAGTCAATAGTGCAATTGAGAAGCCCAATTTTATGTAAGAGAAACAAATTCACATAATATGTTGTAAATATTACACAACTTGGTTTCTTATAATATGAGAAAATACTAATATCATTACGTTGTGTTCATTCTTTGAACACCACCTTCTTGAAGGTTCTCAAAATTTTCCTCATAGTTGGCACGTTCTAATTTTTGTTGACAAAATTTGCGGTCACAATTTGAAAAGTCAGATCTTCAACCCCCTACTTTTCAAAGTGTTCTGAAAAAAGGTAGGTGCTTATTGCTTATTATTGCTTAAGAGGTGGACTAGTGGCTGAGATTTTAGAAAGCCGGCGTATACCCAATGCTTTACTGGGTGTGCTTAAATTAAGCGCTCTACACAACTACATACATACCTACATCTGAGCCTACATGACATTCAAGTGAAAGCTAGTAAATTATGAGAAACATACTGGTCCAACTAAAGGTGACTGCAAGAAAACAAATTAAGAATGACCCTTTGTAAATACTGAAAGATCTCAAAGATATACCTGCTCCAGAACATGTTAGATTCATAAATTTGGCCACATAAAGCATATGAGTATAAGCTTGCTAATCAAAATCAGTTGGACGTCGTTACGGAAGACCGATCCCACTATACTGTCCTAAGATAGAAAACCTAAAGCTATTCAAAGTACGACAAAATTAAACACTCCAACAATATTCCTTCCACCAAGACGTTTCACAGTCAAAATACCTGTACATATTACGGTTCCATCTTCCTTAATCTATGATATATATTCAACCAAAATGGTCTTTTAAACACTAGCTAGAAAAGATTATGACTGATACACGATACCCTTAAATTTTTGGCTTTGGAAGTCAATTTCACATGCATTGTATCTTAAATTTACATGACTATATTGTATTATGTAGTACCTTTACAATACTTTGGTTTGGTAGCTTTTGTCTGTACTAACTACATACTTAAAAACAAACAGTAAACTAGAGTTTTGTAAACTATGCAAAGTGACTTCTAATAATAATAATAAATGCTTTTTGAAGGATGCGACGACATGAAAAAGAATACAAAAAAAGCTTTAAAAAATACACAAAAGCATTCACTTGAATTTATCAAGGCAATTCATTACCAGTCCATCTGTATTATTGAAGTAATGCCTCCACAATGGCCTAAGTTTCTCTTGTCCGCCTACATCCCACACAGTGAACATCACATTCTTATACTGGACTTTCTCCACATTGAAACCTACATGGGGTAGAAATATATGTATCAATACCATAAGTTCCCACTCAGCCTGAACACCACCAAGCCCTAGGGATCATTGACCTATATAATTGACAAATAGTTCTGACAATAAAATAGTATGCAAACCGAATCACGCCAACGTTATGGAAGTTCCCAGATCGTGTAAAATAAGAGTAGTACCAAAGGCGGCACCTTCTGATTTCATAATAAAAAATGGAAAATTGGCTATGGAGATTCCGCGCGGTCAAAAATTAATACAGAAAAAAAGGGCTTTGACAGGAAAGTCGTTTCGATCCAATCCATTCTTGGGGTCAAATAAGGGGTCTGAAGATGAAGTCATCTTCCCATTTGGTTGGAATAAAGACCTCAATCTGGAATCTAGTAAATGCTATACCTAGAGACCTTTTGGCAAACTCACGATCAAAGACATCATTTAAGACTATTAAATAATACTTTTGTCAGTTCACCTACCTTAATTCCTTTTCTTCGATCTGACGAGATACCGTTTTTCATAATTATTGGGAGAGTGAGGAAGGGCATATCCTGCACATGGACTAGGAAATAATATGGAAATCCACATCAGTTTTGGATTACATGGCGACTGTATGTCGTGCAACCAATAGGACCCTATGGAATAAAAGAATTTCAGGATGAATGCATGCTGTCATTAAAAGATTGACTAGCAAAAATATGGGCCTGGATAGTATCTCTGGCACGGCTAGGAATGTCAACAATAGATAAAGGGAACCTTCAGATATTTGTAGCTGAACCTAAAAAGACTTTTCCATCATGAATCCTTCTGATCTGTTCTCTTTTACAGAAAGGCACAAAATTAAACCACAGAAATACCCATGAACACCAATAAGCTAGGCAGTTTGTTTACACTTAAATCATGTGAATCATATCTTAATATTTTGGATCCAACTGGAGGATGCAGTAATTAACAGCCCATGCTTTAGCAGATATTTTTGGCTATATTAATTGCATATTTACTGGAATGACATCTCCACAAACTTTTCATAAGTTCTAGTTGTTTAACATTTAAAATAATAACCAACTGTCCAACTATTTTATATTGAAAGAGGCATTTTTGAAAAGACTGATATATTTATAGTACATGGTAAAAGCAATGAGCTGACCCGACTAATTAGTAGTATGGATTTGAACTTACGAATGAAATGGAAAGAATACCGAAAGTCTGCAGTAAAAGAGAATAAATCACAAACTTAGCATACTTCAATTCTAAAATGTAATACCTCTGCCTAACAGCCTAAGCAATCTGGAACACACTAATTTCTCACAAAGAACTATTTACCTATTGTGGGAACAGTTGAAAGAACTTCTCCAATGTGCAGTTTGTACAATATAGTTGTTTTTCCAGCTGCATCCAGTCCAAGCATTACAACCTACCAATCCAAAAACTTTATTAAATTTTTAAATAAGGTTAAAAATCATTGTTGTAACTTGTAAGCAAGGACACACGATTAATGCAGTATAAAAAAAGGGAATTGATAAATAAACTCCTTCTTTTACTATTTAAGCTCCAACTTTAATTTGTGGATATATTTTGTACACATTTGCCCATGAGTTCTCAATAGGGAATTCATTATATTTTTATTTATCATGGATAATTGTGTCATTTACAAGTTAATTGGAGCTTAAATATCAATATTTGGAGTTTATTTATCAATTTCCTAAAAAAAATATCGGCACACCCTTAAAAAGTATAACCAGCGATGACCCTATCGAATTTCTATGTAAAACATTTATCAAACACAATTGGTTCGCACTTAAACAAATTCAGTGAACTAAGCGGTACATATCACATATCATCCGGTCACACCAAAGATAACATTCATAAAAAATATAATACTCCATAGTAATGAAATACATCATCAGTGCATGAGAATTTCTCAGATTTAATGTGAGCAAGTGTCTCGAGCCAACACTCCCCATACCATAAAAAGCCTTCCAGTCCTCAATCTTCCACACAACAGTTTAACCGCATCCAATGCCTCCCTCACATGAAACATATATGTCACTGCCTCCTATTAGATTTTCGTAATAGTTTTTTGTAAAATATTTGTGGCATAGCATAGGAGCATTAGCAATAACTTTGATGCCTACTGCAATGTACATACAGAACCCTAGTTTTGTTCATTTATCGACTGCAAATGCTTGTAGGGTTCTTATCTTATACTTAAATCTCTCGCTTAGCATTTTTTATGTAAGTGTAGTATGATATTACTATCAAGTCCTAAAAGCCAACGCCATAAATTTAAAGAATGACCATGATTGTAATAAATCTAATGTCTCGCATATAACAGAAATGTAAAGAAGGACGATAAATAATGGGGAGAGAGAGAGGGCGAGAGAGGGAGAGGGAGAGGGAGGGAGGGAGAGAGAGAGAGAGAGAGAGAGAGAGAGAGAGAGAGGGAGGGTATACTCGCATCTCAGTGTTACCGAAGAAGGTGTCAAAGAGCTTGCGAAAGGCTTGTCCCATCACCCTTTCCCAACCCCTAATTTTGATCAATCTATCAAAATATATATTATACGTTTGGCAGAATGCATGGAGAAGGGTTGAGTCGATCAAAGCTCGATATCAGCAACTTTATCAGAGAGAGAGGGAGGGAGAGAGATTGAGAGAGGTTTTTTTCCGCTAAGGGGAGAGAGAGAGAGAGACGAGTACCTCTCCCACTAATTTTCACTTTCACTAATTTTCGTACCGGTAGAGTTTTCTTGTTCTTTTCTTTGATACGGAAATTAGGCCTATCAAATTTTGAGTAAAATTGCTTATATCCATTTGATAATTTAATTAAATTTTAAAATTACATAATTAATATGAAAAAGTAAATTTCAAATTTTAGTCGATGATTGTTACTGGCTTGGCTCGGTTTGGGATTAATGTTAAAAATTATTGTGCTGTTAGAAAAGTGCTGCTGAAAAAAGTGTTTTTGTAAAAATTAGATGATTGTTTGGTAATTTTTTTGATACGTATATGTTTTGATGCAAAAAATTAAAAATAATGATAATTTTGGTAAGGTTTGATGGTGAAATCAGCATTGCTTCCCGCAACAGCTGAAAAGCAACTTTTTCTAAAAATATGGGGGTTTAGGCTAAAAACATTTTTCTGAAAAACAGCTTTTAAATTTTACCAAACAGTTTTTTAACTGTTTTTAGCGAAAAGCTGTTATTAATATTTGTAACAACAATACCAAATATACCATTAGCAATAACTCCAGCTTAAAGATTAGAAATTTATTGACTATTATGATATTCTTTTTAAACCTATCAACTACCGGGTATCCTGATAATTTGAGTATGTATAGTCGAGGTCGTTTGGTTCAAGAATTGATATAGGATTGAAATGAGAATCTGGTTGAACTGGTATTGGGTTGAAATATCATTTCTGATTTCATATTTTTAGTTGAGTGCTGAAATGAATATGTTTAATTTCAAATATTTTTTAATTATTAATTTTAAATTAATTTAATATAATTTTGGTTGATTGAATAATTTTTCTATTAAATATCTATAATTTAGTGCTTAATTTGCGATAAATAAATAAAAAGTTTGATTTTTCGTACCGCTCTCCCATATCCACTCCCCTTTGATTAATAAAAAACTCATCCCACGGTCTGAAAAATGGAAACCAAACCAAACCAAACATATCCGGTATATCCCGCTTAACGCAGGGTGTGGGAAGGGTAAGAAGTATGCAGCCTACCCCTCATTTCAAAGAATAAAGAGATTGTTTTCCGAAAGACTCCGGCTTCTGTGTGTGTTAAAAATACAAAAAAAATGAAAAAAATAATATAACATATACGCAAGAATTAATACTCATTTCAAACAAACGAAAAACCAGATGACTTTAATTGAAAAAAGACGAAACAAATCTTAGCTCATGGTATAATTCACATGGGACTTACCTAATTATTTGTTCTTTGTTGTCTCGTCGCCCTCAAGTTGCAACCAATCGAGTAAGAAGTTTGAAAATCCACTTTGTAATGGGTAATGATGAATAAATACATAAAAAATTACCGCTCGAAAGAAAGTTGGTTTATCTAAATGATGAACATGATACAATTTTCCAAGTGTCAAAGTTGCTTTCGAATGAAACTGTATAAAGGAGGAGAAGATAATCGCTTTTGTTTCAAACCGATATGGATCCCTACAAGACGTAAAATAAAAAATTGTCGGTTTCCTTGATCTTGATATTCTTAAGCGGAAATTTTCTACTTACGGGTATAATTTGACATTAAGTGGTTACACTAATGGATGCGGAATTTCTACTTAGGGGTAGAGATGCACAAAAAACTCATCGGGCCGAATTTTATCCAGGTTTTAAAAGCTCGGTTTTTTTGAAAACGGGTCGGGCGTTTTTAAAAATCAGGTCGGACCGGGCCGCGATTCCTAAAAAATATATAGCTCGTTTTAGGCCCGCGAGCCGGGCCGAACCGCACTTTATCCAGGCATTTTTATTTGTATTTAAAAAAAATATTTTAATATTCTATAACTCGAATTATGAGTAGTTTAAATATCATAAAAAATAATATCTTGATATATCAGATAGAGTAGTTTAGACACTGAAATAAATAATTATTTTTAATATAATATATAAATAATCATATATACCTTAATTGCTTCTAATATTATAATATATTATTTTAAAAATCATAAAAAGTATTGAACATTTTCAAATTTCATATAAAAAATCGGTTTTGTAATCGGGTTTTTCAAAAAGCCTATGCTTTTATCCGGGCCGAACCGAAGTTTTATCCTGGCTTTTCGGGTTTCGAGCCGGGCCAATTTTTCGAGTAAAAAGGAGGCCTATTTTAGGTCCGCGAGCCGAACCAGACCGGATTTTTTTCTTGATCGGGCTTTTCAGTTTTTTTTTCCAGATCGGATCGAATTTCGGGTTTCGGCTTTTTTGAACATCTCTACTTATAGGCATAATTTGACAAGAAGTGGTTACACTAATGGAGGCGATGACGACAAAATCAT
Organism: Apium graveolens; assembly: GCF_009905375.1. NCBI lineage: Eukaryota > Viridiplantae > Streptophyta > Magnoliopsida > Apiales > Apiaceae > Apium > Apium graveolens. Next base: position 227,809,005 of record NC_133656.1, on the reverse strand, counting down.
GATCAATGATGAAAATATTCTTGATCTGCTTTTCTCCAACGACACTTAACATCATCCTTTACCGAATTTTGATCAATTCTTACGAATTCAGACAGATTGAAACTTCTTAATCTTGCATAAGCATAAGCACTAATCGGACATCCATACTTGCTTCATCGTCTTTCGAAAAGATTTGAATTTCTTTACTACCATCTTTGTCTGCTTCTCTAACACAATGTTCTATAACTGACATGAAACCAATTATTTTGTCTTATTATATAATTTACTCGATAACTTCTGGATTTGCGCCCATTCAGTGACAGATCTTCTCCGGTATTAGCAGACGACATTCTTTATAGGAATGTAATGTTTGGTTACAGGGAAATGTTGGCGGGGAGGAATTGGGTTTAAGAAAAAAAATTGAACAAAATATTAGGTATAAATATGGAATTAACGAAACTGATATCTAAATTCTGAATATCTCCAATCAAACGAAATTTATTACGGTCTATTAATATGTAATATCAAAAAATTCCAAACATAACTATTAAACGGGCCAAACCACAAACTTGTTCATATTTAATTTGTGACTCCAACCATACTTTCCTCAACGAATTCATAATTGAAAGATTCCCCCATATTCAAATTCAATTTATTTACAACTATAAAATTAATTCAAACTGATTCTCAAAATCACACTGGAATGTGTTTTTTATTTATTATGATTATTTAATTATATATTCATACTAGAATATTAAATAAGACTCATCTGTAAAGTCTCCATGTGCAGATTTCATCGAGTAAAAGCTAAACAAAACATACAAAATAAGATAATTTCACAACGCCATTTCAATAGATAGTGTAACATATTTTTTCTGAAAGACATTTATCATGTTCATACAAACATTCATATTTATAAAGTTGTATTAAAATCCCGTTTTCACGAGTAGGACGTGATTTCAAGAAAACGCCAGGATACGATTTTTTGAACAACTTAATTTGACATAATTATAAATATATAGAATTATGAGAATTTATCTGTTTTTCAAAAAAAAAATATTCAAACAGAGAAGCCCAAAATAAAATTTCACATGTTAATAATGCCCGTTCAAAATAACCCCGATACACATTATCTATACTATACTATAATAATGTATAATTTAATTTAACGGTTATTTCCTAATTTTGGTTATTAAAAAATAAATAAATAATGTTATATATACACTAAACTACTATACACATAATCTATTTATCCTATAAAATAACAACAAAAAATAGTGTTATATATCTACTAAACTACTAGATATAGTATACTTATCCTACTAAACTACGACCACATTTTATCCTATTATAATTCCTATTATTTTTTTTATAAGTATACCATATTATTGCTCTTCCACTTGAGACTGAGGCATATTATAATTATATATTTATAATTTTAAAATTGTAATGACGGGATAAATAAAAAATTTAAAAATTAACGAGAACCCGTGCGATACACGGGATTTAAGCTAGTAGATGCTAAAACAAAGTATATGTATAATAAAGAAAATTTCTAAACTGCTTTTTAATATTCTGCAGAACCTGCTAAAATTTGTATACATCACCCCTATTCTGATAACTAACGTTCAACTTTGTTCCAGCTACGCCTGATAACCTGAATTTTGAAACCCCATACAACAAAAGTCTACCACTATATTCCTCAATGATATAAACTAAATACTCTACAACCCACCAGCACCATTAGGTTCTATCAGCAAGCGAAATCCTCCATATTCTCTGCTTCCAACCACAAAATCATATGGTAGGTATAAGAGAAACTAGCACTTCGTTGCAAGACAAAAAACAATTATGAATCCACCATCTCGTCCTGTATCTCATTGGGCGCAATAAGCCCTGGAATTGTAAGCATCCGTTGCCTCTCCCTTTCTCTCTGTGCTGCAGCTTCTTCCGCATAAAGATCCTTGTTATCCTGTATACAAGGCATATTGATTAAACCATAAAGACAACACATCCAACGTGGGGTTGGGGTTGGGGTTCTAACATTATGATGAACCTTTTTTCTGTATTTAAAGTGATTTACATAAACCCTGGTATTATATCTCCAAAACCTAAATAGAGTTGCAGGTGGTCTAGAGATTGTCAGATTAATGGGATTAAAAAACTAAGGCAGAAAATTCAGATATACCAGTGCCATATTTCTATCTAATTTCCCATTCATAAATTTAAACTAACATTTGCTGTTCCCAAGTTCTATTGTTTGTAATGCTCTTTAATTTCAGGAACAATCATCACAAGGAATTGTATAAAATATATTCTTGTGACAATTTGATTCAACGCATAAATTCCACGTGAATCATGAATAAAGTTCTTTTTAAGACAATCCAAAATCATATGCAATTTTGAATTTAAGATGGTTGTTCTAATAAACATTAAAGGAAAAGCTTCTGTTGGGAAAACAAGTATTGCTTTGATGCAGCCACAAGCAAATGTACCTGAGCTGAAAATGCTTTTGACTGCACAAGGAAATCTCGTATGTGGTTCTTAAAGGTGGAAATATCAGCTCTTGATTCATACAACCCATTGACAAACTGAGTCACCTGAAAAGATTAAAAATATATTAACAGTTTAGTCAATGTATTTTTCACAACGAACTCAACATTTATCTAAAATACATACCTCAGTAACTGTCATATTCGGGAATGATGAGCCCAACAGCTTTATTGTGTACTCACGAACAAACATTGCATTACTAGAATACGGGTAGGTAACTGTTGATGCATCCCACAATGGTTCAGTTATTGAACCTGACTCTACCTGAAGAGGTGCAATTACAGCCGTTGTGAACATGATCTTCAACAAAGAACGGGACAAAGAATATGAAAGAAAACCGTACCAGGCAGAACAAGTGCTGAAGCACTGCAACATGCAACTTGAACCCAGGTTTATGGAATGTGTCCGTCAGGACGGCAAAGATTTCTTGCTCAATAGTCAAGAAGTAACTGCGATAGAATTGGTTGCAGAAGTCTGTAGCCTGTCCACGTATTACCAAGCATTTAAATACCATCTTTAGTTCTTGTTCACATGTAGGACAAACACTGAACTACTTATTAGTTGTCTCTCCCTCCACATTTAGTACATGTGAATGTTGGGCCGCATAAATCATACCTGGAAGTTCTTTAGCATCTCTAATAACAGATTGAGCCCTGTTTCAGCTATGTTCCTTTCAGTGTGCCGGAATGCCCATATTATTGAATCCATAACAAGTTTGAGTTGCTGATCCAGAACATAACAACATTAGGCAAATTCTAGCATAGGCAAAACTTAATAAACGAATAAACTGAGAGAAGTATAATGTGGTGCATATTAAAAAACTTGTTATTCTGTATATAATTGTCTGTACTTGATGAACGAATAAACTAAGAGAAGTATACTGCCTACATATCTAAAGACTGACCTCACTTGACAAAAGAATTAATGCCTTGAAACAATGTGTAGCAATTGCACGGAGCAAAGAAAAGAACTTCAGGCGGTGCTCAGGGTAGTCCTCGAAATTCTTCGTAATCATCTGAAATACAATAACATGATAAATCAATGATAGATCCATCAGGAGAGGGTAGGAAACAAATCAACAATATTAAGTTGTAATCTTTATAAATTGCCGTGCAAGCCTTATATATGTTAAAATGAAAAATACATTCCGCAGGTACACAGTCGAATGATCAAACCCAGAACCAAAGGTTTTAAAAAAATAAATCCCGACACCTGTTGGTATTACAGTCAAAGGTGTATAGAGATATACAAAGCAAATTGAATATCATTAGAACTGGAAAAAATTATACCATACAACCTTTTTCTTTATCAATACCCCTTAACAGTTTTTTTGGGAAAATAAGAGAAAAACATCTCATGCTGGACAATAGCACAACCACCTTATTTTCAATCCACATGTATATCTTTTACACGGCTAAGTATATTGCAACGCACTGGTGGGATTAAGAAACACACAAGCCCTTCCAAATCGGACACAGTTGTAATATAAAAACTTTTTAAGGATAAGCTACAATGCAATAGCTCCCTAGGTTCCTAAATGTATATTTACTTTAATAAAGAGAAAAGTTAATGTGCCTAGCTGCAAAAAAAAGTAAAAAAATGCAGCCGTAACTATGAAACAATGTATAGACAGATGTTTATGAAGTTGGCTGACTGACCACCACCAATCATGGCTAACAAAAACTTCAATACACCAGATAACTTTTTTATGGTACCATGTGGAGCAAAATTTGAATACTAGCCTATATGCTATGTTCCCCGTGTTCAATTACAGAACCTCAATTTGTGAAGCTTTTCCCTTCACCGGGTCACTATTACCCACAAGACTAATTACAAAAAAACAACTTTTCCCCACAAAGGATAATACTCAATCCCTTGCATGAAAGAGGTCCACTGTGATTTTTTTTTCTTCAAATTGATGCTAGAGAATATTGCATGCATAGTTAAACATAAGTAGGAATTTACGGATTACTTGCCAATGTACTAATTAAGATCACACAAACATGTGTACATGTCTGAGTATAGTAAAGGTGTTTTTAAATAAAACGGCTATCTATTTTTAACAGACTACACTTGTGCTATATGACTAACTGACTAAGGCAGGCATCTATTCTGACCTCAAGTGTACACTGAAAAGAAGCTTCGAATATGTGAGGGACATCCTCAATCATTGCACCCTTGTACCTGAATCCAGAAAGCACACCAAAAATATGACGAACTTCGAGTCTGAAACAGACTGAAAATGAGGCAAAAAAGGATAAAAATCGACAGACTTGTTTATAATTGTAGCAAAAAGTGATAAAACTTCGGATTCTCTAGCATCTGGCAAATTCCGAGCATAGTCACCGAGAACAGGGTCCATCATAGGAGGAACAAATTGCTTCCCGATTTGTGGTTGATTTTCAGCCTTGTCTAAAAATGTCTCAATGAGTTTAAGAGTTTCCCTCTTTACAGAACTGATTGAATAAAAAAGTTATTTTAGAATAGGTTATACAATAATCTGAAAAAAAAATCTTTAACAACTTATGAGTTGACCTCACCGTAAGAGTTTTACATAAGATGTCCTTGAAGCATAAGGTCCTCCTTCAGCAATGTTGGCTGATATTAGCTCACTGTACATTCTGATGGCAACCAGTAAAAGTTTTAAGGATCTAAATCTCATGTTGTAAAATTGACAAGTAGTAATTCATCACTGTTTATAGATGGATGTATACTAGTATGAACATACCGATACACATTAAGCATGTCCAGAAAGATTAGAGATATTTGTGGCAGAAAAAACGTTCCGAGCGAGGCAGCAACACTCGTATTTGTCTGCAAACAAGAAAGATAAATGAATTAATAGAAAGGTACTTAATTTAGTATAGTTACTAGCTGAAGATATATAAACACAAGGTGTCATGGTTTTAAAATAAAAATTTTGGATAAAGAACACTCAGCAAATTGGATTTACTATTTCAAACAGAATGCATTTTTTAATTAGATTAAAGCAAAAAATGATTCAAGCATACAGTTCATAAAAAAATAGCCAGATTGAACATTCATATACAGGAACACATACTACATCTAACAATCTAACAAATGGGAAACCCTATGAAGTTTGGCCACAGCATGTAGTAGGAGAAGAGGGACAGAATTGTTGTGTTTCAGTCATCCATGAAAAGGGTTAACTGACTTTGTTGCTGGACTTGATATAAACAGATTCTGACATAAAAACCATCAGAGAAAGAAGAATGTATATCACAAGCACTCTGCAAATAAATACAGGAGCATGATCCCCAAATAGGTTTAGCAAACACGAACAAGAGATGTCTAGAGAGAAGTCCTGTAACAAGCTATCTAAACACATTAAAAAAATATGTCTAGCCCTTTATAAAGAGGAAAATCTTACTAATGCCTACGGTTATACAATGACATGTATTCCTCAGAAGTTCGAAAAATTATCCTGAAAATAAACTACACACCTGCAATATATTAAGCACAGCCCGAGCTACAACTTGATCCTTTAAGAATTCCACACTTTGACGTGCCTGGCCAATTATTTCAGCCCATTTCTGCATAGAGATTTATGCTTATAAGGCACGTGCTTTATAGATACTATTTCGCCACCTGCTCATGTAACATGTGTGTGTGTTGTGTGTGTGTGTGTGTGAGAGAGAGAGAGAGAGAGAGAGCTTTTCAAAACTTGCCTGATTAGGAAGCTCCATTAGCCTCTGCAGATATTCATCTCTCTTTTGAGGGTCAGACTCCGCTTGAATCATGTTACCAACCTAAAAAAGGAATATTGGATAGTATGGATAACTGTGGTGAAGTTAAATTTCCAGGTTGAGAACGAATATAGAGTAGGCTTACAGATTCATAAAATGAATGTATTTGATGGTGCTCAAGATCTGCAATGGTTGTGGGAAGTGTAGTTAAAAGTTCCGAAACAAAGGGTTCACTCTCACCAACCTGCAAAGAAGATAACATAAGCTGTCATGCTAGAAATCTAGCTGCCCAGACTACTGGCTCAAATTCAACCAACTGGGGTAACCCATACGCCACCACAAGCCGATTTGTTGGTGAACTTGGTAGTTAAAATTAGATTTATATTTTGTGTCTAACATGTTCAATTATGAAACCCTTAGATAGTAATGTGCGAGATAACAAATAATTACCTGAACAATAACAAATTTACGCCTGCACTTTTGAACAATTTTCAAAAAAGTATCACAGGCCATATCCTGTAAAAAGTCCACGATAAAATGTCAAACAACTATAACCAAAATTTCAGCAATATAAAATAATAATGTGGCAAAGATTACCTTGAATAATAAAACAGGAATTCATTTATAAATAGTAAAATACTTCAACATCACAGGCCCATAACTAATAAAAATTTAAGAGTAACCAGAAACCTTATAATCCAAAAAGAAACAATTCAAGTGTACGACCACAGCAAATCGCGACAAAACTTGATAACCAACTGGTCCCCAAAAGGAAACATCACTTCAAGTCTGTCAACATACAGTTGCAACATATTCTTTAAAGGAGTAACAGTTTCTCCTCCAAACATATGACAATTGGCTATATATTACGGTAAGTCAACAACTTTATATCGATCATTTGCGTTCTACTTCTTGTTATAGATTTTTCTAGAAACAACTCATGCAGGCATTAAATTTAATTTCTTTTGGTGATACTCAAATTCCTTATAAATAAATAGAGATACGAAAAAACATACAGCCTTCATTAAATAATTAATTACAAGGTTCACATTTCTCGGTCATAAACGAATGAAGCATTACAGTGAATGCTATATTCTAAAACCAGTTCCATATTCTTGAAATTCACTAGCATCATATACTATGTTGAAATATTGGAACTCATTTGTGACCAGCAAAGCAGAACAGTAGGAATAATGAATGTATGACCCCTGCATCAAGTATTCTGTATTCATATGTGATGGCATATAATTTCATACACAAGTCACTTATAGAGATCATTCTACAGGCCTAAATCCTACATTATCAATCTGTAACCTACATATATATAGCATGACCGACATTATTCGAAAGCCAAATCTAATGGTCGGTTGGGATTTAAATTTCAGTAACCTGAAAATTTTACGGGAAAAAAAAACAAATGAAAGTACAATAATATTTTTTAAAAAAATTGCTTTAGGGGTTATTAAAAACCTGAACTCCTGGATGTATTTCATGCATAAATTCAAACAACTTGTTGACAACTGTTTTCAGAAACTTCCAATGGGCACGAAGAAACCTTGGATACTGGCCAACCACATACCTGAATCCCAACAAAAGCCATAGTTTTAAGTGAAAGTAAATTCTTGATCATCTATTTAGCAATAGGTAAAGTTACAATACTTACATAATATTACTAGCAATAACAGCTTTGTTGTCTTTCCCTTTTGTTACTTCGCATAAATTAAGTAAATCACGAATTACCATCACCAGAAATCTATTTTCCTGACAAAAAAACATTGGATTTAAAACAATAGTTAGATTGTTAAACCTTAAGAACACAAGATGGCAAATATGATTATAAACCAAGTAGTCAAACCTGATCTTCCATCATGGACCCAGATATTGATCCTATCGCCCAACATAATGTGTTTAGGTTATTCCAAGTCCAATCCTCTCCATTCAGTTGTTTGCTTAGTTTCCTCAGCATCTAAACAGTGAACAAAACTAAATGAACTTGGACAAACTTTGGTGTCCTGGGAACTATAAACAACTAAATTACTCAAGTTCTGCTCAACAGGCCAGCATCTATTATACACTGGATAAAAAGAACCCGAAATCATAAGAGTGTTACTAAGTTCAAAATTCTAGTGTGTCAATGTATGCAATACATATTAGTGTACATAACTGATATTTTCTGCAATACAGATCGAATGACTCATTCAAAATCTAGTTGACACCACCATGCAGTGGCAGAGTACGCCATGGTACTACTACTATTCATTTTAGATCAGTTTAAATTATCCTTAAAAAAAATCAACATGGTTATTTAACATCTGCTAGTACAAAAAACTAATAGTTGACATCTAGCAAATCTCATGTTTCTTGCGACGCAAATATAAAAGTCACAGCTCTCCAGCTCAGCATTTGCATTATTAAGGAAGTACTGACTACTGAGAGTAGTGTTCAATTACAGATACCGCTGCTGAATCTGATCAACAACGAAGATATTTAGATTAGGATAAACAAATCATATATAACTAAAATAGCATTCAATTTTACCATCTCTATAAAAAGGAAATTGCGCACCTGCTTTTCAGTATCATCATGGTCAAGATGTGACAAGTAGATCAGCGTTTCCCTCATTATCTGCACAAAAATGAATTGTAAACTTCATAAACAGAAGACAGAGAATAATATGCACATTGTAATAAAACTTAAATCCCCAATAATTTTTTGGACATCAATGGCATAAGTTTGTTCATCTGTTTAACAGGATTCAGGCCATGTAGGAACATATTATTTGATGAGTTCAGACCATAGTACGCTACGTTCAACCATAGAGAAGTAGGAACTGCAAGGTCTAAGCGCGTTCTTCTTCGAATAATTTTATCAGTAAATTTTTGAAAGAATCTTATTTCTTAATAAAGCACTAAAAGGGCAAGTATTATAGAGTCTGCGTCCTTTTTACCTACAAAACTCATAGAATGACAACTGCATATGCGCAAATTAGAAAGTTGACTACCTTATGTTGCACACTTGCACCCAGACGAGTCCTTTATAGTTTTATGCAGAATATTACATATGAATTCAAGGGCAAGTACACAAGACCCCTTCTATTAAGAAAAATGATACAAAGACAACTGCAAGCACACTAAAAAGTATAACTACCTTATATTGCACGAGGACGTCATTGTCTTTCATAGTTTCACGGACAATATTACCATTCTCATCTTCAACAATTAGAACCTCCTCAGGCTTTGCCATGCGACATATCATAAGCAATCTTAATTTAGACATTGGCATTGCATAAAGTTGGCGACGTTGTAAAATATCCGACCCAACACCACCAGCAACACGATTTAGCAATGGCATCTGCTTCAGAACATAGATAATATGACATGTAAGTAAATCAAAATACAAAAGAACGCAACTGTATGAGAGATACACTTCACATATCCCCTGACCCACTCCCAGACAGGGCTGTCATTTAAATTCTACAATTTTTTAAAGTATTATATAATTGAAATTTTACATAAAATTGTCGAGAATATAACTTTTGCAAATAAATTGTTACTCAAACCGTACAACACCATTTGCAACACTTAAAAAGTACAAGTATCCAAAAAAGTGACTGCAGAAGTAGCTAAAATTCTAGCAGGTATGAAAATGATGAAGGTGACGGGACACACGAATACGGCAAGTGGCGTAATATAGAGGCTACTTTAAACCTATTAATAGGTATCAAAACCAGAAAATAAAATAGTGGCCAATATAATGGAGCAGACAGATATTTTGTTCAACATGCAATATTTATTAGAGCAATGAAGAGTCAATTCTCCGAGCATAACACAATATATTAGAGGCCCTGTAATTGTACAATTATGATGGAATTGCTCAATGTAATCATAAACAGCTGAAAAACTAGGGAGATTGACTTTCAACAAATACAAGCAAATGTGAACAAAATAAATATGTTTTCATTCATTTGCATGGAGGAATCAAACCTGCAAACCAATTATGCCGCCTGTTGCTACAGGATTATACAAGTTATGGTGTGCCTCAAAGAGCTCTAGTACCAAGGAGTTCCAGTAATCCAAACACACCTGTAAGTGCACCAGTATTGATGATGAGCTTATAATGACACTTATTCAAATGAGATTATAGACCAGCACACTTGATCTAGTAAATTTTTCGCCTAAAGTTTTCAATTAGCCACTAAAACATAAATGAACACACAGAAAAAGGTCATACCTTAAAAACTTCAGTATCGTCCACATATGAAATGTCAATCAGATAATCCAGACCGCTAAGCAAAACAGAAATATTTTCTTGTGTTGCCTCAAGAACTCGTATATGGGACTGCAGTAAGAGAGTGATTAATCAAATCCCTAATAATTTTTCAAGCCTATAACACAGGATGCCGCATGAAATCAATATACCAACAGAAACTCTTCTACATGTTCCATGTAATGTTCGTCACAGGATACTGAAAGTTTGCAAAAGAATGACATTAATGAAGCATTACTATACTCGGACTCATCAGTTTCCCCGTCATCATGTCAGATACAACTGGACACGGTTTTGGGTATGAAACTGACTCTGATCTAAGATCTCAAAAGAGTTTACTTCAAAACTATTCTGTTGATTTTGTTTGGTATGAAACATGTATAATGGTAATAGACAACATTTTTCTAAATACCAAATATGATAAAGAAATTGTGTGGCACGCTAACGTCCAGAGTCCCCTCACCCCTGGATCCATATCCAACAATACAAATTTTCAAAAATTGGAAATCCAACATTAGGGAAGGCCCATCCACATGTTCAACTCTCACAACTGAGTACATTTAACACAGGTGAAGCATACTTATCAAGTCATCTTCTACTATGGCTAAACCATGATTAGAAATTGTTATAATGTAGAGAAACAGAATGCAAACCGCCAACAAGGTGTCTTCCAATCTTTAAGATTAATACTGTAGTTTTACAAAATCGATGCAGTCAGGAATGACATAGCTATCATTCCTAAGCAGGAAAATGCCTGCTCTGAGTCATTGATCTACTACTCTTGAAATAATGTGCTTATTTCGCATTAGCAGCAAATCCCTAATAAATTCAGCACATGTGTAGTACTACGAATTTTAAAGTTCACACTCAACTTCTGTGACTTCTAAAACTGGCAGTCACCTTGACCAGTAAGGTCAATTTATCAGCCAAATCTGTTGCAGATTGATGCGACAAACTTCATATGCATGACCATACTTCAACCAATCAGTATTGTAGCATGTATTAAACAAAGTTACTTATTGCAAAGATATCAAAAGAAACCAAGTGCGAAAAAATTACTTAGGAATATCACCAATTTGGGCTGCTGAAAAAATATAAACAACCGATTACTATTCAAACTTCAATTTCAAGGTATTAAAAAGTATTAAAACAACCCCCTTCAACATAAGACAGTTAAAAGGTTGGTATTTATTTCAGAGTAAAAATATTATTGCGACACAAGTATTTATTGCTAGGTATAGTTGTGGAATGCACTCTTCTAACAGAATCACAAAAGTAAACTTGGCAAAAAAAGTTGCACGGCTTCAACATACAAGCAGCTCATTCTACCCCATCAAAGAACATGGCATACATACAAGAACATTTCCTTCAAGATTATAATTAGTTAGCAAGAAAATTAAACTTGCCTTAAAAAATGAAGTGAAGAACAAAGCCAAGTTCTGAATAAAAGCCTGATAAAAAGGTTTAGAGAAATGTCAGCCACATAGAAATAGAATAAGCTCAAGGACCAAGTATAATCTTATTGAATTCAAAAGAATACCTGCTCGTCACTAGACCCATTTGCATAGGCTTCAGGTATTTTTAAACTGGAGGGGACAATGGCCTAGAGAACAAGGAATCACCATCAAAATGTAAGCAGCAAGTATACTATATAAACAGATTTGTATGAACCAAGATTCGGAAAATTACTTGCCTGCAATTGTAGCATGAATATGCTATACAATTTAGCGTACTGGGCATTATAAAAATCTCCAAAACTGAGAGCTGCGACCTGTGTCAATTGTCACATTATGATAATCAACTAATTGCACATATTCTCTAGTGCAGAATGCAGATGGACTTGCATGCTTTAGGTAATTCTATAACTCAAAAATACCTCTGTCAAGCATTGGAGACTCAGATTCCGATACACTGGCAAGGGGAAGAACTTAAGAAGTGTTTCCAGCTGAGAGAAAACAACAAGATCGAAGAAATACGTAATAAAATCAATATGTAGGTTCATTCTATTACCATTCACAGGCCAAAAGTGATGGTTGCCATATGAATGAATAGGGAGATAAAAAATAAAAAGGAAACTGTACAAACCAATGTAGATTCAAATATATATCCAAGAGGTATCCAAGAAAGAAAAGCATGCAATGTGGCAAGCGTAGCCCTGATAAGCTCTGCCCTTTGAGATGCTGATAGTACATACAGGCATAACTCATGGATGAGTTGAAATTCACTGTAACAAGATGAGTTCTCGGTAAGAACGATCAAATACAAGTATTACATCAATGACCATAGACAATAATAAACTAAAATATACTAAGCTAGATAAGTCAAAAAATAATAAAGCCTAATATTAGCATTTAGATGCAGCAACATGTCACAAATGGAAATACAACATTGAAACCAGCAATAGATAGGAAAGATAAATCATTCAAGTGCAGGACAATAACTAGATTAACAAGCTTGAGGTATTGAGTCCCGAAACTAAATTTAAGCTGGTCTTCCCTCTTTCATCATCTCTATCATTAATTTAATTAATTAGAAATGTTGACTTTACACAAAACTGTAAGTAATATATAACTGTTAAAATACTGGAGTTACACAATTAATGCTCACTGATTTATTTAATTGAAAATACTGGTGTATGCAAAACTAAATGTAGCTAATGTGCAACAGTGATATAGTAACTGAACTGATTCAACTGAAGTTAGGGTATAATCACCTGTTCAAAGACTCTTTGAGCTCTTTAATCTTCTGCTGTGTCATTTCACCCCTTGAGAAATCAAAAACCTCTTCACTTAATAGCTGGCATGTAGAACGACAAGTTAATCCCGGGACTGCTAATATATACATGAAGATAGAAAAAACATGTGTAACCTACATACTTTTAATATGGCCATGCAATTCTCACAAATCGTTTCACTAGTCTTCGCTGCTGCAACTAGATCCGGAACAAAGCTCTGCCACCGAGTTGGCCACTCATGCTTCAAGATCTGTATATAATTCGGAATCCCAAAAATGAACCACAGACATATCCCAACACGGTTGACATATAGAACAAGTTAGAACATTATACAAGAGAGAGCAAAATAGAGTACCTGAACCAATATAATATTAAGTTTGTTGACATACAGCCTTTCCCGTCGAAAGGAGATTTCATCGCTTGAAAGCTATCAGGGAAATGATATGTGAAGATATAATTTATCAAACAAAAACTACCCAAAGCTTCTTCATATTCTAAATGTTTCCTATTATGAAGTTAAGTACCTTAACAATAACTTCGGAGATGTAGTTCTTCATTCCATCTCGTTGCTGAACAGGCAAAGCATTCCACCTGTACTTTATAACACCCTCCAGAACCTGCAAATACAGTAGAAACTCAGCATACATTGCAAACATTCTGGTCGGAGGATGCTGAGATATCATATCAACAAGTACTCCACTTCCATAAGTTACTTCTTTGTTCAACAGATAGTGTAATATGTGCTTAAAATTGAACAAATCTCTTGGCTCAAAATTGGACACTTTGACAAAGGGAATGGATATTCAAAAAAAGGAATAAGACGACACGGCTTGGTATCGATGTATAGACGAGTATTGAAAACAGAAATCCACCCAGACCTTAAATAACATGGTAGGCCTGAATACATTTAATTTTATTCTATTCTAATAGCATATGATACTATTAATATATAACTGTAAGCAATCAAACTTTTAAATTAATTTCTAGTGAAAATTGTGAGTTGAGGAACATGTTTAAATATGTATAGAATAATTAATACATCTTATCTTTTGTTGCTTCTGGTTCAAGAATCAAAATATTTTTCTGAAAATATTATAGGATCAAGGAAAAGCCTATACAACCCTCTTTAATTCAGTTCATGTTATACAGTTGCTACCATAATTTTATTAAATATACATATCTATAATGAATTGAAGTTCTAACTTTGTCAATATATATACAGGGTAGACATATCAGCAATCTTCACAAAAATCTAGTCCAACAAACAAGGTGGCCAACTGAAATGTGTCCTAACTGAAAAAAAAAGGATAGCATACTGCAGAACTGCTATCACATACTAAATTTAGACTGCTTGTACCATTGTACGATTAAAATGGACACAGGACACTTATATTAACTTTACTGCCTCGGATGAGAGGTGGTGTAACTACATCAGCAATATGCACCATAAATTGAACTAAAAGAAAAGACTGGCTAAAATTTTATGCTTCGTATTAAACCGCACAAAATTTAAAAAATACACCCTACTTTAACCTCAAATTCCTATGTTTTGATATTAAAATAGAAAAAGTGGATGATAGAGTAAGCTGACCTGCAGAGCAAAAAACTTGGTGTTAAGATTCTGTGTACTTGAAAGTATATGCACAACTTGGAGCCACATATCAGGATTAGTTTGCAACTCTCGCAAAATCTGGTCTGCAGCATTCCTCTGAACCATTCATTAGCACAACATGTTAGTATTAGCAATTCAATATTATAAATAATAATCAGGAAATAACAAATTCAGTAGGGGTCAACTGAAGTTATAATATATAATAATTGATTCATCTTAGATAGTCTTGACAAGAAGAGTCCTAGCAGAAGAACTAACATTTAATTTACAATATTAATTCTATACTAAAGCTTCATTTATAGATTTTGTATTTCTGTTTTTCCTTTAAAATCCATTTACATTACCAAACACAAACGATTAACTTCTCCAAACTTTAAACCTATGGACCCTGAAAATTTAAATACTCGCGTGCATTTTAGGAAGTGTAACTTCTGAAAATTAAAATATTCGCGTGTATTCAAGAAAGTGTGACTTCTGATTTTAACCAAGAGATAAAGAAATTTGTTATCATTCTAATTTGACAAAAATAGAATATAGTATAGAACTATAAAAAAGGCAATTTCATATTGAAAAAGTTATGGATAAAAGAGACAAACAATGATTTGAGATTACGGGACAAGAGAATTAAATACGGCGCTGAAATACATTTATGAATTTATAGTTATAAACAACAGAATTGCGTGTGGAATACGCAATGTTGGACTTACAATTATGGTTAGAACGCTGACGACACATAATTCCAGATTCAAGCTTAGAGAGAGGAGAATTTAATAGTGAGTTGACAAAAAGGAGAACTTTAAATTGCACATCTAGTAAGTGAACAATATTGTATGCAAACAAGTCCCGAATAAACCTATAACTTATGAAAAGGAATCGGACAATATCCAAACAAATAAAGCATACTCTATGAGTCCTGTCTATCAAGCAACGTGCAGGGAATAATAAACATACTCTAATTACTTATCTTAATTAGCAACAGAAGAAAGCATTCCAACACACGAAACAAAAACTCTGGTTTACCAAATAAATGCTATAACAGAAACTTAACATTCCAATAACTGTGTGTTTTCCACTGAATTCTATTCAACTGTTATTCCTACCATCCCTCCATCAATCAATCTTCCAAAAAGTGCTCCGTAACAAAATAAAAAAAATGCATATCTCTTCTTCCCTAAGAAAACACACTTACCAAACACACACCATCACAATACAATAAATTGTAGCACATTGTTATCAAACATCACTGATCACAGACACACACACACAGAACAGTCATCGAGTGTATACAAATACAATTGCTATGCACATTTAAAAATTCCAGAACATATATAGAACATTTACACAAAAAGTAAGTGCAGAACATGCACAGAACGACATATCTCGAGTTTTCTCAAGCACAAAACTCCTCTTATCTAAACTCGAGTCTACGAAAACCATAACAATTCATAAAAAACAGTAAAAAAGATGCAAAAGGCTGAGATTAACGACCTCTTCTTTAGATCCAGTTCCATAGAAAGCATCGACAGTAGCATCAAGCAACGCCACATCAATCGGCTGACTCAAATCTCTCAGCTTATCCGCAGCCATTTCAATTAAATCGCCCTGTACACAAACAAAACCCTAGCCTAAACACACACAAATATATACACACACAAGAGAGGTAAAGTATATGAAAATTCAAATAAGTGAGATACCAGGCGCTTCCCTCCTGTTTTTTGTAGGAGAGAGAAAGAGAGGGAGAAAGCGAAAGCCTTTTGAAAACTGACAGGTGAGTGTGTTGTGAGAGAGATTGAGAGAGAGAGAGAGAGAGGGCCCTGGAATATAGATGGGGAGAGAAAAGCAGAGGACTTGTTTGTTGTGGCTGGGGCGTATATTTATACCTCTCCTATTGCGATAGATTGGATTTCAAACGGGGTTTTAGGGGTGAGGGTTACATGTTAGCGTGAATTAGAAGCGGAGGCATGCGTGTTACTATTTCTGTTTTTTTTTTTTAATTTTTATTTTTTAAATTCTTTGTTTATAAATAAAATACTATATATAAATAAAAGTTTGACTGGAAGCTTCTATTAGTAATTCTGACTTTTTCTATGAAAAACGGCTTTAAACATGAGCAGCTTTGTTGAATTTTGGGGAATTCGATGATTTATTATTTGTAAAAATAAATGATATGTTGTTATTGTTTTTTTAATTATGGCTTATAAAAATCTAAATGAACATATACTTGGGAATGTGTAAAAATCTGATTTCTTAGTTTATATTAGAAATATTAGTTTTTTCGAGTTACATTGTCGAATTAGGCTGTTTAGTTGCTGCTAGAGTGACGTAATGATGATAATCGAATTAAATGAAGTGTTAGTTGCTGCGTGTTGACGGAGGAATTTGGTATCAACAAAGATTGAGGTTTCTCGCCGGAATTAAGATCTGTGACGGTGGTTCTTTGCCGGAAACTTAAGCGGTGTATGGTTGATTGTGGTTATTTTAGGCTGAGATTGATCAGAGTAAGTGGTGGCTCTCTTATCAGCTCTCAACTTCTTACCCTCTCAATGTGCCTACGTACCCTTTATATAGGGATCAAGCCTGACGTAGTTCTCGTAGAACAAGAAGTCTAACGCGTTGAGACTTCTTACTCCTAAGCCCAGTAGAAGCCCATCCGATATCCATCTTCCGCTAGCTTTAGGAATGTCCAACTATGAGGCCCAACCGCAAAGGCCCAAGGCTCGTCCGTAATCGTAGGACTTCACGGATAGTGCATCTCCCTGCGCAAGGATAACACTCCGCTACAGCTATCTCCCTTGATTTACGAACGCAGGTATAGCCACGGTTCACCCCAAGTGCCAGACGCGTCCCTGTCCCCCGAATGAGGATAACCCACCAGATAACAGGACAGGTGATCCCAAGCTCTTGGGTGCAAAGTGCAGGATGACTCCAAAGTTCTCCAACGAGGATACCCGTTGAATACAAGAACAGAGCTCCCAAAGCACACACCAAAGTAAACCCCACATCCCCAACGAGGACACCCGTTGAATACAGGAGGAGGCCTTCAATCATCAGGTACACCCCTGGAGGCCTTCAAGCTTTTCACGGACATCCCCCTCCTTGACCGTCTCAAGGAGGGAATTCTTCAAAGAATACCTGCAACAAATATGTTAGTAAAAATACCTCTGCATTGCTCCTTTCCATGCGTGCTTTGTCCTGAGCTCATCCTTGAGAATACATTTACCACACAGAGGACGCGTCCTAAGACATTGGGCGCGTCCTCACCCTCTAGGCACGCGCTCCAACCTTTATTAGCCTAGCGACTACAATTGCCAAATATGGACGCGTCCTGCATCCTTTGACGCGCTCTACACTAGGTAGGTACCTCTAAACCTCCTTTCCACAAAAATTAGTCTTTAAAAACATTTCCACAACAAGTGGGCGCGTCCCAAGCTCATGGGCGCGGCTTCTCCTTTCAATATCTTCCTCCCCATCTCTTAACACAACCCAAGATACAATCTACACAATCATGGACGCGTCTTAAGACTAGGACGCGTCCTCCCCTCATGTGTTGCGGCCTAAAACCTAATCCTTCATCCTTTTGTCCCAATTCAATTCCAATTAACCCGTACTTGACCCGAGACGATCCAGTACCAAATTTTGGCTATAACAACTACCCCCCAAATTCCATTTGCAGTTTAAAAACAAAATTGGAATTTCTCTTCAAGCGAAATTTGGCTCAAAATATGTAGACGCGTCATGACAGGAAGACGCGTCTTAGGGTGCAGCAGTCATCCTTAGGGTCGTCCTTCTTCTATAAATACCCTAGTTGTACCACACCACCACTACCATCTCTTTTTCTCTCTCATACAACCGCCATTGCCACCTTTTCAAACAGGAGTTTCGAGGTCCAAATTCCGGTGATCTATCCAGCCATTTCCCTATTTCTTTAGCTGAATCCAACCGCCAACTCACAAGGTATGCAAATCTTCCATTACCTTCCTATTTAATTAAGCAAATTGAGTTTAATAAACAAAAAACCCGTTCATATACTTCGAGTTCCATACACCATTCCTTGCTCTCCTTGTATGTATATGCGTATATATCTGTAGCTATAACATATTTTGCTTCCCTGATCTCCCAATTACATGTTTCCAGGATTTCATCATATTTCCCCCAAATAGTTAACGGTCGATTAACATTCCGCTATTATAATTATGTAGGACGCGTCTTCCTGTTAGGACGCGTCCTGTACCTCCTAATTTAAGACATGTTCAAGTTGTCCCAAACAAAGGTAATATAGGACCAAAGGTTTATTAGGACGCATCATTGTAGCACACCCCCCTGCGGTAGATTCTCAGGACGCGCCCCCCCAATATCCTCCTTCCATCTTTCTTTTCCTTTTCTTCTCTCCCTTTTTTTTTTTTTTAAAAATGGACGCGTCCTCAAATTGTTATTTATTCTTTTGCAGCTGGAGGACGCGTCTTCTTCTTCACCATTTCACCCGTTTAAAGCATTCAACAAGCGTATCGGAACCTACTCCCCACACCTGATCTCTTTTAAACCCGACTTTCCCAACATCCACAGGACGAATTCCTTCCTAAGAGCAGAAAGACGCGCCTTCTGTTCCCTTAAATCAAAACCCTCAATAATGTCCAATTCCAGTTCTGACTCCATGGATCATGTTCCCATACTTTCAAGAATGGAGAAGAAGGGAGTCAAAAGGCAAAGAACTCCGGTTCTCAATACTAGGGCTGCCATTGAAGATTGGACAGACGACGAAATTGTTTTAACCACAAGCCAAAAACCCCAAAAAATAGCCATTTCAGGAGAGGACGCGTCCTATTCCCAGGACGCGTCAAATTCCCAAGGCTCGGCTCCCTCTCAGGACGCGTCACCTCTCAGCGTGAATGAATTTGAAAGGAGGATTCCTGACCCCGAAACATATCCAGTATCCCCTCAGAAATCAGACTCCCCTCTGGAACATTGGAATCCTTCAGATGTTGAAGTGGACTGTGACTGGACCAAGCTTGACACTCTAACTGAGGCAGAGAAGAATGCTAGAAGAAAAAGAGAGGGCAAGCTGGCATGCGTAGCTCTTGACTCGACGGCAACCGATTGGGAAATTCAATGGCACATGAAGTACTATGACATGGAGGGAATCTGGGCGCGCCCTCTTCGAACCATGAGGCCACACATTTTCAATGTCGGGAACCAAAGGATCCCCAGAATGGTGCTTACTCCAAAGTTAATTTCCTTGGGTGTGGGCGCGCCTTTGCATCCATACATTAAGAAAATCTTAAAATGGTACGACGTAGCTCCAGTCCAACTATCACCAAATTCATACAAACTAGCTTGGGCTCTGTTCATCATGTACCATAACTTAAGGCTGGGCGCGCCCTCAATGAAAGAATTCAGCTTCTTTTACAGCATCAGGAAATCAATTCCCGGGTACCACTTCCTGGTAGTCAACAAATGGTTGAACAACAAGGGATTCAATGAAGGTAAAATTAGCCACGAAAGAGACTGGAAGGAGCCATTCTTCTATATTTATGATGTCAAAAGGACACGCGTTCGCTTCAACCTGGAACCAAGTGAGTCCAACATTCAGGACGCGTCCCCTTTATCAGGGCGCGCCTTTTCTTTTATACCCCTTTCTTTGTCTTCTTTGTTGTAACCTATCCTCCCTTCTCTTAGATAAAAGGACCCAGAAAGAGCTTGCAGGAAAGAAGAAGAAGAGGGCAGAAAAGGTGTTACAGTATGCTGAAAAACATTTCAACCTCAAGGACATGATCACCGAGGAGAACTTGAAGAAAATAGGAGCTTTGTCCCCACGAGTGGGTTCTCTCTGCAAATTTCGAGATTTCCACAATGGGAAACCTATCCTTACCGCTTCTGAAAAGTCCAAAGGGCTCCAAGCCACAGAAATTATTCAGCCAGACATCACCAAGAAGGTGGATTTAAAGCAGGGTAAGAAATCATTGTACGTACGACGCGTCACGGCGTTAGGACGCGTCGTATTTATGCTCACTTTTTTTTTTCTTTAATTTTAGCGTAATTTATAAGAGTTACTTCATATATGCACTATCACCTTGGACGCGCCCTACCCCCCGGGCATGTCTCATTATAGAAAACGTCATACCGTTAGGACGCGCCATTACCACACATTTATTCATCTTTATGTTCATTTATATCTGACATGCACATAGACCTTTATATCATTAAATGGGCGCATCCTACTTTTAGGACGCGTCTCCTTGTACCTAACTAATTCCTTTCAATATTTATATTGCAGATATGGCCTCACTCCCCAAAGGGTTTGCAATTGGGGCTTCCAAAAAACTAAGGGCAAGGAAGCAGGCTCCCATAAAGGTTGATTCAAAGGCAAAAACCCCACCTCCTGCTGCAACTCCTTCTCCTCCTCCAAAGATAATAGAGACTCCCGCGTTCGAAATTCCTGAGGGGGAGGACGCGTCTTCCAAACGCCAAAAGATCATTCCTGACGATCAGTCCTTCGTTCTTAGATACCTGGGCGCGTCCTCTGTTGGGGATTTTTCAGAGGATGAAGTCAGAGGCTGGACTTTCAGAACAGAGCAACAAACAGAAAAAGCCATGGTGAAGGCCGCAGCCGAGCTTCACCTTCATGCCAGACAGAGTGCCAACATGGCGGCAAGGCTCAGGGCGCGTCTTGCAGTTACTGATACTGCAAAGTGCCAGGCCGAAGACAAAGTCAAATCTCTGGAAAAACACATTGCCCTGCTCACCCAAGAAAAAGATGCTGAAATCAGACGCCTGGAAGGGGAGAGGACGCGTCTTCAAGCAGATAAGGCTGTTTTGGAAGGCAATGTCACTGCAATGGAAAAACAAGTGGACAGCGTCATCACTCTGAACTCCACCATGCAGCTGGAGCTCGACATCCTGAATGATGATAGGCTGCATGGGTGGACAGAGGAGAAAAAGCTAGTTTACCAGCATGGTTTCCAGGCTGGGTTTGAAGAATGGTGCTCTGGGTTTATTGCCAACGACCCAGAGTATACATTCTCAAAGTTTGATGCAGATACCCAGATATGGGTAAACGACTTCAGGGTAAGGGCCGCAGACTCCATCAAAAACAAGAGGATTTTCCTGGGCTTAGAGGAGGAGGACGCGTCCCCTGCTCCTCTCCAAACTCAACCTCCCCCTCAAGAAGGCCAAAACAAACCAGATGACGCGCCTCCTTTCTAGGACACGTCCTTATTTACTTGAACTATTTAAGGGTGCAGGCCCCTTGAAGCCTTGCAAATTGTAAAAACTATTTCTAAGCATTCACTCATTCTGCACCTCTTTTTTTTTTTTTTTTTTTTTTTTTTTTATAAATCCTTTTTGCTTTATTCATGCATATTTTTACCCAAGTCTTTTACTTTACCATGCATATGGGCGCGTCCTACTCTTAGGACGCGTCTATTTCATTCACATGCTTATCGCCCACATACATCAATTTGGGCGCGTCCTTCCCATTTGGGCGCATTTTTATATTTTCTTGTCTGCAAAAACATATGAGCACAGTACCATATTATACACAAGTTTGATCAAGGCACAAAGCTCTAACGGGCGCGTCCTAAGCAGCAGGACGCGTCCTGAGACCAAACACAGGATATCCTGGGGACATTTAATATAAAGGAGCATCAACCAAGATAACTTGGGCGCATCCTTAAAATAGTACATTTCACTTGAGTTTCATTGTTCTCTTTGTCATCCATTACTTGTTATTCACACAAAACCTTTAACTGAGGGCGCGCCCTACATCTAGGACGCGTCATGGGACCAAGCAAACTGAGCAAAAATCCTCTTAGAAAGTTTCAAAATTTTATTTATAATACGCTCTGGTGTCAAAAGTGCACCAGTCCCACGGCTACTATGCTTTGTGGGGAAATTATTTCTAAAAATTGACCCTTCAACTAGTCCCAAGGTAAGTAGTACATGCACTACCCCCCTAGGCTAGGAGGAATTTATTTAATTCTAGCCTATAAACTGGGCATAAACCAAAATAATAAAAGAAATATGCAAGGGGCCAAAGCCACGCCTTACTGGTAATACTTTCGGAGATGTTCCGCATTCCAAGCTCGCGGAATCAGCTTCCCGTCCATGTCTTCAAGGTGATAAGTCCCCTTCCACAGGATAGACTTTATTCTGTACGGTCCTTCCCAATTAGCTCCAAACACTCCATGTTGGGGGTTCTTCGTATTGGGCATCACTTTCCTAAGTACCAAATCCCCCACCTTCAGCAACTGTCCTTTTACCTTCTTGTTATAATACCTTGCGACGCGCTGCTGATATGCTGCTAGCCTTAGCTGAGAATTTTCCCTCGTCTCCTCTAAGAGATCTAAATGAAGCCTTTGATTAACCTCAGCGTCCTCTTTCCCGTAACAGTCTCTGCGAAGTGATCCCGATCCAACTTCCACGGGGACCATAGCTTCGTAACCGTAAGTCAGCATAAACGGCGTTTCTCCCGTAGTAGATCGCGGTGTAGTGTTGTATGACCACATCACCTTCGGGAGTTCTTCAGGCCAATTCCCTTTACGTTCCTCCAGCTTGGTTTTGAGGGTATGTTTTATTATTTTGTTAACAGCCTCTGTTTGTCCATTGCTTTGAGGATGATAGACCGCCGCAAATTCCTTCTTGATTTTCAACTCCTCACATAGCTGTCGCAACTCCTTGCTATCAAATTGTTTTCCATTGTCGGAGACCAGCTTGTAAGGGATTCCAAACCTGCATACAATTGAGTTGAAAACAAAATCTCTGATTTTCTTTGCGGTGATAGTAGCCAGTGGCATAGCTTCCGCCCATTTAGTAAAGTAATCGACCGCAACCACTGCATATTTGACGTCTCCTTTAGCTTTCGGCAATTCTCCGATAAGATCGATTCCCCACATGGCGAACGGCCATGGGCTTGCCATAGGCGTCAAGAGTGTAGCCGGCATAGACGAGTAGTTTGCAAAGCGCTGGCAGCGATCACATGCCTTGACGAAATTTGTAGCATCTTCTCTCATTGTGGGCCAATAATACCCTTGGCGCAACACTTTCATTGCCAACGAGCTACCCCCCGAGTGATTGCCACAGATTCCTTCATGCACCTCTCTTAGGATGTAATTTCCTTCTCCTTCTTCAACACACCTGAGTAGAGGTTGGTTGAACCCTCTCTTGTATAGGACTTCATCGTATATCACATATCTTGCGGCTTGATAACGGAGTCGACGAGCCATAAACTTATCTTCGGGGAGTGTTCCCTTGCGAATGTAAGCTAGAATGGGCGTCATCCATGTTTCTTTGGGAGCTTCATCCACTTGCATAGTTTCTATCTCTGGGATACTAGGAACCTCCTGGATTTCAAGAGGGATGGATCCTAACAACACAGCCTCTTGTTGTGACCCCATTTTTGCCAAAGCATCCGCATTACTGTTTTTCTCCCGCGGAACGCATTCCAATCTAACTTCTTTGAACATTCCAATCAGGCGCTGTACACATCTCAAGTATAATTCTGTTCGCGGGCCTCGCGCTTGAAATCCCCCATTCACCTGATTCACTACCAACTCTGAGTCACTTCTTGCAATTAAGTTTCGCACCCCCATTTCCAGAGCGATTTTCAGGCCATTAATCAGCGCCTCATACTCCGCATCATTATTAGTTGCATAAAACTTGAAATGAATTGCACTCATCAGGTGGTGGCCTTCCGGAGATACAAGTACTATGCCCGCACCTGCTCCTCCATTGTTAACCGCCCCATCCACATGCAAGATCCACCAAGGATGCGGAAACTCCTCCAAAGACTCCTCGGCATGAGGTGGATATAGCATCACCAAAGCTTTATCATCAATTTCAGAATCAAATTCCAGCAAGAAATCGGCTAAGGCTTGCCCTTTTATCGCTGTTCGAGGCACATATTCCAAATCAAACTGTCCCAGCTCCACAGCCCATTTCAGCATTCTGCCTGATGACTCTGGTTTGTGCAGGACCTGCCGCAGCGGGTATGCTGTACGAACTTCAACTCTATGGGCTTGAAAATACGGCCGCAATTTTCTTGACGCAAGAATCAGGGCGTAAACCAGTTTCTCCATACTTGTGTAGCGAGTTTCCGCATCGTGTAACCGCTTGCTCACGTAGTACACTGGTGATTGCTGCCCGTCTTCCTCTCTTACCAGAACCGCACTGATCGAATATTCAGACACTGCGAGGTACAGTATTAGATTTTCCCCCTCCAATGGCTTTGACAACATGGGAGGATGTCCCAGTTGCTCCTTGATTCTTTTGAAAGCCTCTTCACATTCTGACGTCCATATAAAGTCTTTCCCAGCTAATTTAATCGCCTTGAAAAACTCCTTGCATCTATCAGACGACTTGGAAACAAATCGATTTAACGCGGCGATTCTCCCAGTCAAACTCTGCACCTGTTTCACATTGGTAGGTGACTTCATATCCAACAATGCCTTGATCTTCGCGGGGTTGGCCTCAATTCCCCTGTGGTTGACAATGAACCCGAGAAACTTTCCCGATTCCACGCCGAACACACATTTTTGCGGATTTAATTTCATACGAAACCTCCTCAAGATATTAAACATCTCCGTCAGGTGCTTGATATGGTCAGTTGTCACCTTAGATTTCACCAGCATATCGTCTACATACACTTCCATGGTTCTCCCGATTTGGTCTTTGAACATCATGTTTACCAGCCGCTGGTAGGTTGCGCCAGCGTTAATCAAGCCAAACGGCATTCCTATGTAACAGTATAACCCCCTGTCTGTAATAAAGGATGTATGTTCTTGATCGGGGCCATACATCGGAATTTGATTGTATCCGGAGTATGCATCCATAAAACTCAACAACGCATGCCCTGCCGTCGCGTCAACCAACTGATCAATTCTTGGCAGCGGGAAGCTATCCTTTGGACATGCCTTATTGAGATCCGTGAAATCCACACATGTCCTCCACTTCCCATTCGGTTTCTTCACCAGTACTGGATTTGCAAGCCATTCGGGGTAGAACGATTCTTTGATCAACCCCACTTCCAACAACCGGTCTACTTCTTCTTTTAATGCTATCGCCCTTTCTCCACTTACTGGGCGGCGTTTCTGGCGTATGCCCTTGCAATTCGGGAGGATATTCAAACGGTGACACATTACTTCCGGGTCGATCCCTATCATATCTGAATGACTCCATGCGAAAACATCGAGGTTTGCAATTAGAAAGCGGGTAAGACCTCCCCTCATCTCCTCATCCAACTGAGATCCCACTTTCAAAACCCTGCTTGGGTCATTTTTATCAACTGGAATAGATATTGTGTCTTCGGCCGGTCCCGTTTTTTCAATAGGCATAGGGATCCTGGGATCCAAATCGAAATCAAAGTCTCGGGGGTCTTCAATTTCCACTTTTTCACCTGAGGGCACGTCCTCGTTTGGAGGAGCATCAACCTCAACTTCATTCAAGGGCGCATCCTTCTTTTGAGGAGCATCAACCTTGCAGTTATCGCCGAGACCTTGCAAAATCTCACTTCTCCCTTCCAACTTTTCCCCGTTAACCTCTTTCTGCGTGATTCCCTCTGTATTACTCACCATCACTTCTTCTACACTACGGATTTTCGAAACACGTCCCTGCGTCACAAAAAGGTTCCTAGAGGTATTGGTTTCTTCCTTTCCGGGGTTCTCAAGAAAATAGTGGGCATGGACCTCTCCACTCGGTTTTGTATGAATATCTTCTATATCTTCAAATGGGAGACCTTTCCCTTCATACCTTCTTCTGCGAAATTCCTTGACAGCCTTGTGATAGCAGTCACGTGACTCATACTGTGACCCTCTCAGGCTGCCAACTCCGTTTGGCGTCGGGAATTTTATCATCAAGTGGTGTATCGAGGTTATCACCCTGAACGCCCGCAACCAAGGCCTGCCGACCAGTACGTTGTGCGCGGAATCCTGATCTAGCACCTTAAAATCTATCATTTGAGTAACCGACAAAGCCCCTTCCCCAAGCGTGACGGGAAGCCTGACTGAGCCCATAACTCTCACTGCTTCCCCCGTAAAGCCATAGACGTGCGCATCTTCAAAATACATGTCACTATCTGGGAAACCCAGCTTTTTGTAGGTGCTATAGTACAAGATGTTTGTAGAACTCCCATTATCCAGGAACACTCGATGTACGTTCATTGCCCCAATAAGCATGGTAATCACCAGCGCATCGTTGTGAGGATGATGCACCCACCTAGATTCTTTTTCCCTGAATGTAATATCAGCGGACTCCCCCTTAAAGACCTTCGGGGGTCTATCTTCCAAGCTGTGGATGTTAGTGAGCGGTGGATGTCGCGCTTCTCTCGCATTTCTCTCAAGTGCTCGATTACTGTCACCAACAAAAGGGTGTCCTCCAAAAATTGCCCTGATGCTGCCGGCCCTCTGAAACTTGACCTCCGCTGTTTTCTCAACATCCCCCGCCCGCGGGGGTTGTTTTTCATCTTTACCCTTGTCATCAAGTCCCCTGCGTCGCTTCACCTTGTCGATCCATTCTCCTAGGTGTCCAGCCTTGATCAATTCCTCAATCTCATCCCGCAAGTGACGACACTCGTGGGTGTCATGGCCAGTAGACTCATGGTAATCACAGTACTTCTTTTTATCTCTGCTTTGCCACGAAGTTAGACGGTCGGGCTTCTTGAAGATTCCCCTGTCCTTATTTACCTCGAAGATATGATCAATGGACGCCGCCAGCGGGGTATAATTGCTGACTCTTCTCTCGTAGTTCGATGGTGGGCTCCATTCTCTTCGCGAGCTCACAGAGTTTACCCTGTTAGGGCTTCTGGCGTTTCGCCGATAACCCGGACTTACAGATCTGTCCCTTCTCTTGGATCGCCCCTTGGAGTTATAGGTATCATCATTCTTTTTGTTTCTGCAAGCGACTGCTCGATTGCTTTGAACGACTCCGCCTGTGCGAGCACATCAGCCAATGACACTGGGTCTTTCCCTTGTAGGTGTTTCCAGAAATCCGTCCCCACACGCAACCCAGCTATAAGCAATATTTTCAATGTTTCGTCGGTTGCACCCCTCACCAAAGTAGATTCTGCATTAAACCTCTTAAAATATGAAGTCAAACTCTCTCCTTCCTTTTGTTTCACATTAGCCAGCGTGGTAACAGGTGGTGTGTACTTCACCGCGGCTTGGAATTGTGTCAAAAACAAAGTTTTCATCTGTTCCCAGGATGTAATTATACCTGGACCCAGCTTTTGGAACCACTGCTGAGCGCCTTCTCTGAAAGTGGCTGCCAAGAGACGGCATCGAGCCAAATCAGGTACTTGATATACATCCATTTCAATGTTAAAACGGCCCAAGAACTCCACAGGATCAGAGTTCCCGTGGAAACGCAAGTCGTTGGTTGTGTTCCGGTATCCCGCGGGCAATTGCGCCTCCCTCACAATAGCAGCAAAAGGAGAAGGAGCTTGCGCTGTCGCCGTTACTCTTCCTCCCTCAAGATGGTTGAGTAACCGCTTGAGGTCGTTCACATTAAACGTTCCTACCCCAGGAATGGTTTGAACATTAGGCTGCTGGGGCTGTTCCGCGACTTGCTGAAATTCCCCTTGATCACCCCCCGGGTGTGGCGGAGGATCTCGCCGCCCCTCACCTTGAGGCTGCGGCGGTGGCATATTACCATTTTGGTTCTGAACGTTTTCCCGTACACGAGGTTCATCCTGACCGTGTCGCGGAATTTCGTCATTGTTCTGCATTCTTACTTGAGTCCGCCCGCCGTCCTGGTCATGAGGACGCGCCCCAGACCTATTACCAGTGACGCTGTGGGAAGCTACGGGGATAACGACGGGGATTTCTCCGGCGGAGTGTGTTCCACCTCTCCTACCATTGTAAGGGGCTCTTCCGTATTGATATCCCATTCTTCCCCGTCTATTCCTCTGATATCCCCGGTAGTAATTCCCGGGCCTTCCTCGCGGGGGAGCACGCTCGTGCTCGCGGTGCCGCGCCCCGTCATCCCTTTGGAATGCAGGGGGCACACGCGTTGTGTCACGGGGCATCGCCTCTCCGGCGTTTCCTTCCCTTTGCCATTCTAGCAGCAACATTCTCAAATCGTCATCCTCCAACCTTATGCCAAGCCTCCTTTTCAAGGCTGAAAGATCCCTTCCTTCCTCGTCTTGGTTTTGAGCGTTCTCCGCACGACGACGCTCGTCCATCGTACGCCCAGACCTATGTGGGTGTGGCACTACCTGGTTGCCTAGGCTAGGCATTTCTCTGCCTTCAGTGTCCTCATCCGCAAGCTCCACAATAGGTTCTACGTCATCCGAATATTGCAAACGCCGTGGAGTGATTCGCGTGTGATCCCCGCTCCCCTGTGTATCTCCCTCAACTACAGGGGCTTTCCCCAAGGCATGACCATGACGGGGGAAACGACGACCTCTCCTCGTCTTTCGGCGCTCCACCGTACTCAGTCTTGAGTTAAAACTGTTAAGAGTATCCCCCATGTGATACAGTTGCTCCAATATATCAGCGTTGCTGATGAGAATTGGAGGTGTTCCCCCCACATCTGGAGCCCTCGGTGGATCCGCCATGTTTCTGGGAACGTAAGGTTCGTGGCGAGCATAGCGCCCCCCCGCCTTCTTCTTCAGACCTGCTGTCACTTCCATCATAAGAACTTCCATCACGGTTGTAAGACATCTTTTCCTCCTAAGATTGCGATCTTAATTAGCGCCCCTCCTTCTAGCGCCAATTTGTTGACGGAGGAATTTGGTATCAACAAAGATTGAGGTTTCTCGCCGGAATTAAGATCTGTGACGGTGGTTCTTTGCCGGAAACTTAAGCGGTGTATGGTTGATTGTGGTTATTTTAGGCTGAGATTGATCAGAGTAAGTGGTGGCTCTCTTATCAGCTCTCAACTTCTTACCCTCTCAATGTGCCTACGTACCCTTTATATAGGGATCAAGCCTGACGTAGTTCTCGTAGAACAAGAAGTCTAACGCGTTGAGACTTCTTACTCCTAAGCCCAGTAGAAGCCCATCCGATATCCATCTTCCGCTAGCTTTAGGAATGTCCAACTATGAGGCCCAACCGCAAAGGCCCAAGGCTCGTCCGTAATCGTAGGACTTCACGGATAGTGCATCTCCCTGCGCAAGGATAACACTCCGCTACAGCTATCTCCCTTGATTTACGAACGCAGGTATAGCCACGGTTCACCCCAAGTGCCAGACGCGTCCCTGTCCCCCGAATGAGGATAACCCACCAGATAACAGGACAGGTGATCCCAAGCTCTTGGGTGCAAAGTGCAGGATGACTCCAAAGTTCTCCAACGAGGATACCCGTTGAATACAAGAACAGAGCTCCCAAAGCACACACCAAAGTAAACCCCACATCCCCAACGAGGACACCCGTTGAATACAGGAGGAGGCCTTCAATCATCAGGTACACCCCTGGAGGCCTTCAAGCTTTTCACGGACATCCCCCTCCTTGACCGTCTCAAGGAGGGAATTCTTCAAAGAATACCTGCAACAAATATGTTAGTAAAAATACCTCTGCATTGCTCCTTTCCATGCGTGCTTTGTCCTGAGCTCATCCTTGAGAATACATTTACCACACAGAGGACGCGTCCTAAGACATTGGGCGCGTCCTCACCCTCTAGGCACGCGCTCCAACCTTTATTAGCCTAGCGACTACAATTGCCAAATATGGACGCGTCCTGCATCCTTTGACGCGCTCTACACTAGGTAGGTACCTCTAAACCTCCTTTCCACAAAAATTAGTCTTTAAAAACATTTCCACAACAAGTGGGCGCGTCCCAAGCTCATGGGCGCGGCTTCTCCTTTCAATATCTTCCTCCCCATCTCTTAACACAACCCAAGATACAATCTACACAATCATGGACGCGTCTTAAGACTAGGACGCGTCCTCCCCTCATGTGTTGCGGCCTAAAACCTAATCCTTCATCCTTTTGTCCCAATTCAATTCCAATTAACCCGTACTTGACCCGAGACGATCCAGTACCAAATTTTGGCTATAACAACTACCCCCCAAATTCCATTTGCAGTTTAAAAACAAAATTGGAATTTCTCTTCAAGCGAAATTTGGCTCAAAATATGTAGACGCGTCATGACAGGAAGACGCGTCTTAGGGTGCAGCAGTCATCCTTAGGGTCGTCCTTCTTCTATAAATACCCTAGTTGTACCACACCACCACTACCATCTCTTTTTCTCTCTCATACAACCGCCATTGCCACCTTTTCAAACAGGAGTTTCGAGGTCCAAATTCCGGTGATCTAT
Organism: Apium graveolens; assembly: GCF_009905375.1. Classification (NCBI taxonomy): domain Eukaryota; kingdom Viridiplantae; phylum Streptophyta; class Magnoliopsida; order Apiales; family Apiaceae; genus Apium; species Apium graveolens. The sequence goes on along the minus strand of NC_133656.1, from coordinate 227,777,911 downwards.
CCAGCCATTTCCCTATTTCTTTAGCTGAATCCAACCGCCAACTCACAAGGTATGCAAATCTTCCATTACCTTCCTATTTAATTAAGCAAATTGAGTTTAATAAACAAAAAAACCCGTTCATATACTTCGAGTTCCATACACCATTCCTTGCTCTCCTTGTATGTATATGCGTATATATCTGTAGCTATAACATATTTTGCTTCCCTGATCTCCCAATTACATGTTTCCAGGATTTCATCATATTTCCCCCAAATAGTTAACGGTCGATTAACATTCCGCTATTATAATTATGTAGGACGCGTCTTCCTGTTAGGACGCGTCCTGTACCTCCTAATTTAAGACATGTTCAAGTTGTCCCAAACAAAGGTAATATAGGACCAAAGGTTTATTAGGACGCATCATTGTAGCACACCCCCCTGCGGTAGATTCTCAGGACGCGCCCCCCCAATATCCTCCTTCCATCTTTCTTTTCCTTTTCTTCTCTCCCTTTTTTTTTTTTTTTAAAAATGGACGCGTCCTCAAATTGTTATTTATTCTTTTGCAGCTGGAGGACGCGTCTTCTTCTTCACCATTTCACCCGTTTAAAGCATTCAACAAGCGTATCGGAACCTACTCCCCACACCTGATCTCTTTTAAACCCGACTTTCCCAACATCCACAGGACGAATTCCTTCCTAAGAGCAGAAAGACGCGCCTTCTGTTCCCTTAAATCAAAACCCTCAATAATGTCCAATTCCAGTTCTGACTCCATGGATCATGTTCCCATACTTTCAAGAATGGAGAAGAAGGGAGTCAAAAGGCAAAGAACTCCGGTTCTCAATACTAGGGCTGCCATTGAAGATTGGACAGACGACGAAATTGTTTTAACCACAAGCCAAAAACCCCAAAAAATAGCCATTTCAGGAGAGGACGCGTCCTATTCCCAGGACGCGTCAAATTCCCAAGGCTCGGCTCCCTCTCAGGACGCGTCACCTCTCAGCGTGAATGAATTTGAAAGGAGGATTCCTGACCCCGAAACATATCCAGTATCCCCTCAGAAATCAGACTCCCCTCTGGAACATTGGAATCCTTCAGATGTTGAAGTGGACTGTGACTGGACCAAGCTTGACACTCTAACTGAGGCAGAGAAGAATGCTAGAAGAAAAAGAGAGGGCAAGCTGGCATGCGTAGCTCTTGACTCGACGGCAACCGATTGGGAAATTCAATGGCACATGAAGTACTATGACATGGAGGGAATCTGGGCGCGCCCTCTTCGAACCATGAGGCCACACATTTTCAATGTCGGGAACCAAAGGATCCCCAGAATGGTGCTTACTCCAAAGTTAATTTCCTTGGGTGTGGGCGCGCCTTTGCATCCATACATTAAGAAAATCTTAAAATGGTACGACGTAGCTCCAGTCCAACTATCACCAAATTCATACAAACTAGCTTGGGCTCTGTTCATCATGTACCATAACTTAAGGCTGGGCGCGCCCTCAATGAAAGAATTCAGCTTCTTTTACAGCATCAGGAAATCAATTCCCGGGTACCACTTCCTGGTAGTCAACAAATGGTTGAACAACAAGGGATTCAATGAAGGTAAAATTAGCCACGAAAGAGACTGGAAGGAGCCATTCTTCTATATTTATGATGTCAAAAGGACACGCGTTCGCTTCAACCTGGAACCAAGTGAGTCCAACATTCAGGACGCGTCCCCTTTATCAGGGCGCGCCTTTTCTTTTATACCCCTTTCTTTGTCTTCTTTGTTGTAACCTATCCTCCCTTCTCTTAGATAAAAGGACCCAGAAAGAGCTTGCAGGAAAGAAGAAGAAGAGGGCAGAAAAGGTGTTACAGTATGCTGAAAAACATTTCAACCTCAAGGACATGATCACCGAGGAGAACTTGAAGAAAATAGGAGCTTTGTCCCCACGAGTGGGTTCTCTCTGCAAATTTCGAGATTTCCACAATGGGAAACCTATCCTTACCGCTTCTGAAAAGTCCAAAGGGCTCCAAGCCACAGAAATTATTCAGCCAGACATCACCAAGAAGGTGGATTTAAAGCAGGGTAAGAAATCATTGTACGTACGACGCGTCACGGCGTTAGGACGCGTCGTATTTATGCTCACTTTTTTTTTTCTTTAATTTTAGCGTAATTTATAAGAGTTACTTCATATATGCACTATCACCTTGGACGCGCCCTACCCCCCGGGCATGTCTCATTATAGAAAACGTCATACCGTTAGGACGCGCCATTACCACACATTTATTCATCTTTATGTTCATTTATATCTGACATGCACATAGACCTTTATATCATTAAATGGGCGCATCCTACTTTAGGACGCGTCTCCTTGTACCTAACTAATTCCTTTCAATATTTATATTGCAGATATGGCCTCACTCCCCAAAGGGTTTGCAATTGGGGCTTCCAAAAAACTAAGGGCAAGGAAGCAGGCTCCCATAAAGGTTGATTCAAAGGCAAAAACCCCACCTCCTGCTGCAACTCCTTCTCCTCCTCCAAAGATAATAGAGACTCCCGCGTTCGAAATTCCTGAGGGGGAGGACGCGTCTTCCAAACGCCAAAAGATCATTCCTGACGATCAGTCCTTCGTTCTTAGATACCTGGGCGCGTCCTCTGTTGGGGATTTTTCAGAGGATGAAGTCAGAGGCTGGACTTTCAGAACAGAGCAACAAACAGAAAAAAGCCATGGTGAAGGCCGCAGCCGAGCTTCACCTTCATGCCAGACAGAGTGCCAACATGGCGGCAAGGCTCAGGGCGCGTCTTGCAGTTACTGATACTGCAAAGTGCCAGGCCGAAGACAAAGTCAAATCTCTGGAAAAAACACATTGCCCTGCTCACCCAAGAAAAAGATGCTGAAATCAGACGCCTGGAAGGGGAGAGGACGCGTCTTCAAGCAGATAAGGCTGTTTTGGAAGGCAATGTCCTGCAATGGAAAAACAAGTGGACAGCGTCATCACTCTGAACTCCACCATGCAGCTGGAGCTCGACATCCTGAATGATGATAGGCTGCATGGGTGGACAGAGGAGAAAAAGCTAGTTTACCAGCATGGTTTCCAGGCTGGGTTTGAAGAATGGTGCTCTGGGTTTATTGCCAACGACCCAGAGTATACATTCTCAAAGTTTGATGCAGATACCCAGATATGGGTAAACGACTTCAGGGTAAGGGCCGCAGACTCCATCAAAAACAAGAGGATTTTCCTGGGCTTAGAGGAGGAGGACGCGTCCCCTGCTCCTCTCCAAACTCAACCTCCCCCTCAAGAAGGCCAAAACAAACCAGATGACGCGCCTCCTTTCTAGGACACGTCCTTATTTACTTGAACTATTTAAGGGTGCAGGCCCCTTGAAGCCTTGCAAATTGTAAAAACTATTTCTAAGCATTCACTCATTCTGCACCTCTTTTTTTTTTTTTTTTTTTTTTTTTTTTTTATAAATCCTTTTTGCTTTATTCATGCATATTTTTACCCAAGTCTTTTACTTTACCATGCATATGGGCGCGTCCTACTCTTAGGACGCGTCTATTTCATTCACATGCTTATCGCCCACATACATCAATTTGGGCGCGTCCTTCCCATTTGGGCGCATTTTTATATTTTCTTGTCTGCAAAAACATATGAGCACAGTACCATATTATACACAAGTTTGATCAAGGCACAAAGCTCTAACGGGCGCGTCCTAAGCAGCAGGACGCGTCCTGAGACCAAACACAGGATATCCTGGGGACATTTAATATAAAGGAGCATCAACCAAGATAACTTGGGCGCATCCTTAAAATAGTACATTTCACTTGAGTTTCATTGTTCTCTTTGTCATCCATTACTTGTTATTCACACAAAACCTTTAACTGAGGGCGCGCCCTACATCTAGGACGCGTCATGGGACCAAGCAAACTGAGCAAAAATCCTCTTAGAAAGTTTCAAAATTTTATTTATAATACGCTCTGGTGTCAAAAGTGCACCAGTCCCACGGCTACTATGCTTTGTGGGGAAATTATTTCTAAAAATTGACCCTTCAACTAGTCCCAAGGTAAGTAGTACATGCACTACCCCCCCTAGGCTAGGAGGAATTTATTTAATTCTAGCCTATAAACTGGGCATAAACCAAAATAATAAAAGAAATATGCAAGGGGCCAAAGCCACGCCTTACTGGTAATACTTTCGGAGATGTTCCGCATTCCAAGCTCGCGGAATCAGCTTCCCGTCCATGTCTTCAAGGTGATAAGTCCCCTTCCACAGGATAGACTTTATTCTGTACGGTCCTTCCCAATTAGCTCCAAACACTCCATGTTGGGGGTTCTTCGTATTGGGCATCACTTTCCTAAGTACCAAATCCCCCACCTTCAGCAACTGTCCTTTTACCTTCTTGTTATAATACCTTGCGACGCGCTGCTGATATGCTGCTAGCCTTAGCTGAGAATTTTCCCTCGTCTCCTCTAAGAGATCTAAATGAAGCCTTTGATTAACCTCAGCGTCCTCTTTCCCGTAACAGTCTCTGCGAAGTGATCCCGATCCAACTTCCACGGGGACCATAGCTTCGTAACCGTAAGTCAGCATAAACGGCGTTTCTCCCGTAGTAGATCGCGGTGTAGTGTTGTATGACCACATCACCTTCGGGAGTTCTTCAGGCCAATTCCCTTTACGTTCCTCCAGCTTGGTTTTGAGGGTATGTTTTATTATTTTGTTAACAGCCTCTGTTTGTCCATTGCTTTGAGGATGATAGACCGCCGCAAATTCCTTCTTGATTTTCAACTCCTCACATAGCTGTCGCAACTCCTTGCTATCAAATTGTTTTCCATTGTCGGAGACCAGCTTGTAAGGGATTCCAAACCTGCATACAATTGAGTTGAAAACAAAATCTCTGATTTTCTTTGCGGTGATAGTAGCCAGTGGCATAGCTTCCGCCCATTTAGTAAAGTAATCGACCGCAACCACTGCATATTTGACGTCTCCTTTAGCTTTCGGCAATTCTCCGATAAGATCGATTCCCCACATGGCGAACGGCCATGGGCTTGCCATAGGCGTCAAGAGTGTAGCCGGCATAGACGAGTAGTTTGCAAAGCGCTGGCAGCGATCACATGCCTTGACGAAATTTGTAGCATCTTCTCTCATTGTGGGCCAATAATACCCTTGGCGCAACACTTTCATTGCCAACGAGCTACCCCCCGAGTGATTGCCACAGATTCCTTCATGCACCTCTCTTAGGATGTAATTTCCTTCTCCTTCTTCAACACACCTGAGTAGAGGTTGGTTGAACCCTCTCTTGTATAGGACTTCATCGTATATCACATATCTTGCGGCTTGATAACGGAGTCGACGAGCCATAAACTTATCTTCGGGGAGTGTTCCCTTGCGAATGTAAGCTAGAATGGGCGTCATCCATGTTTCTTTGGGAGCTTCATCCACTTGCATAGTTTTCTATCTCTGGGATACTAGAACCTCCTGGATTTCAAGAGGGATGGATCCTAACAACACAGCCTCTTGTTGTGACCCCATTTTTGCCAAAGCATCCGCATTACTGTTTTTCTCCCGCGGAACGCATTCCAATCTAACTTCTTTGAACATTCCAATCAGGCGCTGTACACATCTCAAGTATAATTCTGTTCGCGGGCCTCGCGCTTGAAATCCCCCATTCACCTGATTCACTACCAACTCTGAGTCACTTCTTGCAATTAAGTTTCGCACCCCCATTTCCAGAGCGATTTTCAGGCCATTAATCAGCGCCTCATACTCCGCATCATTATTAGTTGCATAAAACTTGAAATGAATTGCACTCATCAGGTGGTGGCCTTCCGGAGATACAAGTACTATGCCCGCACCTGCTCCTCCATTGTTAACCGCCCCATCCACATGCAAGATCCACCAAGGATGCGGAAACTCCTCCAAAGACTCCTCGGCATGAGGTGGATATAGCATCACCAAAGCTTTATCATCAATTTCAGAATCAAATTCCAGCAAGAAATCGGCTAAGGCTTGCCCTTTTATCGCTGTTCGAGGCACATATTCCAAATCAAACTGTCCCAGCTCCACAGCCCATTTCAGCATTCTGCCTGATGACTCTGGTTTGTGCAGGACCTGCCGCAGCGGGTATGCTGTACGAACTTCAACTCTATGGGCTTGAAAATACGGCCGCAATTTTCTTGACGCAAGAATCAGGGCGTAAACCAGTTTCTCCATACTTGTGTAGCGAGTTTCCGCATCGTGTAACCGCTTGCTCACGTAGTACACTGGTGATTGCTGCCCGTCTTCCTCTCTTACCAGAACCGCACTGATCGAATATTCAGACACTGCGAGGTACAGTATTAGATTTTCCCCCCTCCAATGGCTTTGACAACATGGGAGGATGTCCCAGTTGCTCCTTGATTCTTTTGAAAGCCTCTTCACATTCTGACGTCCATATAAAGTCTTTCCCAGCTAATTTAATCGCCTTGAAAAACTCCTTGCATCTATCAGACGACTTGGAAACAAATCGATTTAACGCGGCGATTCTCCCAGTCAAACTCTGCACCTGTTTCACATTGGTAGGTGACTTCATATCCAACAATGCCTTGATCTTCGCGGGGTTGGCCTCAATTCCCCTGTGGTTGACAATGAAACCCGAGAAACTTTCCCGATTCCACGCCGAACACACATTTTTGCGGATTTAATTTCATACGAAACCTCCTCAAGATATTAAACATCTCCGTCAGGTGCTTGATATGGTCAGTTGTCACCTTAGATTTCACCAGCATATCGTCTACATACACTTCCATGGTTCTCCCGATTTGGTCTTTGAACATCATGTTTACCAGCCGCTGGTAGGTTGCGCCAGCGTTAATCAAGCCAAACGGCATTCCTATGTAACAGTATAACCCCCTGTCTGTAATAAAGGATGTATGTTCTTGATCGGGGGCCATACATCGGAATTTGATTGTATCCGGAGTATGCATCCATAAAACTCAACAACGCATGCCCTGCCGTCGCGTCAACCAACTGATCAATTCTTGGCAGCGGGAAGCTATCCTTTGGACATGCCTTATTGAGATCCGTGAAATCCACACATGTCCTCCACTTCCCATTCGGTTTCTTCACCAGTACTGGATTTGCAAGCCATTCGGGGTAGAACGATTCTTTGATCAACCCCACTTCCAACAACCCGGTCTACTTCTTCTTTTAATGCTATCGCCCTTTCTCCACTTACTGGGCGGCGTTTCTGGCGTATGCCCTTGCAATTCGGGAGGATATTCAAACGGTGACACATTACTTCCGGGTCGATCCCTATCATATCTGAATGACTCCATGCGAAAACATCGAGGTTTGCAATTAGAAAGCGGGTAAGACCTCCCCTCATCTCCTCATCCAACTGAGATCCCACTTTCAAAACCCTGCTTGGGTCATTTTTATCAACTGGAATAGATATTGTGTCTTCGGCCGGTCCCGTTTTTTCAATAGGCATAGGGATCCTGGGATCCAAATCGAAATCAAAGTCTCGGGGGTCTTCAATTTCCACTTTTTCACCTGAGGGCACGTCCTCGTTTGGAGGAGCATCAACCTCAACTTCATTCAAGGGCGCATCCTTCTTTTGAGGAGCATCAACCTTGCAGTTATCGCCGAGACCTTGCAAAATCTCACTTCTCCCTTCCAACTTTTCCCCGTTAACCTCTTTCTGCGTGATTCCCTCTGTATTACTCACCATCACTTCTTCTACACTACGGATTTTCGAAACACGTCCCTGCGTCACAAAAGGTTCCTAGAGGTATTGGTTTCTTCCTTTCCGGGGTTCTCAAGAAAATAGTGGGCATGGACCTCTCCACTCGGTTTTGTATGAATATCTTCTATATCTTCAAATGGGAGACCTTTCCCTTCATACCTTCTTCTGCGAAATTCCTTGACAGCCTTGTGATAGCAGTCACGTGACTCATACTGTGACCCTCTCAGGCTGCCAACTCCGTTTGGCGTCGGGAATTTTATCATCAAGTGGTGTATCGAGGTTATCACCCTGAACGCCCGCAACCAAGGCCTGCCGACCAGTACGTTGTGCGCGGAATCCTGATCTAGCACCTTAAAATCTATCATTTGAGTAACCGACAAAGCCCCTTCCCCAAGCGTGACGGGAAGCCTGACTGAGCCCATAACTCTCACTGCTTCCCCCGTAAAGCCATAGACGTGCGCATCTTCAAAATACATGTCACTATCTGGGAAACCCAGCTTTTTGTAGGTGCTATAGTACAAGATGTTTGTAGAACTCCCATTATCCAGGAACACTCGATGTACGTTCATTGCCCCAATAAGCATGGTAATCACCAGCGCATCGTTGTGAGGATGATGCACCCACCTAGATTCTTTTTCCCTGAATGTAATATCAGCGGACTCCCCCTTAAAGACCTTCGGGGGTCTATCTTCCAAGCTGTGGATGTTAGTGAGCGGTGGATGTCGCGCTTCTCTCGCATTTCTCTCAAGTGCTCGATTACTGTCACCAACAAAAGGGTGTCCTCCAAAAATTGCCCTGATGCTGCCGGCCCTCTGAAACTTGACCTCCGCTGTTTTCTCAACATCCCCCGCCCGCGGGGGTTGTTTTTCATCTTTACCCTTGTCATCAAGTCCCCTGCGTCGCTTCACCTTGTCGATCCATTCTCCTAGGTGTCCAGCCTTGATCAATTCCTCAATCTCATCCCGCAAGTGACGACACTCGTGGGTGTCATGGCCAGTAGACTCATGGTAATCACAGTACTTCTTTTTATCTCTGCTTTGCCACGAAGTTAGACGGTCGGGCTTCTTGAAGATTCCCCTGTCCTTATTTACCTCGAAGATATGATCAATGGACGCCGCCAGCGGGGTATAATTGCTGACTCTTCTCTCGTAGTTCGATGGTGGGCTCCATTCTCTTCGCGAGCTCACAGAGTTTACCCTGTTAGGGCTTCTGGCGTTTCGCCGATAACCCGGACTTACAGATCTGTCCCTTCTCTTGGATCGCCCCTTGGAGTTATAGGTATCATCATTCTTTTTTGTTTCTGCAAGCGACTGCTCGATTGCTTTGAACGACTCCGCCTGTGCGAGCACATCAGCCAATGACACTGGGTCTTTCCCTTGTAGGTGTTTCCAGAAATCCGTCCCCACACGCAACCCAGCTATAAGCAATATTTTCAATGTTTCGTCGGTTGCACCCCTCACCAAAGTAGATTCTGCATTAAACCTCTTAAAATATGAAGTCAAACTCTCTCCTTCCTTTTGTTTCACATTAGCCAGCGTGGTAACAGGTGGTGTGTACTTCACCGCGGCTTGGAATTGTGTCAAAAACAAAGTTTTCATCTGTTCCCAGGATGTAATTATACCTGGACCCAGCTTTTGGAACCACTGCTGAGCGCCTTCTCTGAAAGTGGCTGCCAAGAGACGGCATCGAGCCAAATCAGGTACTTGATATACATCCATTTCAATGTTAAAACGGCCCAAGAACTCCACAGGATCAGAGTTCCCGTGGAAACGCAAGTCGTTGGTTGTGTTCCGGTATCCCGCGGGCAATTGCGCCTCCCTCACAATAGCAGCAAAAGGAGAAGGAGCTTGCGCTGTCGCCGTTACTCTTCCTCCCTCAAGATGGTTGAGTAACCGCTTGAGGTCGTTCACATTAAACGTTCCTACCCCAGGAATGGTTTGAACATTAGGCTGCTGGGGCTGTTCCGCGACTTGCTGAAATTCCCCTTGATCACCCCCCGGGTGTGGCGGAGGATCTCGCCGCCCCTCACCTTGAGGCTGCGGCGGTGGCATATTACCATTTTGGTTCTGAACGTTTTCCCGTACACGAGGTTCATCCTGACCGTGTCGCGGAATTTCGTCATTGTTCTGCATTCTTACTTGAGTCCGCCCGCCGTCCTGGTCATGAGGACGCGCCCCAGACCTATTACCAGTGACGCTGTGGGAAGCTACGGGGATAACGACGGGGATTTCTCCGGCGGAGTGTGTTCCACCTCTCCTACCATTGTAAGGGGCTCTTCCGTATTGATATCCCATTCTTCCCCGTCTATTCCTCTGATATCCCCGGTAGTAATTCCCGGGCCTTCCTCGCGGGGGAGCACGCTCGTGCTCGCGGTGCCGCGCCCCGTCATCCCTTTGGAATGCAGGGGGCACACGCGTTGTGTCACGGGGCATCGCCTCTCCGGCGTTTCCTTCCCTTTGCCATTCTAGCAGCAACATTCTCAAATCGTCATCCTCCAACCTTATGCCAAGCCTCCTTTTCAAGGCTGAAAGATCCCTTCCTTCCTCGTCTTGGTTTTGAGCGTTCTCCGCACGACGACGCTCGTCCATCGTACGCCCAGACCTATGTGGGTGTGGCACTACCTGGTTGCCTAGGCTAGGCATTTCTCTGCCTTCAGTGTCCTCATCCGCAAGCTCCACAATAGGTTCTACGTCATCCGAATATTGCAAACGCCGTGGAGTGATTCGCGTGTGATCCCCGCTCCCCTGTGTATCTCCCTCAACTACAGGGGCTTTCCCCAAGGCATGACCATGACGGGGGAAACGACGACCTCTCCTCGTCTTTCGGCGCTCCACCGTACTCAGTCTTGAGTTAAAACTGTTAAGAGTATCCCCCATGTGATACAGTTGCTCCAATATATCAGCGTTGCTGATGAGAATTGGAGGTGTTCCCCCCACATCTGGAGCCCTCGGTGGATCCGCCATGTTTCTGGGAACGTAAGGTTCGTGGCGAGCATAGCGCCCCCCCGCCTTCTTCTTCAGACCTGCTGTCACTTCCATCATAAGAACTTCCATCACGGTTGTAAGACATCTTTTCCTCCTAAGATTGCGATCTTAATTAGCGCCCCTCCTTCTAGCGCCAATTTGTTGACGGAGGAATTTGGTATCAACAAAGATTGAGGTTTCTCGCCGGAATTAAGATCTGTGACGGTGGTTCTTTGCCGGAAACTTAAGCGGTGTATGGTTGATTGTGGTTATTTTAGGCTGAGATTGATCAGAGTAAGTGGTGGCTCTCTTATCAGCTCTCAACTTCTTACCCTCTCAATGTGCCTACGTACCCTTTATATAGGGATCAAGCCTGACGTAGTTCTCGTAGAACAAGAAGTCTAACGCGTTGAGACTTCTTACTCCTAAGCCCAGTAGAAGCCCATCCGATATCCATCTTCCGCTAGCTTTAGGAATGTCCAACTATGAGGCCCAACCGCAAAGGCCCAAGGCTCGTCCGTAATCGTAGGACTTCACGGATAGTGCATCTCCCTGCGCAAGGATAACACTCCGCTACAGCTATCTCCCTTGATTTACGAACGCAGGTATAGCCACGGTTCACCCCAAGTGCCAGACGCGTCCCTGTCCCCCGAATGAGGATAACCCACCAGATAACAGGACAGGTGATCCCAAGCTCTTGGGTGCAAAGTGCAGGATGACTCCAAAGTTCTCCAACGAGGATACCCGTTGAATACAAGAACAGAGCTCCCAAAGCACACACCAAAGTAAACCCCACATCCCCAACGAGGACACCCGTTGAATACAGGAGGAGGCCTTCAATCATCAGGTACACCCCTGGAGGCCTTCAAGCTTTTCACGGACATCCCCCTCCTTGACCGTCTCAAGGAGGGAATTCTTCAAAGAATACCTGCAACAAATATGTTAGTAAAAATACCTCTGCATTGCTCCTTTCCATGCGTGCTTTGTCCTGAGCTCATCCTTGAGAATACATTTACCACACAGAGGACGCGTCCTAAGACATTGGGCGCGTCCTCACCCTCTAGGCACGCGCTCCAACCTTTATTAGCCTAGCGACTACAATTGCCAAATATGGACGCGTCCTGCATCCTTTGACGCGCTCTACACTAGGTAGGTACCTCTAAACCTCCTTTCCACAAAAATTAGTCTTTAAAAACATTTCCACAACAAGTGGGCGCGTCCCAAGCTCATGGGCGCGGCTTCTCCTTTCAATATCTTCCTCCCCATCTCTTAACACAACCCAAGATACAATCTACACAATCATGGACGCGTCTTAAGACTAGGACGCGTCCTCCCCTCATGTGTTGCGGCCTAAAACCTAATCCTTCATCCTTTTGTCCCAATTCAATTCCAATTAACCCGTACTTGACCCGAGACGATCCAGTACCAAATTTTGGCTATAACAACTACCCCCCAAATTCCATTTGCAGTTTAAAAACAAAATTGGAATTTCTCTTCAAGCGAAATTTGGCTCAAAATATGTAGACGCGTCATGACAGGAAGACGCGTCTTAGGGTGCAGCAGTCATCCTTAGGGTCGTCCTTCTTCTATAAATACCCTAGTTGTACCACACCACCACTACCATCTCTTTTTCTCTCTCATACAACCGCCATTGCCACCTTTTCAAACAGGAGTTTCGAGGTCCAAATTCCGGTGATCTATCCAGCCATTTCCCTATTTCTTTAGCTGAATCCAACCGCCAACTCACAAGGTATGCAAATCTTCCATTACCTTCCTATTTAATTAAGCAAATTGAGTTTAATAAACAAAAAACCCGTTCATATACTTCGAGTTCCATACACCATTCCTTGCTCTCCTTGTATGTATATGCGTATATATCTGTAGCTATAACATATTTTGCTTCCCTGATCTCCCAATTACATGTTTCCAGGATTTCATCATATTTCCCCCAAATAGTTAACGGTCGATTAACATTCCGCTATTATAATTATGTAGGACGCGTCTTCCTGTTAGGACGCGTCCTGTACCTCCTAATTTAAGACATGTTCAAGTTGTCCCAAACAAAGGTAATATAGGACCAAAGGTTTATTAGGACGCATCATTGTAGCACACCCCCCTGCGGTAGATTCTCAGGACGCGCCCCCCCCAATATCCTCCTTCCATCTTTCTTTTCCTTTTCTTCTCTCCCTTTTTTTTTTTTTTTAAAAATGGACGCGTCCTCAAATTGTTATTTATTCTTTTGCAGCTGGAGGACGCGTCTTCTTCTTCACCATTTCACCCGTTTAAAGCATTCAACAAGCGTATCGGAACCTACTCCCCACACCTGATCTCTTTTAAACCCGACTTTCCCAACATCCACAGGACGAATTCCTTCCTAAGAGCAGAAAGACGCGCCTTCTGTTCCCTTAAATCAAAACCCTCAATAATGTCCAATTCCAGTTCTGACTCCATGGATCATGTTCCCATACTTTCAAGAATGGAGAAGAAGGGAGTCAAAAGGCAAAGAACTCCGGTTCTCAATACTAGGGCTGCCATTGAAGATTGGACAGACGACGAAATTGTTTTAACCACAAGCCAAAAACCCCAAAAAATAGCCATTTCAGGAGAGGACGCGTCCTATTCCCAGGACGCGTCAAATTCCCAAGGCTCGGCTCCCTCTCAGGACGCGTCACCTCTCAGCGTGAATGAATTTGAAAGGAGGATTCCTGACCCCGAAACATATCCAGTATCCCCTCAGAAATCAGACTCCCCTCTGGAACATTGGAATCCTTCAGATGTTGAAGTGGACTGTGACTGGACCAAGCTTGACACTCTAACTGAGGCAGAGAAGAATGCTAGAAGAAAAAGAGAGGGCAAGCTGGCATGCGTAGCTCTTGACTCGACGGCAACCGATTGGGAAATTCAATGGCACATGAAGTACTATGACATGGAGGGAATCTGGGCGCGCCCTCTTCGAACCATGAGGCCACACATTTTCAATGTCGGGAACCAAAGGATCCCCAGAATGGTGCTTACTCCAAAGTTAATTTCCTTGGGTGTGGGCGCGCCTTTGCATCCATACATTAAGAAAATCTTAAAATGGTACGACGTAGCTCCAGTCCAACTATCACCAAATTCATACAAACTAGCTTGGGCTCTGTTCATCATGTACCATAACTTAAGGCTGGGCGCGCCCTCAATGAAAGAATTCAGCTTCTTTTACAGCATCAGGAAATCAATTCCCGGGTACCACTTCCTGGTAGTCAACAAATGGTTGAACAACAAGGGATTCAATGAAGGTAAAATTAGCCACGAAAGAGACTGGAAGGAGCCATTCTTCTATATTTATGATGTCAAAAGGACACGCGTTCGCTTCAACCTGGAACCAAGTGAGTCCAACATTCAGGACGCGTCCCCTTTATCAGGGCGCGCCTTTTCTTTTATACCCCTTTCTTTGTCTTCTTTGTTGTAACCTATCCTCCCTTCTCTTAGATAAAAGGACCCAGAAAGAGCTTGCAGGAAAGAAGAAGAAGAGGGCAGAAAAGGTGTTACAGTATGCTGAAAAACATTTCAACCTCAAGGACATGATCACCGAGGAGAACTTGAAGAAAATAGGAGCTTTGTCCCCACGAGTGGGTTCTCTCTGCAAATTTCGAGATTTCCACAATGGGAAACCTATCCTTACCGCTTCTGAAAAGTCCAAAGGGCTCCAAGCCACAGAAATTATTCAGCCAGACATCACCAAGAAGGTGGATTTAAAGCAGGGTAAGAAATCATTGTACGTACGACGCGTCACGGCGTTAGGACGCGTCGTATTTATGCTCACTTTTTTTTTCTTTAATTTTAGCGTAATTTATAAGAGTTACTTCATATATGCACTATCACCTTGGACGCGCCCTACCCCCCGGGCATGTCTCATTATAGAAAACGTCATACCGTTAGGACGCGCCATTACCACACATTTATTCATCTTTATGTTCATTTATATCTGACATGCACATAGACCTTTATATCATTAAATGGGCGCATCCTACTTTTAGGACGCGTCTCCTTGTACCTAACTAATTCCTTTCAATATTTATATTGCAGATATGGCCTCACTCCCCAAAGGGTTTGCAATTGGGGCTTCCAAAAAACTAAGGGCAAGGAAGCAGGCTCCCATAAAGGTTGATTCAAAGGCAAAAACCCCACCTCCTGCTGCAACTCCTTCTCCTCCTCCAAAGATAATAGAGACTCCCGCGTTCGAAATTCCTGAGGGGGAGGACGCGTCTTCCAAACGCCAAAAGATCATTCCTGACGATCAGTCCTTCGTTCTTAGATACCTGGGCGCGTCCTCTGTTGGGGATTTTTCAGAGGATGAAGTCAGAGGCTGGACTTTCAGAACAGAGCAACAAACAGAAAAAGCCATGGTGAAGGCCGCAGCCGAGCTTCACCTTCATGCCAGACAGAGTGCCAACATGGCGGCAAGGCTCAGGGCGCGTCTTGCAGTTACTGATACTGCAAAGTGCCAGGCCGAAGACAAAGTCAAATCTCTGGAAAAACACATTGCCCTGCTCACCCAAGAAAAAGATGCTGAAATCAGACGCCTGGAAGGGGAGAGGGACGCGTCTTCAAGCAGATAAGGCTGTTTTGGAAGGCAATGTCACTGCAATGGAAAAACAAGTGGACAGCGTCATCACTCTGAACTCCACCATGCAGCTGGAGCTCGACATCCTGAATGATGATAGGCTGCATGGGTGGACAGAGGAGAAAAAGCTAGTTTACCAGCATGGTTTCCAGGCTGGGTTTGAAGAATGGTGCTCTGGGTTTATTGCCAACGACCCAGAGTATACATTCTCAAAGTTTGATGCAGATACCCAGATATGGGTAAACGACTTCAGGGTAAGGGCCGCAGACTCCATCAAAAACAAGAGGATTTTCCTGGGCTTAGAGGAGGAGGACGCGTCCCCTGCTCCTCTCCAAACTCAACCTCCCCCTCAAGAAGGCCAAAACAAACCAGATGACGCGCCTCCTTTCTAGGACACGTCCTTATTTACTTGAACTATTTAAGGGTGCAGGCCCCTTGAAGCCTTGCAAATTGTAAAAACTATTTCTAAGCATTCACTCATTCTGCACCTCTTTTTTTTTTTTTTTTTTTTTTTTTTTTTATAAATCCTTTTTGCTTTATTCATGCATATTTTTACCCAAGTCTTTTACTTTACCATGCATATGGGCGCGTCCTACTCTTAGGACGCGTCTATTTCATTCACATGCTTATCGCCCACATACATCAATTTGGGCGCGTCCTTCCCATTTGGGCGCATTTTTATATTTTCTTGTCTGCAAAAACATATGAGCACAGTACCATATTATACACAAGTTTGATCAAGGCACAAAGCTCTAACGGGCGCGTCCTAAGCAGCAGGACGCGTCCTGAGACCAAACACAGGATATCCTGGGGACATTTAATATAAAGGAGCATCAACCAAGATAACTTGGGCGCATCCTTAAAATAGTACATTTCACTTGAGTTTCATTGTTCTCTTTGTCATCCATTACTTGTTATTCACACAAAACCTTTAACTGAGGGCGCGCCCTACATCTAGGACGCGTCATGGGACCAAGCAAACTGAGCAAAAATCCTCTTAGAAAGTTTCAAAATTTTATTTATAATACGCTCTGGTGTCAAAAGTGCACCAGTCCCACGGCTACTATGCTTTGTGGGGAAATTATTTCTAAAAATTGACCCTTCAACTAGTCCCAAGGTAAGTAGTACATGCACTACCCCCCCTAGGCTAGGAGGAATTTATTTAATTCTAGCCTATAAACTGGGCATAAACCAAAATAATAAAAGAAATATGCAAGGGGCCAAAGCCACGCCTTACTGGTAATACTTTCGGAGATGTTCCGCATTCCAAGCTCGCGGAATCAGCTTCCCGTCCATGTCTTCAAGGTGATAAGTCCCCTTCCACAGGATAGACTTTATTCTGTACGGTCCTTCCCAATTAGCTCCAAACACTCCATGTTGGGGGTTCTTCGTATTGGGCATCACTTTCCTAAGTACCAAATCCCCCACCTTCAGCAACTGTCCTTTTACCTTCTTGTTATAATACCTTGCGACGCGCTGCTGATATGCTGCTAGCCTTAGCTGAGAATTTTCCCTCGTCTCCTCTAAGAGATCTAAATGAAGCCTTTGATTAACCTCAGCGTCCTCTTTCCCGTAACAGTCTCTGCGAAGTGATCCCGATCCAACTTCCACGGGGACCATAGCTTCGTAACCGTAAGTCAGCATAAACGGCGTTTCTCCCGTAGTAGATCGCGGTGTAGTGTTGTATGACCACATCACCTTCGGGAGTTCTTCAGGCCAATTCCCTTTACGTTCCTCCAGCTTGGTTTTGAGGGTATGTTTTATTATTTTGTTAACAGCCTCTGTTTGTCCATTGCTTTGAGGATGATAGACCGCCGCAAATTCCTTCTTGATTTTCAACTCCTCACATAGCTGTCGCAACTCCTTGCTATCAAATTGTTTTCCATTGTCGGAGACCAGCTTGTAAGGGATTCCAAACCTGCATACAATTGAGTTGAAAACAAAATCTCTGATTTTCTTTGCGGTGATAGTAGCCAGTGGCATAGCTTCCGCCCATTTAGTAAAGTAATCGACCGCAACCACTGCATATTTGACGTCTCCTTTAGCTTTCGGCAATTCTCCGATAAGATCGATTCCCCACATGGCGAACGGCCATGGGCTTGCCATAGGCGTCAAGAGTGTAGCCGGCATAGACGAGTAGTTTGCAAAGCGCTGGCAGCGATCACATGCCTTGACGAAATTTGTAGCATCTTCTCTCATTGTGGGCCAATAATACCCTTGGCGCAACACTTTCATTGCCAACGAGCTACCCCCCGAGTGATTGCCACAGATTCCTTCATGCACCTCTCTTAGGATGTAATTTCCTTCTCCTTCTTCAACACACCTGAGTAGAGGTTGGTTGAACCCTCTCTTGTATAGGACTTCATCGTATATCACATATCTTGCGGCTTGATAACGGAGTCGACGAGCCATAAACTTATCTTCGGGGAGTGTTCCCTTGCGAATGTAAGCTAGAATGGGCGTCATCCATGTTTCTTTGGGAGCTTCATCCACTTGCATAGTTTCTATCTCTGGGATACTAGGAACCTCCTGGATTTCAAGAGGGATGGATCCTAACAACACAGCCTCTTGTTGTGACCCCATTTTTGCCAAAGCATCCGCATTACTGTTTTTCTCCCGCGGAACGCATTCCAATCTAACTTCTTTGAACATTCCAATCAGGCGCTGTACACATCTCAAGTATAATTCTGTTCGCGGGCCTCGCGCTTGAAATCCCCCATTCACCTGATTCACTACCAACTCTGAGTCACTTCTTGCAATTAAGTTTCGCACCCCCCATTTCCAGAGCGATTTTCAGGCCATTAATCAGCGCCTCATACTCCGCATCATTATTAGTTGCATAAAACTTGAAATGAATTGCACTCATCAGGTGGTGGCCTTCCGGAGATACAAGTACTATGCCCGCACCTGCTCCTCCATTGTTAACCGCCCCCATCCACATGCAAGATCCACCAAGGATGCGGAAACTCCTCCAAAGACTCCTCGGCATGAGGTGGATATAGCATCACCAAAGCTTTATCATCAATTTCAGAATCAAATTCCAGCAAGAAATCGGCTAAGGCTTGCCCTTTTATCGCTGTTCGAGGCACATATTCCAAATCAAACTGTCCCAGCTCCACAGCCCATTTCAGCATTCTGCCTGATGACTCTGGTTTGTGCAGGACCTGCCGCAGCGGGTATGCTGTACGAACTTCAACTCTATGGGCTTGAAAATACGGCCGCAATTTTCTTGACGCAAGAATCAGGGCGTAAACCAGTTTCTCCATACTTGTGTAGCGAGTTTCCGCATCGTGTAACCGCTTGCTCACGTAGTACACTGGTGATTGCTGCCCGTCTTCCTCTCTTACCAGAACCGCACTGATCGAATATTCAGACACTGCGAGGTACAGTATTAGATTTTCCCCCTCCAATGGCTTTGACAACATGGGAGGATGTCCCAGTTGCTCCTTGATTCTTTTGAAAGCCTCTTCACATTCTGACGTCCATATAAAGTCTTTCCCAGCTAATTTAATCGCCTTGAAAAACTCCTTGCATCTATCAGACGACTTGGAAACAAATCGATTTAACGCGGCGATTCTCCCAGTCAAACTCTGCACCTGTTTCACATTGGTAGGTGACTTCATATCCAACAATGCCTTGATCTTCGCGGGGTTGGCCTCAATTCCCCTGTGGTTGACAATGAACCCGAGAAACTTTCCCGATTCCACGCCGAACACACATTTTTGCGGATTTAATTTCATACGAAACCTCCTCAAGATATTAAACATCTCCGTCAGGTGCTTGATATGGTCAGTTGTCACCTTAGATTTCACCAGCATATCGTCTACATACACTTCCATGGTTCTCCCGATTTGGTCTTTGAACATCATGTTTACCAGCCGCTGGTAGGTTGCGCCAGCGTTAATCAAGCCAAACGGCATTCCTATGTAACAGTATAACCCCCTGTCTGTAATAAAGGATGTATGTTCTTGATCGGGGCCATACATCGGAATTTGATTGTATCCGGAGTATGCATCCATAAAACTCAACAACGCATGCCCTGCCGTCGCGTCAACCAACTGATCAATTCTTGGCAGCGGGAAGCTATCCTTTGGACATGCCTTATTGAGATCCGTGAAATCCACACATGTCCTCCACTTCCCATTCGGTTTCTTCACCAGTACTGGATTTGCAAGCCATTCGGGGTAGAACGATTCTTTGATCAACCCCACTTCCAACAACCGGTCTACTTCTTCTTTTAATGCTATCGCCCTTTCTCCACTTACTGGGCGGCGTTTCTGGCGTATGCCCTTGCAATTCGGGAGGATATTCAAACGGTGACACATTACTTCCGGGTCGATCCCTATCATATCTGAATGACTCCATGCGAAAACATCGAGGTTTGCAATTAGAAAGCGGGTAAGACCTCCCCTCATCTCCTCATCCAACTGAGATCCCACTTTCAAAACCCTGCTTGGGTCATTTTTATCAACTGGAATAGATATTGTGTCTTCGGCCGGTCCCGTTTTTTCAATAGGCATAGGGATCCTGGGATCCAAATCGAAATCAAAGTCTCGGGGGTCTTCAATTTCCACTTTTTCACCTGAGGGCACGTCCTCGTTTGGAGGAGCATCAACCTCAACTTCATTCAAGGGCGCATCCTTCTTTTGAGGAGCATCAACCTTGCAGTTATCGCCGAGACCTTGCAAAATCTCACTTCTCCCTTCCAACTTTTCCCCGTTAACCTCTTTCTGCGTGATTCCCTCTGTATTACTCACCATCACTTCTTCTACACTACGGATTTTCGAAACACGTCCCTGCGTCACAAAAAGGTTCCTAGAGGTATTGGTTTCTTCCTTTCCGGGGTTCTCAAGAAAATAGTGGGCATGGACCTCTCCACTCGGTTTTGTATGAATATCTTCTATATCTTCAAATGGGAGACCTTTCCCTTCATACCTTCTTCTGCGAAATTCCTTGACAGCCTTGTGATAGCAGTCACGTGACTCATACTGTGACCCTCTCAGGCTGCCAACTCCGTTTGGCGTCGGGAATTTTATCATCAAGTGGTGTATCGAGGTTATCACCCTGAACGCCCGCAACCAAGGCCTGCCGACCAGTACGTTGTGCGCGGAATCCTGATCTAGCACCTTAAAATCTATCATTTGAGTAACCGACAAAGCCCCTTCCCCAAGCGTGACGGGAAGCCTGACTGAGCCCATAACTCTCACTGCTTCCCCCGTAAAGCCATAGACGTGCGCATCTTCAAAATACATGTCACTATCTGGGAAACCCAGCTTTTTGTAGGTGCTATAGTACAAGATGTTTGTAGAACTCCCATTATCCAGGAACACTCGATGTACGTTCATTGCCCCAATAAGCATGGTAATCACCAGCGCATCGTTGTGAGGATGATGCACCCACCTAGATTCTTTTTCCCTGAATGTAATATCAGCGGACTCCCCCTTAAAGACCTTCGGGGGTCTATCTTCCAAGCTGTGGATGTTAGTGAGCGGTGGATGTCGCGCTTCTCTCGCATTTCTCTCAAGTGCTCGATTACTGTCACCAACAAAAGGGTGTCCTCCAAAAATTGCCCTGATGCTGCCGGCCCTCTGAAACTTGACCTCCGCTGTTTTCTCAACATCCCCCGCCCGCGGGGGTTGTTTTTCATCTTTACCCTTGTCATCAAGTCCCCTGCGTCGCTTCACCTTGTCGATCCATTCTCCTAGGTGTCCAGCCTTGATCAATTCCTCAATCTCATCCCGCAAGTGACGACACTCGTGGGTGTCATGGCCAGTAGACTCATGGTAATCACAGTACTTCTTTTTATCTCTGCTTTGCCACGAAGTTAGACGGTCGGGCTTCTTGAAGATTCCCCTGTCCTTATTTACCTCGAAGATATGATCAATGGACGCCGCCAGCGGGGTATAATTGCTGACTCTTCTCTCGTAGTTCGATGGTGGGCTCCATTCTCTTCGCGAGCTCACAGAGTTTACCCTGTTAGGGCTTCTGGCGTTTCGCCGATAACCCGGACTTACAGATCTGTCCCTTCTCTTGGATCGCCCCTTGGAGTTATAGGTATCATCATTCTTTTTTGTTTCTGCAAGCGACTGCTCGATTGCTTTGAACGACTCCGCCTGTGCGAGCACATCAGCCAATGACACTGGGTCTTTCCCTTGTAGGTGTTTCCAGAAATCCGTCCCCACACGCAACCCAGCTATAAGCAATATTTTCAATGTTTCGTCGGTTGCACCCCTCACCAAAGTAGATTCTGCATTAAACCTCTTAAAATATGAAGTCAAACTCTCTCCTTCCTTTTGTTTCACATTAGCCAGCGTGGTAACAGGTGGTGTGTACTTCACCGCGGCTTGGAATTGTGTCAAAAACAAAGTTTTCATCTGTTCCCAGGATGTAATTATACCTGGACCCAGCTTTTGGAACCACTGCTGAGCGCCTTCTCTGAAAGTGGCTGCCAAGAGACGGCATCGAGCCAAATCAGGTACTTGATATACATCCATTTCAATGTTAAAACGGCCCAAGAACTCCACAGGATCAGAGTTCCCGTGGAAACGCAAGTCGTTGGTTGTGTTCCGGTATCCCGCGGGCAATTGCGCCTCCCTCACAATAGCAGCAAAAGGAGAAGGAGCTTGCGCTGTCGCCGTTACTCTTCCTCCCTCAAGATGGTTGAGTAACCGCTTGAGGTCGTTCACATTAAACGTTCCTACCCCAGGAATGGTTTGAACATTAGGCTGCTGGGGCTGTTCCGCGACTTGCTGAAATTCCCCTTGATCACCCCCCGGGTGTGGCGGAGGATCTCGCCGCCCCTCACCTTGAGGCTGCGGCGGTGGCATATTACCATTTTGGTTCTGAACGTTTTCCCGTACACGAGGTTCATCCTGACCGTGTCGCGGAATTTCGTCATTGTTCTGCATTCTTACTTGAGTCCGCCCGCCGTCCTGGTCATGAGGACGCGCCCCAGACCTATTACCAGTGACGCTGTGGGAAGCTACGGGGATAACGACGGGGATTTCTCCGGCGGAGTGTGTTCCACCTCTCCTACCATTGTAAGGGGCTCTTCCGTATTGATATCCCATTCTTCCCCGTCTATTCCTCTGATATCCCCGGTAGTAATTCCCGGGCCTTCCTCGCGGGGGAGCACGCTCGTGCTCGCGGTGCCGCGCCCCGTCATCCCTTTGGAATGCAGGGGGCACACGCGTTGTGTCACGGGGCATCGCCTCTCCGGCGTTTCCTTCCCTTTGCCATTCTAGCAGCAACATTCTCAAATCGTCATCCTCCAACCTTATGCCAAGCCTCCTTTTCAAGGCTGAAAGATCCCTTCCTTCCTCGTCTTGGTTTTGAGCGTTCTCCGCACGACGACGCTCGTCCATCGTACGCCCAGACCTATGTGGGTGTGGCACTACCTGGTTGCCTAGGCTAGGCATTTCTCTGCCTTCAGTGTCCTCATCCGCAAGCTCCACAATAGGTTCTACGTCATCCGAATATTGCAAACGCCGTGGAGTGATTCGCGTGTGATCCCCGCTCCCCTGTGTATCTCCCTCAACTACAGGGGCTTTCCCCAAGGCATGACCATGACGGGGGAAACGACGACCTCTCCTCGTCTTTCGGCGCTCCACCGTACTCAGTCTTGAGTTAAAACTGTTAAGAGTATCCCCCATGTGATACAGTTGCTCCAATATATCAGCGTTGCTGATGAGAATTGGAGGTGTTCCCCCCACATCTGGAGCCCTCGGTGGATCCGCCATGTTTCTGGGAACGTAAGGTTCGTGGCGAGCATAGCGCCCCCCGCCTTCTTCTTCAGACCTGCTGTCACTTCCATCATAAGAACTTCCATCACGGTTGTAAGACATCTTTTCCTCCTAAGATTGCGATCTTAATTAGCGCCCCTCCTTCTAGCGCCAATTTGTTGACGGAGGAATTTGGTATCAACAAAGATTGAGGTTTCTCGCCGGAATTAAGATCTGTGACGGTGGTTCTTTGCCGGAAACTTAAGCGGTGTATGGTTGATTGTGGTTATTTTAGGCTGAGATTGATCAGAGTAAGTGGTGGCTCTCTTATCAGCTCTCAACTTCTTACCCTCTCAATGTGCCTACGTACCCTTTATATAGGGATCAAGCCTGACGTAGTTCTCGTAGAACAAGAAGTCTAACGCGTTGAGACTTCTTACTCCTAAGCCCAGTAGAAGCCCATCCGATATCCATCTTCCGCTAGCTTTAGGAATGTCCAACTATGAGGCCCAACCGCAAAGGCCCAAGGCTCGTCCGTAATCGTAGGACTTCACGGATAGTGCATCTCCCTGCGCAAGGATAACACTCCGCTACAGCTATCTCCCTTGATTTACGAACGCAGGTATAGCCACGGTTCACCCCAAGTGCCAGACGCGTCCCTGTCCCCCGAATGAGGATAACCCACCAGATAACAGGACAGGTGATCCCAAGCTCTTGGGTGCAAAGTGCAGGATGACTCCAAAGTTCTCCAACGAGGATACCCGTTGAATACAAGAACAGAGCTCCCAAAGCACACACCAAAGTAAACCCCACATCCCCAACGAGGACACCCGTTGAATACAGGAGGAGGCCTTCAATCATCAGGTACACCCCTGGAGGCCTTCAAGCTTTTCACGGACATCCCCCTCCTTGACCGTCTCAAGGAGGGAATTCTTCAAAGAATACCTGCAACAAATATGTTAGTAAAAATACCTCTGCATTGCTCCTTTCCATGCGTGCTTTGTCCTGAGCTCATCCTTGAGAATACATTTACCACACAGAGGACGCGTCCTAAGACATTGGGCGCGTCCTCACCCTCTAGGCACGCGCTCCAACCTTTATTAGCCTAGCGACTACAATTGCCAAATATGGACGCGTCCTGCATCCTTTGACGCGCTCTACACTAGGTAGGTACCTCTAAACCTCCTTTCCACAAAAATTAGTCTTTAAAAACATTTCCACAACAAGTGGGCGCGTCCCAAGCTCATGGGCGCGGCTTCTCCTTTCAATATCTTCCTCCCCATCTCTTAACACAACCCAAGATACAATCTACACAATCATGGACGCGTCTTAAGACTAGGACGCGTCCTCCCCTCATGTGTTGCGGCCTAAAACCTAATCCTTCATCCTTTTGTCCCAATTCAATTCCAATTAACCCGTACTTGACCCGAGACGATCCAGTACCAAATTTTGGCTATAACAACTACCCCCCAAATTCCATTTGCAGTTTAAAAACAAAATTGGAATTTCTCTTCAAGCGAAATTTGGCTCAAAATATGTAGACGCGTCATGACAGGAAGACGCGTCTTAGGGTGCAGCAGTCATCCTTAGGGTCGTCCTTCTTCTATAAATACCCTAGTTGTACCACACCACCACTACCATCTCTTTTTCTCTCTCATACAACCGCCATTGCCACCTTTTCAAACAGGAGTTTCGAGGTCCAAATTCCGGTGATCTATCCAGCCATTTCCCTATTTCTTTAGCTGAATCCAACCGCCAACTCACAAGGTATGCAAATCTTCCATTACCTTCCTATTTAATTAAGCAAATTGAGTTTAATAAACAAAAAACCCGTTCATATACTTCGAGTTCCATACACCATTCCTTGCTCTCCTTGTATGTATATGCGTATATATCTGTAGCTATAACATATTTTGCTTCCCTGATCTCCCAATTACATGTTTCCAGGATTTCATCATATTTCCCCCAAATAGTTAACGGTCGATTAACATTCCGCTATTATAATTATGTAGGACGCGTCTTCCTGTTAGGACGCGTCCTGTACCTCCTAATTTAAGACATGTTCAAGTTGTCCCAAACAAAGGTAATATAGGACCAAAGGTTTATTAGGACGCATCATTGTAGCACACCCCCCTGCGGTAGATTCTCAGGACGCGCCCCCCCAATATCCTCCTTCCATCTTTCTTTTCCTTTTCTTCTCTCCCTTTTTTTTTTTTTTTAAAAATGGACGCGTCCTCAAATTGTTATTTATTCTTTTGCAGCTGGAGGACGCGTCTTCTTCTTCACCATTTCACCCGTTTAAAGCATTCAACAAGCGTATCGGAACCTACTCCCCACACCTGATCTCTTTTAAACCCGACTTTCCCAACATCCACAGGACGAATTCCTTCCTAAGAGCAGAAAGACGCGCCTTCTGTTCCCTTAAATCAAAACCCTCAATAATGTCCAATTCCAGTTCTGACTCCATGGATCATGTTCCCATACTTTCAAGAATGGAGAAGAAGGGAGTCAAAAGGCAAAGAACTCCGGTTCTCAATACTAGGGCTGCCATTGAAGATTGGACAGACGACGAAATTGTTTTAACCACAAGCCAAAAACCCCAAAAAATAGCCATTTCAGGAGAGGACGCGTCCTATTCCCAGGACGCGTCAAATTCCCAAGGCTCGGCTCCCTCTCAGGACGCGTCACCTCTCAGCGTGAATGAATTTGAAAGGAGGATTCCTGACCCCGAAACATATCCAGTATCCCCTCAGAAATCAGACTCCCCTCTGGAACATTGGAATCCTTCAGATGTTGAAGTGGACTGTGACTGGACCAAGCTTGACACTCTAACTGAGGCAGAGAAGAATGCTAGAAGAAAAAGAGAGGGCAAGCTGGCATGCGTAGCTCTTGACTCGACGGCAACCGATTGGGAAATTCAATGGCACATGAAGTACTATGACATGGAGGGAATCTGGGCGCGCCCTCTTCGAACCATGAGGCCACACATTTTCAATGTCGGGAACCAAAGGATCCCCAGAATGGTGCTTACTCCAAAGTTAATTTCCTTGGGTGTGGGCGCGCCTTTGCATCCATACATTAAGAAAATCTTAAAATGGTACGACGTAGCTCCAGTCCAACTATCACCAAATTCATACAAACTAGCTTGGGCTCTGTTCATCATGTACCATAACTTAAGGCTGGGCGCGCCCTCAATGAAAGAATTCAGCTTCTTTTACAGCATCAGGAAATCAATTCCCGGGTACCACTTCCTGGTAGTCAACAAATGGTTGAACAACAAGGGATTCAATGAAGGTAAAATTAGCCACGAAAGAGACTGGAAGGAGCCATTCTTCTATATTTATGATGTCAAAAGGACACGCGTTCGCTTCAACCTGGAACCAAGTGAGTCCAACATTCAGGACGCGTCCCCTTTATCAGGGCGCGCCTTTTCTTTTATACCCCTTTCTTTGTCTTCTTTGTTGTAACCTATCCTCCCTTCTCTTAGATAAAAGGACCCAGAAAGAGCTTGCAGGAAAGAAGAAGAAGAGGGCAGAAAAGGTGTTACAGTATGCTGAAAAACATTTCAACCTCAAGGACATGATCACCGAGGAGAACTTGAAGAAAATAGGAGCTTTGTCCCCACGAGTGGGTTCTCTCTGCAAATTTCGAGATTTCCACAATGGGAAACCTATCCTTACCGCTTCTGAAAAGTCCAAAGGGCTCCAAGCCACAGAAATTATTCAGCCAGACATCACCAAGAAGGTGGATTTAAAGCAGGGTAAGAAATCATTGTACGTACGACGCGTCACGGCGTTAGGACGCGTCGTATTTATGCTCACTTTTTTTTTTCTTTAATTTTAGCGTAATTTATAAGAGTTACTTCATATATGCACTATCACCTTGGACGCGCCCTACCCCCCGGGCATGTCTCATTATAGAAAACGTCATACCGTTAGGACGCGCCATTACCACACATTTATTCATCTTTATGTTCATTTATATCTGACATGCACATAGACCTTTATATCATTAAATGGGCGCATCCTACTTTTAGGACGCGTCTCCTTGTACCTAACTAATTCCTTTCAATATTTATATTGCAGATATGGCCTCACTCCCCAAAGGGTTTGCAATTGGGGCTTCCAAAAAACTAAGGGCAAGGAAGCAGGCTCCCATAAAGGTTGATTCAAAGGCAAAAACCCCACCTCCTGCTGCAACTCCTTCTCCTCCTCCAAAGATAATAGAGACTCCCGCGTTCGAAATTCCTGAGGGGGAGGACGCGTCTTCCAAACGCCAAAAGATCATTCCTGACGATCAGTCCTTCGTTCTTAGATACCTGGGCGCGTCCTCTGTTGGGGATTTTTCAGAGGATGAAGTCAGAGGCTGGACTTTCAGAACAGAGCAACAAACAGAAAAAGCCATGGTGAAGGCCGCAGCCGAGCTTCACCTTCATGCCAGACAGAGTGCCAACATGGCGGCAAGGCTCAGGGCGCGTCTTGCAGTTACTGATACTGCAAAGTGCCAGGCCGAAGACAAAGTCAAATCTCTGGAAAAACACATTGCCCTGCTCACCCAAGAAAAAGATGCTGAAATCAGACGCCTGGAAGGGGAGAGGACGCGTCTTCAAGCAGATAAGGCTGTTTTGGAAGGCAATGTCACTGCAATGGAAAAACAAGTGGACAGCGTCATCACTCTGAACTCCACCATGCAGCTGGAGCTCGACATCCTGAATGATGATAGGCTGCATGGGTGGACAGAGGAGAAAAAGCTAGTTTACCAGCATGGTTTCCAGGCTGGGTTTGAAGAATGGTGCTCTGGGTTTATTGCCAACGACCCAGAGTATACATTCTCAAAGTTTGATGCAGATACCCAGATATGGGTAAACGACTTCAGGGTAAGGGCCGCAGACTCCATCAAAAACAAGAGGATTTTCCTGGGCTTAGAGGAGGAGGACGCGTCCCCTGCTCCTCTCCAAACTCAACCTCCCCCTCAAGAAGGCCAAAACAAACCAGATGACGCGCCTCCTTTCTAGGACACGTCCTTATTTACTTGAACTATTTAAGGGTGCAGGCCCCTTGAAGCCTTGCAAATTGTAAAAACTATTTCTAAGCATTCACTCATTCTGCACCTCTTTTTTTTTTTTTTTTTTTTTTTTTTTATAAATCCTTTTTGCTTTATTCATGCATATTTTTACCCAAGTCTTTTACTTTACCATGCATATGGGCGCGTCCTACTCTTAGGACGCGTCTATTTCATTCACATGCTTATCGCCCACATACATCAATTTGGGCGCGTCCTTCCCATTTGGGCGCATTTTTATATTTTCTTGTCTGCAAAAACATATGAGCACAGTACCATATTATACACAAGTTTGATCAAGGCACAAAGCTCTAACGGGCGCGTCCTAAGCAGCAGGACGCGTCCTGAGACCAAACACAGGATATCCTGGGGACATTTAATATAAAGGAGCATCAACCAAGATAACTTGGGCGCATCCTTAAAATAGTACATTTCACTTGAGTTTCATTGTTCTCTTTGTCATCCATTACTTGTTATTCACACAAAACCTTTAACTGAGGGCGCGCCCTACATCTAGGACGCGTCATGGGACCAAGCAAACTGAGCAAAAATCCTCTTAGAAAGTTTCAAAATTTTATTTATAATACGCTCTGGTGTCAAAAGTGCACCAGTCCCACGGCTACTATGCTTTGTGGGGAAATTATTTCTAAAAATTGACCCTTCAACTAGTCCCAAGGTAAGTAGTACATGCACTACCCCCCTAGGCTAGGAGGAATTTATTTAATTCTAGCCTATAAACTGGGCATAAACCAAAATAATAAAAGAAATATGCAAGGGGCCAAAGCCACGCCTTACTGGTAATACTTTCGGAGATGTTCCGCATTCCAAGCTCGCGGAATCAGCTTCCCGTCCATGTCTTCAAGGTGATAAGTCCCCTTCCACAGGATAGACTTTATTCTGTACGGTCCTTCCCAATTAGCTCCAAACACTCCATGTTGGGGGTTCTTCGTATTGGGCATCACTTTCCTAAGTACCAAATCCCCCACCTTCAGCAACTGTCCTTTTACCTTCTTGTTATAATACCTTGCGACGCGCTGCTGATATGCTGCTAGCCTTAGCTGAGAATTTTCCCTCGTCTCCTCTAAGAGATCTAAATGAAGCCTTTGATTAACCTCAGCGTCCTCTTTCCCGTAACAGTCTCTGCGAAGTGATCCCGATCCAACTTCCACGGGGACCATAGCTTCGTAACCGTAAGTCAGCATAAACGGCGTTTCTCCCGTAGTAGATCGCGGTGTAGTGTTGTATGACCACATCACCTTCGGGAGTTCTTCAGGCCAATTCCCTTTACGTTCCTCCAGCTTGGTTTTGAGGGTATGTTTTATTATTTTGTTAACAGCCTCTGTTTGTCCATTGCTTTGAGGATGATAGACCGCCGCAAATTCCTTCTTGATTTTCAACTCCTCACATAGCTGTCGCAACTCCTTGCTATCAAATTGTTTTCCATTGTCGGAGACCAGCTTGTAAGGGATTCCAAACCTGCATACAATTGAGTTGAAAACAAAATCTCTGATTTTCTTTGCGGTGATAGTAGCCAGTGGCATAGCTTCCGCCCATTTAGTAAAGTAATCGACCGCAACCACTGCATATTTGACGTCTCCTTTAGCTTTCGGCAATTCTCCGATAAGATCGATTCCCCACATGGCGAACGGCCATGGGCTTGCCATAGGCGTCAAGAGTGTAGCCGGCATAGACGAGTAGTTTGCAAAGCGCTGGCAGCGATCACATGCCTTGACGAAATTTGTAGCATCTTCTCTCATTGTGGGCCAATAATACCCTTGGCGCAACACTTTCATTGCCAACGAGCTACCCCCCGAGTGATTGCCACAGATTCCTTCATGCACCTCTCTTAGGATGTAATTTCCTTCTCCTTCTTCAACACACCTGAGTAGAGGTTGGTTGAACCCTCTCTTGTATAGGACTTCATCGTATATCACATATCTTGCGGCTTGATAACGGAGTCGACGAGCCATAAACTTATCTTCGGGGAGTGTTCCCTTGCGAATGTAAGCTAGAATGGGCGTCATCCATGTTTCTTTGGGAGCTTCATCCACTTGCATAGTTTCTATCTCTGGGATACTAGGAACCTCCTGGATTTCAAGAGGGATGGATCCTAACAACACAGCCTCTTGTTGTGACCCCATTTTTGCCAAAGCATCCGCATTACTGTTTTTCTCCCGCGGAACGCATTCCAATCTAACTTCTTTGAACATTCCAATCAGGCGCTGTACACATCTCAAGTATAATTCTGTTCGCGGGCCTCGCGCTTGAAATCCCCCATTCACCTGATTCACTACCAACTCTGAGTCACTTCTTGCAATTAAGTTTCGCACCCCCATTTCCAGAGCGATTTTCAGGCCATTAATCAGCGCCTCATACTCCGCATCATTATTAGTTGCATAAAACTTGAAATGAATTGCACTCATCAGGTGGTGGCCTTCCGGAGATACAAGTACTATGCCCGCACCTGCTCCTCCATTGTTAACCGCCCCATCCACATGCAAGATCCACCAAGGATGCGGAAACTCCTCCAAAGACTCCTCGGCATGAGGTGGATATAGCATCACCAAAGCTTTATCATCAATTTCAGAATCAAATTCCAGCAAGAAATCGGCTAAGGCTTGCCCTTTTATCGCTGTTCGAGGCACATATTCCAAATCAAACTGTCCCAGCTCCACAGCCCATTTCAGCATTCTGCCTGATGACTCTGGTTTGTGCAGGACCTGCCGCAGCGGGTATGCTGTACGAACTTCAACTCTATGGGCTTGAAAATACGGCCGCAATTTTCTTGACGCAAGAATCAGGGCGTAAACCAGTTTCTCCATACTTGTGTAGCGAGTTTCCGCATCGTGTAACCGCTTGCTCACGTAGTACACTGGTGATTGCTGCCCGTCTTCCTCTCTTACCAGAACCGCACTGATCGAATATTCAGACACTGCGAGGTACAGTATTAGATTTTCCCCCTCCAATGGCTTTGACAACATGGGAGGATGTCCCAGTTGCTCCTTGATTCTTTTGAAAGCCTCTTCACATTCTGACGTCCATATAAAGTCTTTCCCAGCTAATTTAATCGCCTTGAAAAACTCCTTGCATCTATCAGACGACTTGGAAACAAATCGATTTAACGCGGCGATTCTCCCAGTCAAACTCTGCACCTGTTTCACATTGGTAGGTGACTTCATATCCAACAATGCCTTGATCTTCGCGGGGTTGGCCTCAATTCCCCTGTGGTTGACAATGAACCCGAGAAACTTTCCCGATTCCACGCCGAACACACATTTTTGCGGATTTAATTTCATACGAAACCTCCTCAAGATATTAAACATCTCCGTCAGGTGCTTGATATGGTCAGTTGTCACCTTAGATTTCACCAGCATATCGTCTACATACACTTCCATGGTTCTCCCGATTTGGTCTTTGAACATCATGTTTACCAGCCGCTGGTAGGTTGCGCCAGCGTTAATCAAGCCAAACGGCATTCCTATGTAACAGTATAACCCCCTGTCTGTAATAAAGGATGTATGTTCTTGATCGGGGCCATACATCGGAATTTGATTGTATCCGGAGTATGCATCCATAAAACTCAACAACGCATGCCCTGCCGTCGCGTCAACCAACTGATCAATTCTTGGCAGCGGGAAGCTATCCTTTGGACATGCCTTATTGAGATCCGTGAAATCCACACATGTCCTCCACTTCCCATTCGGTTTCTTCACCAGTACTGGATTTGCAAGCCATTCGGGGTAGAACGATTCTTTGATCAACCCCACTTCCAACAACCGGTCTACTTCTTCTTTTAATGCTATCGCCCTTTCTCCACTTACTGGGCGGCGTTTCTGGCGTATGCCCTTGCAATTCGGGAGGATATTCAAACGGTGACACATTACTTCCGGGTCGATCCCTATCATATCTGAATGACTCCATGCGAAAACATCGAGGTTTGCAATTAGAAAGCGGGTAAGACCTCCCCTCATCTCCTCATCCAACTGAGATCCCACTTTCAAAACCCTGCTTGGGTCATTTTTATCAACTGGAATAGATATTGTGTCTTCGGCCGGTCCCGTTTTTTCAATAGGCATAGGGATCCTGGGATCCAAATCGAAATCAAAGTCTCGGGGGTCTTCAATTTCCACTTTTTCACCTGAGGGCACGTCCTCGTTTGGAGGAGCATCAACCTCAACTTCATTCAAGGGCGCATCCTTCTTTTGAGGAGCATCAACCTTGCAGTTATCGCCGAGACCTTGCAAAATCTCACTTCTCCCTTCCAACTTTTCCCCGTTAACCTCTTTCTGCGTGATTCCCTCTGTATTACTCACCATCACTTCTTCTACACTACGGATTTTCGAAACACGTCCCTGCGTCACAAAAAGGTTCCTAGAGGTATTGGTTTCTTCCTTTCCGGGGTTCTCAAGAAAATAGTGGGCATGGACCTCTCCACTCGGTTTTGTATGAATATCTTCTATATCTTCAAATGGGAGACCTTTCCCTTCATACCTTCTTCTGCGAAATTCCTTGACAGCCTTGTGATAGCAGTCACGTGACTCATACTGTGACCCTCTCAGGCTGCCAACTCCGTTTGGCGTCGGGAATTTTATCATCAAGTGGTGTATCGAGGTTATCACCCTGAACGCCCGCAACCAAGGCCTGCCGACCAGTACGTTGTGCGCGGAATCCTGATCTAGCACCTTAAAATCTATCATTTGAGTAACCGACAAAGCCCCTTCCCCAAGCGTGACGGGAAGCCTGACTGAGCCCATAACTCTCACTGCTTCCCCCGTAAAGCCATAGACGTGCGCATCTTCAAAATACATGTCACTATCTGGGAAACCCAGCTTTTTGTAGGTGCTATAGTACAAGATGTTTGTAGAACTCCCATTATCCAGGAACACTCGATGTACGTTCATTGCCCCAATAAGCATGGTAATCACCAGCGCATCGTTGTGAGGATGATGCACCCACCTAGATTCTTTTTCCCTGAATGTAATATCAGCGGACTCCCCCTTAAAGACCTTCGGGGGTCTATCTTCCAAGCTGTGGATGTTAGTGAGCGGTGGATGTCGCGCTTCTCTCGCATTTCTCTCAAGTGCTCGATTACTGTCACCAACAAAAGGGTGTCCTCCAAAAATTGCCCTGATGCTGCCGGCCCTCTGAAACTTGACCTCCGCTGTTTTCTCAACATCCCCCGCCCGCGGGGGTTGTTTTTCATCTTTACCCTTGTCATCAAGTCCCCTGCGTCGCTTCACCTTGTCGATCCATTCTCCTAGGTGTCCAGCCTTGATCAATTCCTCAATCTCATCCCGCAAGTGACGACACTCGTGGGTGTCATGGCCAGTAGACTCATGGTAATCACAGTACTTCTTTTTATCTCTGCTTTGCCACGAAGTTAGACGGTCGGGCTTCTTGAAGATTCCCCTGTCCTTATTTACCTCGAAGATATGATCAATGGACGCCGCCAGCGGGGTATAATTGCTGACTCTTCTCTCGTAGTTCGATGGTGGGCTCCATTCTCTTCGCGAGCTCACAGAGTTTACCCTGTTAGGGCTTCTGGCGTTTCGCCGATAACCCGGACTTACAGATCTGTCCCTTCTCTTGGATCGCCCCTTGGAGTTATAGGTATCATCATTCTTTTTTGTTTCTGCAAGCGACTGCTCGATTGCTTTGAACGACTCCGCCTGTGCGAGCACATCAGCCAATGACACTGGGTCTTTCCCTTGTAGGTGTTTCCAGAAATCCGTCCCCACACGCAACCCAGCTATAAGCAATATTTTCAATGTTTCGTCGGTTGCACCCCTCACCAAAGTAGATTCTGCATTAAACCTCTTAAAATATGAAGTCAAACTCTCTCCTTCCTTTTGTTTCACATTAGCCAGCGTGGTAACAGGTGGTGTGTACTTCACCGCGGCTTGGAATTGTGTCAAAAACAAAGTTTTCATCTGTTCCCAGGATGTAATTATACCTGGACCCAGCTTTTGGAACCACTGCTGAGCGCCTTCTCTGAAAGTGGCTGCCAAGAGACGGCATCGAGCCAAATCAGGTACTTGATATACATCCATTTCAATGTTAAAACGGCCCAAGAACTCCACAGGATCAGAGTTCCCGTGGAAACGCAAGTCGTTGGTTGTGTTCCGGTATCCCGCGGGCAATTGCGCCTCCCTCACAATAGCAGCAAAAGGAGAAGGAGCTTGCGCTGTCGCCGTTACTCTTCCTCCCTCAAGATGGTTGAGTAACCGCTTGAGGTCGTTCACATTAAACGTTCCTACCCCAGGAATGGTTTGAACATTAGGCTGCTGGGGCTGTTCCGCGACTTGCTGAAATTCCCCTTGATCACCCCCCGGGTGTGGCGGAGGATCTCGCCGCCCCTCACCTTGAGGCTGCGGCGGTGGCATATTACCATTTTGGTTCTGAACGTTTTCCCGTACACGAGGTTCATCCTGACCGTGTCGCGGAATTTCGTCATTGTTCTGCATTCTTACTTGAGTCCGCCCGCCGTCCTGGTCATGAGGACGCGCCCCAGACCTATTACCAGTGACGCTGTGGGAAGCTACGGGGATAACGACGGGGATTTCTCCGGCGGAGTGTGTTCCACCTCTCCTACCATTGTAAGGGGCTCTTCCGTATTGATATCCCATTCTTCCCCGTCTATTCCTCTGATATCCCCGGTAGTAATTCCCGGGCCTTCCTCGCGGGGGAGCACGCTCGTGCTCGCGGTGCCGCGCCCCGTCATCCCTTTGGAATGCAGGGGGCACACGCGTTGTGTCACGGGGCATCGCCTCTCCGGCGTTTCCTTCCCTTTGCCATTCTAGCAGCAACATTCTCAAATCGTCATCCTCCAACCTTATGCCAAGCCTCCTTTTCAAGGCTGAAAGATCCCTTCCTTCCTCGTCTTGGTTTTGAGCGTTCTCCGCACGACGACGCTCGTCCATCGTACGCCCAGACCTATGTGGGTGTGGCACTACCTGGTTGCCTAGGCTAGGCATTTCTCTGCCTTCAGTGTCCTCATCCGCAAGCTCCACAATAGGTTCTACGTCATCCGAATATTGCAAACGCCGTGGAGTGATTCGCGTGTGATCCCCGCTCCCCTGTGTATCTCCCTCAACTACAGGGGCTTTCCCCAAGGCATGACCATGACGGGGGAAACGACGACCTCTCCTCGTCTTTCGGCGCTCCACCGTACTCAGTCTTGAGTTAAAACTGTTAAGAGTATCCCCCATGTGATACAGTTGCTCCAATATATCAGCGTTGCTGATGAGAATTGGAGGTGTTCCCCCCACATCTGGAGCCCTCGGTGGATCCGCCATGTTTCTGGGAACGTAAGGTTCGTGGCGAGCATAGCGCCCCCCGCCTTCTTCTTCAGACCTGCTGTCACTTCCATCATAAGAACTTCCATCACGGTTGTAAGACATCTTTTCCTCCTAAGATTGCGATCTTAATTAGCGCCCCTCCTTCTAGCGCCAATTTGTTGACGGAGGAATTTGGTATCAACAAAGATTGAGGTTTCTCGCCGGAATTAAGATCTGTGACGGTGGTTCTTTGCCGGAAACTTAAGCGGTGTATGGTTGATTGTGGTTATTTTAGGCTGAGATTGATCAGAGTAAGTGGTGGCTCTCTTATCAGCTCTCAACTTCTTACCCTCTCAATGTGCCTACGTACCCTTTATATAGGGATCAAGCCTGACGTAGTTCTCGTAGAACAAGAAGTCTAACGCGTTGAGACTTCTTACTCCTAAGCCCAGTAGAAGCCCATCCGATATCCATCTTCCGCTAGCTTTAGGAATGTCCAACTATGAGGCCCAACCGCAAAGGCCCAAGGCTCGTCCGTAATCGTAGGACTTCACGGATAGTGCATCTCCCTGCGCAAGGATAACACTCCGCTACAGCTATCTCCCTTGATTTACGAACGCAGGTATAGCCACGGTTCACCCCAAGTGCCAGACGCGTCCCTGTCCCCCGAATGAGGATAACCCACCAGATAACAGGACAGGTGATCCCAAGCTCTTGGGTGCAAAGTGCAGGATGACTCCAAAGTTCTCCAACGAGGATACCCGTTGAATACAAGAACAGAGCTCCCAAAGCACACACCAAAGTAAACCCCACATCCCCAACGAGGACACCCGTTGAATACAGGAGGAGGCCTTCAATCATCAGGTACACCCCTGGAGGCCTTCAAGCTTTTCACGGACATCCCCCTCCTTGACCGTCTCAAGGAGGGAATTCTTCAAAGAATACCTGCAACAAATATGTTAGTAAAAATACCTCTGCATTGCTCCTTTCCATGCGTGCTTTGTCCTGAGCTCATCCTTGAGAATACATTTACCACACAGAGGACGCGTCCTAAGACATTGGGCGCGTCCTCACCCTCTAGGCACGCGCTCCAACCTTTATTAGCCTAGCGACTACAATTGCCAAATATGGACGCGTCCTGCATCCTTTGACGCGCTCTACACTAGGTAGGTACCTCTAAACCTCCTTTCCACAAAAATTAGTCTTTAAAAACATTTCCACAACAAGTGGGCGCGTCCCAAGCTCATGGGCGCGGCTTCTCCTTTCAATATCTTCCTCCCCATCTCTTAACACAACCCAAGATACAATCTACACAATCATGGACGCGTCTTAAGACTAGGACGCGTCCTCCCCTCATGTGTTGCGGCCTAAAACCTAATCCTTCATCCTTTTGTCCCAATTCAATTCCAATTAACCCGTACTTGACCCGAGACGATCCAGTACCAAATTTTGGCTATAACAACTACCCCCCAAATTCCATTTGCAGTTTAAAAACAAAATTGGAATTTCTCTTCAAGCGAAATTTGGCTCAAAATATGTAGACGCGTCATGACAGGAAGACGCGTCTTAGGGTGCAGCAGTCATCCTTAGGGTCGTCCTTCTTCTATAAATACCCTAGTTGTACCACACCACCACTACCATCTCTTTTTCTCTCTCATACAACCGCCATTGCCACCTTTTCAAACAGGAGTTTCGAGGTCCAAATTCCGGTGATCTATCCAGCCATTTCCCTATTTCTTTAGCTGAATCCAACCGCCAACTCACAAGGTATGCAAATCTTCCATTACCTTCCTATTTAATTAAGCAAATTGAGTTTAATAAACAAAAAACCCGTTCATATACTTCGAGTTCCATACACCATTCCTTGCTCTCCTTGTATGTATATGCGTATATATCTGTAGCTATAACATATTTTGCTTCCCTGATCTCCCAATTACATGTTTCCAGGATTTCATCATATTTCCCCCAAATAGTTAACGGTCGATTAACATTCCGCTATTATAATTATGTAGGACGCGTCTTCCTGTTAGGACGCGTCCTGTACCTCCTAATTTAAGACATGTTCAAGTTGTCCCAAACAAAGGTAATATAGGACCAAAGGTTTATTAGGACGCATCATTGTAGCACACCCCCCTGCGGTAGATTCTCAGGACGCGCCCCCCCAATATCCTCCTTCCATCTTTCTTTTCCTTTTCTTCTCTCCCTTTTTTTTTTTTTTTAAAAATGGACGCGTCCTCAAATTGTTATTTATTCTTTTGCAGCTGGAGGACGCGTCTTCTTCTTCACCATTTCACCCGTTTAAAGCATTCAACAAGCGTATCGGAACCTACTCCCCACACCTGATCTCTTTTAAACCCGACTTTCCCAACATCCACAGGACGAATTCCTTCCTAAGAGCAGAAAGACGCGCCTTCTGTTCCCTTAAATCAAAACCCTCAATAATGTCCAATTCCAGTTCTGACTCCATGGATCATGTTCCCATACTTTCAAGAATGGAGAAGAAGGGAGTCAAAAGGCAAAGAACTCCGGTTCTCAATACTAGGGCTGCCATTGAAGATTGGACAGACGACGAAATTGTTTTAACCACAAGCCAAAAACCCCAAAAAATAGCCATTTCAGGAGAGGACGCGTCCTATTCCCAGGACGCGTCAAATTCCCAAGGCTCGGCTCCCTCTCAGGACGCGTCACCTCTCAGCGTGAATGAATTTGAAAGGAGGATTCCTGACCCCGAAACATATCCAGTATCCCCTCAGAAATCAGACTCCCCTCTGGAACATTGGAATCCTTCAGATGTTGAAGTGGACTGTGACTGGACCAAGCTTGACACTCTAACTGAGGCAGAGAAGAATGCTAGAAGAAAAAGAGAGGGCAAGCTGGCATGCGTAGCTCTTGACTCGACGGCAACCGATTGGGAAATTCAATGGCACATGAAGTACTATGACATGGAGGGAATCTGGGCGCGCCCTCTTCGAACCATGAGGCCACACATTTTCAATGTCGGGAACCAAAGGATCCCCAGAATGGTGCTTACTCCAAAGTTAATTTCCTTGGGTGTGGGCGCGCCTTTGCATCCATACATTAAGAAAATCTTAAAATGGTACGACGTAGCTCCAGTCCAACTATCACCAAATTCA
Source organism: Apium graveolens (assembly GCF_009905375.1). Classification (NCBI taxonomy): domain Eukaryota; kingdom Viridiplantae; phylum Streptophyta; class Magnoliopsida; order Apiales; family Apiaceae; genus Apium; species Apium graveolens. The sequence goes on along the minus strand of NC_133656.1, from coordinate 227,739,466 downwards.
TACAAACTAGCTTGGGCTCTGTTCATCATGTACCATAACTTAAGGCTGGGCGCGCCCTCAATGAAAGAATTCAGCTTCTTTTACAGCATCAGGAAATCAATTCCCGGGTACCACTTCCTGGTAGTCAACAAATGGTTGAACAACAAGGGATTCAATGAAGGTAAAATTAGCCACGAAAGAGACTGGAAGGAGCCATTCTTCTATATTTATGATGTCAAAAGGACACGCGTTCGCTTCAACCTGGAACCAAGTGAGTCCAACATTCAGGACGCGTCCCCTTTATCAGGGCGCGCCTTTTCTTTTATACCCCTTTCTTTGTCTTCTTTGTTGTAACCTATCCTCCCTTCTCTTAGATAAAAGGACCCAGAAAGAGCTTGCAGGAAAGAAGAAGAAGAGGGCAGAAAAGGTGTTACAGTATGCTGAAAAACATTTCAACCTCAAGGACATGATCACCGAGGAGAACTTGAAGAAAATAGGAGCTTTGTCCCCACGAGTGGGTTCTCTCTGCAAATTTCGAGATTTCCACAATGGGAAACCTATCCTTACCGCTTCTGAAAAGTCCAAAGGGCTCCAAGCCACAGAAATTATTCAGCCAGACATCACCAAGAAGGTGGATTTAAAGCAGGGTAAGAAATCATTGTACGTACGACGCGTCACGGCGTTAGGACGCGTCGTATTTATGCTCACTTTTTTTTTTCTTTAATTTTAGCGTAATTTATAAGAGTTACTTCATATATGCACTATCACCTTGGACGCGCCCTACCCCCCGGGCATGTCTCATTATAGAAAACGTCATACCGTTAGGACAGCGCCATTACCACACATTTATTCATCTTTATGTTCATTTATATCTGACATGCACATAGACCTTTATATCATTAAATGGGCGCATCCTACTTTTAGGACGCGTCTCCTTGTACCTAACTAATTCCTTTCAATATTTATATTGCAGATATGGCCTCACTCCCCAAAGGGTTTGCAATTGGGGCTTCCAAAAAACTAAGGGCAAGGAAGCAGGCTCCCATAAAGGTTGATTCAAAGGCAAAAACCCCACCTCCTGCTGCAACTCCTTCTCCTCCTCCAAAGATAATAGAGACTCCCGCGTTCGAAATTCCTGAGGGGGAGGACGCGTCTTCCAAACGCCAAAAGATCATTCCTGACGATCAGTCCTTCGTTCTTAGATACCTGGGCGCGTCCTCTGTTGGGGATTTTTCAGAGGATGAAGTCAGAGGCTGGACTTTCAGAACAGAGCAACAAACAGAAAAAGCCATGGTGAAGGCCGCAGCCGAGCTTCACCTTCATGCCAGACAGAGTGCCAACATGGCGGCAAGGCTCAGGGCGCGTCTTGCAGTTACTGATACTGCAAAGTGCCAGGCCGAAGACAAAGTCAAATCTCTGGAAAAACACATTGCCCTGCTCACCCAAGAAAAAGATGCTGAAATCAGACGCCTGGAAGGGGAGAGGACGCGTCTTCAAGCAGATAAGGCTGTTTTGGAAGGCAATGTCACTGCAATGGAAAAACAAGTGGACAGCGTCATCACTCTGAACTCCACCATGCAGCTGGAGCTCGACATCCTGAATGATGATAGGCTGCATGGGTGGACAGAGGAGAAAAAGCTAGTTTACCAGCATGGTTTCCAGGCTGGGTTTGAAGAATGGTGCTCTGGGTTTATTGCCAACGACCCAGAGTATACATTCTCAAAGTTTGATGCAGATACCCAGATATGGGTAAACGACTTCAGGGTAAGGGCCGCAGACTCCATCAAAAACAAGAGGATTTTCCTGGGCTTAGAGGAGGAGGACGCGTCCCCTGCTCCTCTCCAAACTCAACCTCCCCCTCAAGAAGGCCAAAACAAACCAGATGACGCGCCTCCTTTCTAGGACACGTCCTTATTTACTTGAACTATTTAAGGGTGCAGGCCCCTTGAAGCCTTGCAAATTGTAAAAACTATTTCTAAGCATTCACTCATTCTGCACCTCTTTTTTTTTTTTTTTTTTTTTTTTTTTTTTATAAATCCTTTTTGCTTTATTCATGCATATTTTTACCCAAGTCTTTTACTTTACCATGCATATGGGCGCGTCCTACTCTTAGGACGCGTCTATTTCATTCACATGCTTATCGCCCACATACATCAATTTGGGCGCGTCCTTCCCATTTGGGCGCATTTTTATATTTTCTTGTCTGCAAAAACATATGAGCACAGTACCATATTATACACAAGTTTGATCAAGGCACAAAGCTCTAACGGGCGCGTCCTAAGCAGCAGGACGCGTCCTGAGACCAAACACAGGATATCCTGGGGACATTTAATATAAAGGAGCATCAACCAAGATAACTTGGGCGCATCCTTAAAATAGTACATTTCACTTGAGTTTCATTGTTCTCTTTGTCATCCATTACTTGTTATTCACACAAAACCTTTAACTGAGGGCGCGCCCTACATCTAGGACGCGTCATGGGACCAAGCAAACTGAGCAAAAATCCTCTTAGAAAGTTTCAAAATTTTATTTATAATACGCTCTGGTGTCAAAAGTGCACCAGTCCCACGGCTACTATGCTTTGTGGGGAAATTATTTCTAAAAATTGACCCTTCAACTAGTCCCAAGGTAAGTAGTACATGCACTACCCCCCTAGGCTAGGAGGAATTTATTTAATTCTAGCCTATAAACTGGGCATAAACCAAAATAATAAAAGAAATATGCAAGGGGCCAAAGCCACGCCTTACTGGTAATACTTTCGGAGATGTTCCGCATTCCAAGCTCGCGGAATCAGCTTCCCGTCCATGTCTTCAAGGTGATAAGTCCCCTTCCACAGGATAGACTTTATTCTGTACGGTCCTTCCCAATTAGCTCCAAACACTCCATGTTGGGGGTTCTTCGTATTGGGCATCACTTTCCTAAGTACCAAATCCCCCACCTTCAGCAACTGTCCTTTTACCTTCTTGTTATAATACCTTGCGACGCGCTGCTGATATGCTGCTAGCCTTAGCTGAGAATTTTCCCTCGTCTCCTCTAAGAGATCTAAATGAAGCCTTTGATTAACCTCAGCGTCCTCTTTCCCGTAACAGTCTCTGCGAAGTGATCCCGATCCAACTTCCACGGGGACCATAGCTTCGTAACCGTAAGTCAGCATAAACGGCGTTTCTCCCGTAGTAGATCGCGGTGTAGTGTTGTATGACCACATCACCTTCGGGAGTTCTTCAGGCCAATTCCCTTTACGTTCCTCCAGCTTGGTTTTGAGGGTATGTTTTATTATTTTGTTAACAGCCTCTGTTTGTCCATTGCTTTGAGGATGATAGACCGCCGCAAATTCCTTCTTGATTTTCAACTCCTCACATAGCTGTCGCAACTCCTTGCTATCAAATTGTTTTCCATTGTCGGAGACCAGCTTGTAAGGGATTCCAAACCTGCATACAATTGAGTTGAAAACAAAATCTCTGATTTTCTTTGCGGTGATAGTAGCCAGTGGCATAGCTTCCGCCCATTTAGTAAAGTAATCGACCGCAACCACTGCATATTTGACGTCTCCTTTAGCTTTCGGCAATTCTCCGATAAGATCGATTCCCCACATGGCGAACGGCCATGGGCTTGCCATAGGCGTCAAGAGTGTAGCCGGCATAGACGAGTAGTTTGCAAAGCGCTGGCAGCGATCACATGCCTTGACGAAATTTGTAGCATCTTCTCTCATTGTGGGCCAATAATACCCTTGGCGCAACACTTTCATTGCCAACGAGCTACCCCCCGAGTGATTGCCACAGATTCCTTCATGCACCTCTCTTAGGATGTAATTTCCTTCTCCTTCTTCAACACACCTGAGTAGAGGTTGGTTGAACCCTCTCTTGTATAGGACTTCATCGTATATCACATATCTTGCGGCTTGATAACGGAGTCGACGAGCCATAAACTTATCTTCGGGGAGTGTTCCCTTGCGAATGTAAGCTAGAATGGGCGTCATCCATGTTTCTTTGGGAGCTTCATCCACTTGCATAGTTTCTATCTCTGGGATACTAGGAACCTCCTGGATTTCAAGAGGGATGGATCCTAACAACACAGCCTCTTGTTGTGACCCCATTTTTGCCAAAGCATCCGCATTACTGTTTTTCTCCCGCGGAACGCATTCCAATCTAACTTCTTTGAACATTCCAATCAGGCGCTGTACACATCTCAAGTATAATTCTGTTCGCGGGCCTCGCGCTTGAAATCCCCCATTCACCTGATTCACTACCAACTCTGAGTCACTTCTTGCAATTAAGTTTCGCACCCCCATTTCCAGAGCGATTTTCAGGCCATTAATCAGCGCCTCATACTCCGCATCATTATTAGTTGCATAAAACTTGAAATGAATTGCACTCATCAGGTGGTGGCCTTCCGGAGATACAAGTACTATGCCCGCACCTGCTCCTCCATTGTTAACCGCCCCATCCACATGCAAGATCCACCAAGGATGCGGAAACTCCTCCAAAGACTCCTCGGCATGAGGTGGATATAGCATCACCAAAGCTTTATCATCAATTTCAGAATCAAATTCCAGCAAGAAATCGGCTAAGGCTTGCCCTTTTATCGCTGTTCGAGGCACATATTCCAAATCAAACTGTCCCAGCTCCACAGCCCATTTCAGCATTCTGCCTGATGACTCTGGTTTGTGCAGGACCTGCCGCAGCGGGTATGCTGTACGAACTTCAACTCTATGGGCTTGAAAATACGGCCGCAATTTTCTTGACGCAAGAATCAGGGCGTAAACCAGTTTCTCCATACTTGTGTAGCGAGTTTCCGCATCGTGTAACCGCTTGCTCACGTAGTACACTGGTGATTGCTGCCCGTCTTCCTCTCTTACCAGAACCGCACTGATCGAATATTCAGACACTGCGAGGTACAGTATTAGATTTTCCCCCTCCAATGGCTTTGACAACATGGGAGGATGTCCCAGTTGCTCCTTGATTCTTTTGAAAGCCTCTTCACATTCTGACGTCCATATAAAGTCTTTCCCAGCTAATTTAATCGCCTTGAAAAACTCCTTGCATCTATCAGACGACTTGGAAACAAATCGATTTAACGCGGCGATTCTCCCAGTCAAACTCTGCACCTGTTTCACATTGGTAGGTGACTTCATATCCAACAATGCCTTGATCTTCGCGGGGTTGGCCTCAATTCCCCTGTGGTTGACAATGAACCCGAGAAACTTTCCCGATTCCACGCCGAACACACATTTTTGCGGATTTAATTTCATACGAAACCTCCTCAAGATATTAAACATCTCCGTCAGGTGCTTGATATGGTCAGTTGTCACCTTAGATTTCACCAGCATATCGTCTACATACACTTCCATGGTTCTCCCGATTTGGTCTTTGAACATCATGTTTACCAGCCGCTGGTAGGTTGCGCCAGCGTTAATCAAGCCAAACGGCATTCCTATGTAACAGTATAACCCCCTGTCTGTAATAAAGGATGTATGTTCTTGATCGGGGCCATACATCGGAATTTGATTGTATCCGGAGTATGCATCCATAAAACTCAACAACGCATGCCCTGCCGTCGCGTCAACCAACTGATCAATTCTTGGCAGCGGGAAGCTATCCTTTGGACATGCCTTATTGAGATCCGTGAAATCCACACATGTCCTCCACTTCCCATTCGGTTTCTTCACCAGTACTGGATTTGCAAGCCATTCGGGGTAGAACGATTCTTTGATCAACCCCACTTCCAACAACCGGTCTACTTCTTCTTTTAATGCTATCGCCCTTTCTCCACTTACTGGGCGGCGTTTCTGGCGTATGCCCTTGCAATTCGGGAGGATATTCAAACGGTGACACATTACTTCCGGGTCGATCCCTATCATATCTGAATGACTCCATGCGAAAACATCGAGGTTTGCAATTAGAAAGCGGGTAAGACCTCCCCTCATCTCCTCATCCAACTGAGATCCCACTTTCAAAACCCTGCTTGGGTCATTTTTATCAACTGGAATAGATATTGTGTCTTCGGCCGGTCCCGTTTTTTCAATAGGCATAGGGATCCTGGGATCCAAATCGAAATCAAAGTCTCGGGGGTCTTCAATTTCCACTTTTTCACCTGAGGGCACGTCCTCGTTTGGAGGAGCATCAACCTCAACTTCATTCAAGGGCGCATCCTTCTTTTGAGGAGCATCAACCTTGCAGTTATCGCCGAGACCTTGCAAAATCTCACTTCTCCCTTCCAACTTTTCCCCGTTAACCTCTTTCTGCGTGATTCCCTCTGTATTACTCACCATCACTTCTTCTACACTACGGATTTTCGAAACACGTCCCTGCGTCACAAAAAGGTTCCTAGAGGTATTGGTTTCTTCCTTTCCGGGGTTCTCAAGAAAATAGTGGGCATGGACCTCTCCACTCGGTTTTGTATGAATATCTTCTATATCTTCAAATGGGAGACCTTTCCCTTCATACCTTCTTCTGCGAAATTCCTTGACAGCCTTGTGATAGCAGTCACGTGACTCATACTGTGACCCTCTCAGGCTGCCAACTCCGTTTGGCGTCGGGAATTTTATCATCAAGTGGTGTATCGAGGTTATCACCCTGAACGCCCGCAACCAAGGCCTGCCGACCAGTACGTTGTGCGCGGAATCCTGATCTAGCACCTTAAAATCTATCATTTGAGTAACCGACAAAGCCCCTTCCCCAAGCGTGACGGGAAGCCTGACTGAGCCCATAACTCTCACTGCTTCCCCCGTAAAGCCATAGACGTGCGCATCTTCAAAATACATGTCACTATCTGGGAAACCCAGCTTTTTGTAGGTGCTATAGTACAAGATGTTTGTAGAACTCCCATTATCCAGGAACACTCGATGTACGTTCATTGCCCCAATAAGCATGGTAATCACCAGCGCATCGTTGTGAGGATGATGCACCCACCTAGATTCTTTTTCCCTGAATGTAATATCAGCGGACTCCCCCTTAAAGACCTTCGGGGGTCTATCTTCCAAGCTGTGGATGTTAGTGAGCGGTGGATGTCGCGCTTCTCTCGCATTTCTCTCAAGTGCTCGATTACTGTCACCAACAAAAGGGTGTCCTCCAAAAATTGCCCTGATGCTGCCGGCCCTCTGAAACTTGACCTCCGCTGTTTTCTCAACATCCCCCGCCCGCGGGGGTTGTTTTTCATCTTTACCCTTGTCATCAAGTCCCCTGCGTCGCTTCACCTTGTCGATCCATTCTCCTAGGTGTCCAGCCTTGATCAATTCCTCAATCTCATCCCGCAAGTGACGACACTCGTGGGTGTCATGGCCAGTAGACTCATGGTAATCACAGTACTTCTTTTTATCTCTGCTTTGCCACGAAGTTAGACGGTCGGGCTTCTTGAAGATTCCCCTGTCCTTATTTACCTCGAAGATATGATCAATGGACGCCGCCAGCGGGGTATAATTGCTGACTCTTCTCTCGTAGTTCGATGGTGGGCTCCATTCTCTTCGCGAGCTCACAGAGTTTACCCTGTTAGGGCTTCTGGCGTTTCGCCGATAACCCGGACTTACAGATCTGTCCCTTCTCTTGGATCGCCCCTTGGAGTTATAGGTATCATCATTCTTTTTTGTTTCTGCAAGCGACTGCTCGATTGCTTTGAACGACTCCGCCTGTGCGAGCACATCAGCCAATGACACTGGGTCTTTCCCTTGTAGGTGTTTCCAGAAATCCGTCCCCACACGCAACCCAGCTATAAGCAATATTTTCAATGTTTCGTCGGTTGCACCCCTCACCAAAGTAGATTCTGCATTAAACCTCTTAAAATATGAAGTCAAACTCTCTCCTTCCTTTTGTTTCACATTAGCCAGCGTGGTAACAGGTGGTGTGTACTTCACCGCGGCTTGGAATTGTGTCAAAAACAAAGTTTTCATCTGTTCCCAGGATGTAATTATACCTGGACCCAGCTTTTGGAACCACTGCTGAGCGCCTTCTCTGAAAGTGGCTGCCAAGAGACGGCATCGAGCCAAATCAGGTACTTGATATACATCCATTTCAATGTTAAAACGGCCCAAGAACTCCACAGGATCAGAGTTCCCGTGGAAACGCAAGTCGTTGGTTGTGTTCCGGTATCCCGCGGGCAATTGCGCCTCCCTCACAATAGCAGCAAAAGGAGAAGGAGCTTGCGCTGTCGCCGTTACTCTTCCTCCCTCAAGATGGTTGAGTAACCGCTTGAGGTCGTTCACATTAAACGTTCCTACCCCAGGAATGGTTTGAACATTAGGCTGCTGGGGCTGTTCCGCGACTTGCTGAAATTCCCCTTGATCACCCCCCGGGTGTGGCGGAGGATCTCGCCGCCCCTCACCTTGAGGCTGCGGCGGTGGCATATTACCATTTTGGTTCTGAACGTTTTCCCGTACACGAGGTTCATCCTGACCGTGTCGCGGAATTTCGTCATTGTTCTGCATTCTTACTTGAGTCCGCCCGCCGTCCTGGTCATGAGGACGCGCCCCAGACCTATTACCAGTGACGCTGTGGGAAGCTACGGGGATAACGACGGGGATTTCTCCGGCGGAGTGTGTTCCACCTCTCCTACCATTGTAAGGGGCTCTTCCGTATTGATATCCCATTCTTCCCCGTCTATTCCTCTGATATCCCCGGTAGTAATTCCCGGGCCTTCCTCGCGGGGGAGCACGCTCGTGCTCGCGGTGCCGCGCCCCGTCATCCCTTTGGAATGCAGGGGGCACACGCGTTGTGTCACGGGGCATCGCCTCTCCGGCGTTTCCTTCCCTTTGCCATTCTAGCAGCAACATTCTCAAATCGTCATCCTCCAACCTTATGCCAAGCCTCCTTTTCAAGGCTGAAAGATCCCTTCCTTCCTCGTCTTGGTTTTGAGCGTTCTCCGCACGACGACGCTCGTCCATCGTACGCCCAGACCTATGTGGGTGTGGCACTACCTGGTTGCCTAGGCTAGGCATTTCTCTGCCTTCAGTGTCCTCATCCGCAAGCTCCACAATAGGTTCTACGTCATCCGAATATTGCAAACGCCGTGGAGTGATTCGCGTGTGATCCCCGCTCCCCTGTGTATCTCCCTCAACTACAGGGGCTTTCCCCAAGGCATGACCATGACGGGGGAAACGACGACCTCTCCTCGTCTTTCGGCGCTCCACCGTACTCAGTCTTGAGTTAAAACTGTTAAGAGTATCCCCCATGTGATACAGTTGCTCCAATATATCAGCGTTGCTGATGAGAATTGGAGGTGTTCCCCCCACATCTGGAGCCCTCGGTGGATCCGCCATGTTTCTGGGAACGTAAGGTTCGTGGCGAGCATAGCGCCCCCCGCCTTCTTCTTCAGACCTGCTGTCACTTCCATCATAAGAACTTCCATCACGATTGTAAGACATCTTTTCCTCCTAAGATTGCGATCTTAATTAGCGCCCCTCCTTCTAGCGCCAATTTGTTGACGGAGGAATTTGGTATCAACAAAGATTGAGGTTTCTCGCCGGAATTAAGATCTGTGACGGTGGTTCTTTGCCGGAAACTTAAGCGGTGTATGGTTGATTGTGGTTATTTTAGGCTGAGATTGATCAGAGTAAGTGGTGGCTCTCTTATCAGCTCTCAACTTCTTACCCTCTCAATGTGCCTACGTACCCTTTATATAGGGATCAAGCCTGACGTAGTTCTCGTAGAACAAGAAGTCTAACGCGTTGAGACTTCTTACTCCTAAGCCCAGTAGAAGCCCATCCGATATCCATCTTCCGCTAGCTTTAGGAATGTCCAACTATGAGGCCCAACCGCAAAGGCCCAAGGCTCGTCCGTAATCGTAGGACTTCACGGATAGTGCATCTCCCTGCGCAAGGATAACACTCCGCTACAGCTATCTCCCTTGATTTACGAACGCAGGTATAGCCACGGTTCACCCCAAGTGCCAGACGCGTCCCTGTCCCCCGAATGAGGATAACCCACCAGATAACAGGACAGGTGATCCCAAGCTCTTGGGTGCAAAGTGCAGGATGACTCCAAAGTTCTCCAACGAGGATACCCGTTGAATACAAGAACAGAGCTCCCAAAGCACACACCAAAGTAAACCCCACATCCCCAACGAGGACACCCGTTGAATACAGGAGGAGGCCTTCAATCATCAGGTACACCCCTGGAGGCCTTCAAGCTTTTCACGGACATCCCCCTCCTTGACCGTCTCAAGGAGGGAATTCTTCAAAGAATACCTGCAACAAATATGTTAGTAAAAATACCTCTGCATTGCTCCTTTCCATGCGTGCTTTGTCCTGAGCTCATCCTTGAGAATACATTTACCACACAGAGGACGCGTCCTAAGACATTGGGCGCGTCCTCACCCTCTAGGCACGCGCTCCAACCTTTATTAGCCTAGCGACTACAATTGCCAAATATGGACGCGTCCTGCATCCTTTGACGCGCTCTACACTAGGTAGGTACCTCTAAACCTCCTTTCCACAAAAATTAGTCTTTAAAAACATTTCCACAACAAGTGGGCGCGTCCCAAGCTCATGGGCGCGGCTTCTCCTTTCAATATCTTCCTCCCCATCTCTTAACACAACCCAAGATACAATCTACACAATCATGGACGCGTCTTAAGACTAGGACGCGTCCTCCCCTCATGTGTTGCGGCCTAAAACCTAATCCTTCATCCTTTTGTCCCAATTCAATTCCAATTAACCCGTACTTGACCCGAGACGATCCAGTACCAAATTTTGGCTATAACACTGCGTATTTTAGATCGTTAGATATAAATAGTTTGAATATTTTGTTTGAAAGAAAACAATTCTAAATTTGTCATCGTGCAAGAAAATTCAACAACGCATCAAAAAATGAAATCTTAAATTTGTACGTATTAATAAGAGTATTATATACGCTGACGAATGTGTAAAATTTTACAGTATTACACTCCCTAATTACTTTTGTTCTAATATATTTTGAAGTATTTATTAAGTAATGTAAATTTTGCAGTGTATATAATATATTAACTTTGATAGGGTACTTTTTCTATGTTTAACTTGGAAAAATATATAATATTGTTATTTCATCTAATGCATTAACTAAAATTCTAATGATCTTTCAATATATTCTTATTATATAATTTATATATAATAAACGTAAAGATTTCTTATCCAAAACTTTGGTCTCAAAACAATCTCAACCGATGATCATATATAATTAAAAATAGACGGTTAAGATTACATCTTATTAGTATAAATGTATATTTTATATATATCTATATAAAAGAAAATCTCGCGTGGCTGACGTGACTCCTCCAAAATCCTCTATTCCGTGTGTCTATAATTTCATAATTCATGGGCACAAACTGAAAGGTGTTCGAGAAGTTGAAGGGTTCTAATATTAATTACTTTGGTTCAGTTATGGATCTATAAAGACTAAAAAGCTTGGAGCCATATTTGGATGTGTTATATATACAACGCGTGTATAATATCGTGCTCCAGTATGTATATATGTGTACTATTATGATGCATATGTTATGCTATCTAATTTTGATCTTTACATATTGATTCATTTTTCCTTTTCCAGGCAAATTTTATAGGGGCACTATCCGGGACCTTGCAGTTCTCAAGAGATGGGCAGGTGTGATTTTCAAGCTATTATGATAACTACTTTATGTTTTTCTTTGATCTTCTTTGTCCGCATATAGATGATCTAGAATTTCATTTTTTATTTTCGCAATATTGAATTTCAGACCTAATTCTGGAATATTTTTATATTGAATCCATTTTTCAACCCAATTTAGGTATGTAGTAGAAACAAGAATGAATGCCTCCAAAAAAAATTTGTTTTTTTGAAGTTTCAAAAATTTAATTTGCAAAATCATGAAATGTTGTGTATCTTTGACATCCCTTATTAGTTAGCACAGTTTTTTAGCCTATATACATGGATGCATTATTTTTTTCATATAAATTTTGCCCAAAATTCACACTGTGCTTTTTACAGATTTTAAAAGATTTTTTGGTATTATATTGATGCAAAAATATGGACACAAGCCATTTTCTCCGACATCTTATAAGCTCGACTGGGGAACAAAAACCATTTTAAACCATTAAATTTTATTAATTACCAGCCTTTGGTCTGAAATGTGCATAATAGACTCATTTTCTGATGTTGAGTTATGATTAAATAAACAACATTTCCGAATAGGTAAAAGTACGAAAGCTCAATACCGAAATACAAGTAATTATGATGACACTTACTTATTAGATCTCTAGGCACAATATATTTTGCAGAAAAATCTACCTTATTGCTTAAATAAACTTAAATTGGTTTCATAATTAGCTCTTTTAAATTTTGTAGGAATACGTTGTGATTGCTACATTCTCAAAACAAGTTGTGGTTAATTTTCAAGGAGCACTCATACCTTAATAATTTGAGCACTTCTTTAGATGTCGATGGACAAGATATGATAAAATTAAATTCACACTATTTTATTTTTATCATATTTTATTGAGTATTTTAAGTTCTCAATTACTTGTGATTCTTTTATTTTACCAGTAATTTGTATTGGTTTAGTAATATGAGGGGATGCTTTATATTTTTTTAACTTTTATTTTTTATCGAACTTTCAAGATTTTGTTTTGGAATGTGGTTAGTTTTGGTGCAGAGCTTATGACTCCTGGCACCTTTAGAAGACTATAGGTTGATTGCGAAAGTGAGTGCATGGCTCTGGTAAATGTGATCCATTGTTATCTTGATTTTATCTGACAAGCAAGTAGTTTTATTTATTTTCGTGGAAGGTTAAATATTATGAAATTTGTTACATATGTTCTTTTTGTTAATAGGTGATTGTGAAGTAGTATAATTTGATCTATGTGATTACGGAATTAACAGTATGATATCCTGAAATGTGGAATATTGGCATTGCCGAAAATTATTATCGTCATTGTTCATATATCGGACGATATAAAAATAAGCTGAAATTAGGTTCACAATTAACTCTTCTAAATTTTTTAGGGACACGTGATTGTTGCATTCTCAAAAAAAGGCCGTGAAACTTTAATTTTCATATATAAATGAAAGGTATAAGTTATGGGTGATCAAAACTTCCGATCGATAAAGTCAAGGATGACATTGAACTTGAGAAATTAGTATTATTTTTTTCCTGCCAGCTCTAATTTAAAAGTATGGTTGATTTTGATAGGTAATTACTTATAATTTCCAAGTCGCTTTGTGAAAACCTTAAGTGAAAGTATTAAGTAGAGTTTGGATGATATGCAATGAATATGTATGATTTGGTTTTGATGTTTGTTTTAGCTTTGTGTCATTATATTTTGATTTAAGATTTTGAGGTGATCAGTAGACTTGACAACGCATATAATGGTCTCCAAAAGTCGTATTGTGTGGGAGCACTCATACCTTAATAATTTGTGCACTTTTAGACGGTGATGGTTAGGTATATAGACGCGCTACAATCAAATTATTATCAGCAAAATATATTTCAATATATTTTTTTAGTTTCTATATGATGTAGGCATAATAACCATCTTGGTTTTTTTTATAAATCTTTGTGGATGTGTTGTCCTATACTCTAATGCTTTCATCCCGTATGTGCTAAGTTAGATAATGTTAACTTTTTAGCAAATTGGGTGGATTATTATGAGCCTCTGCTAATTACAATCTACAACTATATTTATAATTTTGAAGCAACTTTAATGATCACTTAGGGATGTATTGCCACATTCTTTTGGTTTGTGTACAATGTGGATGACCACATCACTGATCAAGGCACTAAAAATTGACATGCTCCTACGAGAATGAGTGTCAGGGGTTAATTGCATGGTTTTAAACATTGGAGAGTAGATTAAAGCGAATCAGGCAAGATGTATAGGATGCTGAAGATAATATGTATATTGAGAAATTGAATGCATCTAAAAAGAAGTTAATGATTGATTATATTTAATATCTATATTCATTTGCAGTATGCTAGGAATAGGAACATTACATGGCTCAAGTGATTTGAGTTGGTGTTGCTTAACAAAAAATATTTTAATATGCTACAAAGAGTAAATTACAAAATGTTCAAGTAAATATTTTACTATAAATGTGATATTATGCTACCTAATATCTTAGTAAATACAAAATATTTTGACAAAATTGATTTTCAGGTGCCTTATAATGCACCTTAAAATATTTTTAACAACCGCGCTTCGCGCGGTTATTTCACATAGTTTTTAATATAATTATAAACAAAAATGATTATATTGTTCTAATACTTTTCAAACACCAATTGTGATACATTGTCCAAATACAATCCTAAATAAAATATAATTAGAAATTTAACAAATTAAAAAAATACATTGTTTAATTACTATATAAACACCAAAATATGATACATCAGTGATACAACAGTATATAGAACATGATTAGATATTGTACTATATATACTGTAATTCAATTCATCATTTGTATATTTCTCAATATATTCATATTTGTTGCAACAATATTACAACAAGTTATAAAAATTAAAAATAATATTACAAGAACGTTAGAAATAACGATATATATATGTACATTACAAATTTTCATAAATAAATTTTAAAATTTAAATAAATAAAGGTAAATTTTTAAAAGACGTGTATCGCGTATGGTACGATTGTCATTAACCTAATTATATAAATCTTAAATAATCATAAAATAATTAATCACTTTATTCAAATACTTTTCTTAGTCTTGCTTCCACTATAACACTCAAACCCACAACCGAATTCATACCGGACCCAACAAACCACCAAATGTCAGTCCGAAAATACTAGTGATTTGTTACAAATTAGTTGATGACTTGTATCTATAAAGGTCTCAAATACTATTATTCTTATCGATGTGGGATACTATAAACACCCCCTCTTATAGGATCGACGTCCTCGTCGATCTCACAAAAACACGCAAACGGAACTTGGGCAATGCCTCTGCACTTCCGGTCGGGCATATCTCGGATACCATTTATAAAACCCAAGCCCACAATTGAATGCATACCGGACCTTACAACCCACCACAGGTCAGTCCGAAAAAGCTAGCGATTTGGTACACGTTAGTTGTTGACTTCTATTTATAAAGGTCTCAAACACTCTTATTATTATCGATGTGGGATATTACATCCACTCACCCAATAAGGCTTGGACCAGCTCTTAACTTCTCCGTTTTCTACTATAAAATTCCCAAATCCCCTGATCGTGCTTGTAACCTTGTAAAGAGGTATTCCATTTATTCCAATTTATCTGTCCTAATTGATTTTTTTGGTCAAATTGACCCAATTTTATGGTAAATCAAACATCAATAATTTATTATTTTTAAAAACTGAAAATACGTATTAAAGTAGATTACATGTACTTTTTAATGATATAAATTTTGTAATTTTGTTCGATTATATACTCTATGAAAACTTTGGTCAAAATTGGATCAATTTGACCATAAAAAGTCAAACATGACAGTTGAATTGGGACAAAGGGAGTATATCATTCCTCTAACCTTTCATTTCTACACTTTAATATGTTTTTGCGTCTTTAAACTTTGGGGAACTGGATCACGGGTAATGTCTTATTGTGTTATCAGTGAGGCTTATCATATTTTAGAAAACATAAGACTTTACTTTTTCATCTCAAAGTTAGTACTAAGTTTCAACTTTGTGTTTGTTACCAACAACACATCTCGACATTTATCCAGGAATACCTTTTCTTTATGCAACCTACAACTACACTTCCTCAATCGGGATTTTCATAAATGAATTAAGAAGAATAATAAGCATACTAGACATTCACGTGAGAGTATCATCATGGTTGAGAGAGAGAGAGAGAGACTAGAGTGACCGGAATATAAGGGTAGCTCTCCGATCTTCAAGTAATAAATAAATTTTAAAAGAGTTTCAATTAGTAACCCACATAAGTCTTCTAAGATCAAAATAGTTGGATTCAAAAATTTTCCAGAATAAAGCCTTTGAAGCTAAAAATATGGAGTTAACTCTAAAAACACAAGTGTGGAGGATTGGAAAATATCTAGTGCTGAGAGGACGCACCCTATCAATGAGGATGGTTTTTCACCAACAATACAAATATACTTTTTTTTCAACTAACACTTTCTAGCTCGCCTCATACTTTCTGCCAAGTCACAATTCAAAATTTTTGATCTCATTTTTTAAACAAGCAAATGTGATTTCAGGATTCAAATCAATGTCGAAACATCTAGGATATTCCGCCATCATCTCATATTTGGAGGGTAGATGTAAGAGAAGCGTATTTTCGATAAGGTTTTCATCCTTGAAGGGAACGTCCTCTGTAAGAGGGGTGTCTTACTTGAAAAGGTCATCATCCTTGGAGGGCACTCTCTCTGTAGGAGGAACACTCGACAAGGCAATCATCCTTGAAGGGTGTGTCCTCTATAAGAGAAGCGTCAATTTCGGCAAAAAAATTTATTATTTGAGAACGCTTCCTCTATAATAGGAGCCTCTATCTTGACAACGATATCCATCCTTGTAGGGTGCGTCGTCTATAAGAGGAACATCTATCTCGATAAGGTCATCATCCTTTGACGACACGTCCTCTGTAAAAGTAGCGTCTACCTCAACAAGGTCTTTATTTTTGGAGGGCGCTTTCTCTGTAAGAGAAATTTCTACCTCGACAAGGATGTTCATTCTTGGAGGGCGATTCCTCTCTAAAAATTATTATGATTTTCACTCTCTAAATGAGGCATCTCATGAAGAGTCATCCAATAAATGACATCTCATGATGAGGCAACCTATAAAAGGCATATCTCTTAGAGGGAATTCCTTAAAATTGTGTGTTTTCCTGAGTTTGAACATTTCCCTGAGTTTGAGAATCTTCTTGATTTTAATGAAAATTTCTCTAAATTACATGTGACATAGTGTGACGTCACATAACCAATCACATGTGCCTTACCCTCGCCCTCCCAAGGGCGCGCCCGATGGAAAAACCTTAGGTCGATCCCTTACTATTTGCTGATTAAACCTATTCTGGGTACCACATTCATAACCTTGGCATTGTCTATCAGTTTGTGTCCTAGAGACAACAATATTATGTTTTGTTTATGACATTTGGATTATTAATGTTTATGTTCTATCGATTATTTTTTTAATAATTTTTTTAGTTTTAATTTACCGCGATATAAATATTAGATTAATAAATATCCTTGAAATATGATATAAACTCTATATCTCTAAGTACGCGACTTAGAATTGAGATTATGTGAATAGTATCGATATTTCCGAATTTCTTTAGGCGGATATTATTATTAAGGGACAATAATAATGCATTAAGACTAGTGTGTTTGTTGACTGATGATCACATCTCATTGATCATAGATATAGTGATAATAAAGTCAAAAACACGGGCAGATGTAGATATACATGGTGCTGGATATACCCAATATGAGATTCTACATGCTTGTTGTTTCATAAGTAATTCTCACAGTGATAATGATGTAATGGTCCTTCGACTTGAAATCATTATATTTCTATACGATGATTAATATACTTTGATTATATCAAAGTTGCATTTGACCGAGTAATGATAAAAGTGGACTTCGGGTATATTAGGAATCGTGTGAGAAATATGAATGATCTAGAAATGATTTAACCCTCATAATTTTGGAGAAATGTTATTGACCTCTTGTGTGAGCTAGACTATGAAATGCGTGACGTCGCGCTCAAATGTTGATTTGAAATGATAGTCTACTCATTGACCAAGAAAACCTGGATTAAACCATGAAAAATATGACATAACATTACATTGTACATTATTCACGAAAGGTTTAATCGATCACCGATTTAATTATTATTACTTGGGTAGGAATGATGTATTACTAGATTCTGCTAATTGTTTATAATTTAAATATGAGATATTTAAATAATTTCCAACGTAATAATAACCTATAGGGTCGCACAAAGAAATCTTGGAGGAATATTTAATTCGAATCCGGATTTTAATTAAATAGGAAATTCGAATTATTTATTATTAATTAAGTTGGACTTAATTAGTGGGGTGAATGAATTTTAAATCTGTATATTATTATTTCGAAATTCAGTTGTTATTTGATAATTGAGTTAGACTTAAATATTAAATAAATAAAATTTCAGATTTTAATAAACTCTAACTTGGATTAGGGTTAGTACTGTTTTTGGCCTTTCTATATAAATATCCTTAAGGATAAAATTAGGATTACGTTTTTATTAGATGAAAACATAAAACCCTAGCAGCTAAAGGTGAGAGGGAAGGGGGGAACAAGTATGTTCTTGGTGTTACTACACGCCTCCTCCGCACCGGCTTTCGTGTGAATACCTCTACGATGTAGATCGTTAAGGCGGGATACGTGATGTTGGTTAAAGCTAGGATCTCCTTTTTGAAGGGTTTTTAGCACATAAACGCAACGAAAACGTAAATTTAAATCTTAAAAAAAAATGAAACCCTACGCAGGATCCATGCGAAAAAGAATATTTAATTCGTAGTTCAGTATGTTTACCTTAAGAAGCTTTACGTTAATGGAAAGATGGAGGTCTTTAATGGCGATCCAAAAATGATGAACGGAGATCCTTAGCAGCTGCTCCTCAAGTGTGAAGCACTCCACCGGTATCCACCAAGAAAACGATGTAATGAAGGAGGAGGAGATGGAGATAATTAGGGTTTTGTAAATCTTTTTGGTTGAGGCAAAAATAGGGTTTATAATAGTATATTTAGAGGCATAATTTTCAGCTGAAAATTTTCCCATAAAATATTATTATTATTAACCCTTTATTATTCTCACTAATAATTAAATACCTTTTAATTATTAATCCTTTTTCTAAACTCTTTAGAAATAATTCTCTCTCTTGATTTAATTTTCAAAAATTAGATTCTTAATTAATAATATTAAGAACCTTTTTTTAATTAATTTATAATCAATTAAATCTCATTTAATCAATTTTTAAATTTTCCAATTAATTATTTATTTCATAAATAAATAATTACCAGCCATTATTAATTAATTCCTCCATCAATAAATCATTCTCTTTTATGGTGTGACCCTGAAGGTTCAATATTAAGCCGGTAGTAGAAATAAATAATAATAAAACCATTTTATCATTATTTATATAAATTCTCTAATTAATTAAATATGATTAATTAATTAATTATATTTATTCTACATCGTGAGGGATACTTCTCAGCATATCGCGACTATCTGGATAATACGAATTCACTGCTTAGAATACCAAGAACTTATTCAGTGAGTAGTTACCGTACAATCAATTCCTTCTACCATGCAATGTCACGATTAAATACAAGGCATGGAACTTGTGTCAAGCCTATCTTATTTAATCACTTGCTTTCCCATTCACTATGCTTAGTTCTATTTAATGTAAATTAGAAACTCCTTCTAATTTCATTCACTCTGGCCAGAGATTCCTGAACTAGCATAAGTGGATCAGCATTGAACATTCTCTTCCTTCACTGGAAGGGGTAGATCCTTTATTGATCATACACTATCTTCGTGTACAAATTCCTATACCCAGTAGAGCCCTTATAATTGTCCCTTGAGACTAAGAACTAAACCAAAGCATGGTTCAGTGTACACAAGATGACTATGATGACCTCAAGTCTAAGGATACTTGTACAACTATCACTATGTGAACAACTGCTGATACGTGAGTGAATTCCATCAGTTGTTCAGTTGTGTGAGTCATGTTCAGTGAACTTATTCTATAATAAGCACCTACATACTGGCTATAGTGTCACCACACAAATGTCTATGAGAACAGACATCCTTCATAATGAAGCAAGCATAGTATGTACCGATCTTTGCGGATTATTAATTACCAGTTAGTAATCCTACGACCAGGAACTATTTAAGTTTAGAGTTATCATCTTTTAGGTCTCATTATTATGATCTCATCACAATCCATAAAAAGCTTTACTCTAAACTGTGGTATATCTTATTTAAACATTTAAATAGATAGAGCCCGCAATAAAAACAAAACAAGTCTTTTATTAATATCAATAAAATCAAAATAGATTACATAAAAGTTATTCCTAAATCATCATACATGACTGGACTTAGGACACATCTCTTTCACTTTTGACAACCATATTGTAAAGCTCTTTAAGGTAAACATCTCATCCATGAATTAAATATTATTTTTTGCATAGATCCTGCGATGGGTTTCGATTTTATTCTATTTTCACGGTTTTATTTATTATTTCCACCGTGTTTTTATTCCCCGAAACCCAACATTGTTCACTAACAAAATTTTGAGGAATTCCCGCTCATGTACAAGGGGCCTCTTCCTATAATTTCCTTGTAATTATGGGGCGCTCATTATGAAACACGGGGCCTCATTTTCCAGCCACTTCCTCCACCTTACAGTCATTCTAAGACCAACATCATTATATCATCATCCTGGAGCTTTATCTTCCTCATATTTCTCCACACCATCTCCCATCATTTCAATTTGAGGACTATTATCGAACATCAAGACCAAGGAATTTTTCAGCAGTATGTCTTCTTCCTCCGGATCATTAATGAAGTAATGAGCGTGAATTTCTCCCTTTGACTTGGTTATATAGTTTTCTGAATCTTCCTGTTAAACACTTCATAGTTCACCCCTCTTTCTTTGAAAACCTTTGATTTGCACGTTAATAGCATTCCCGTTAATTATTGCGAACCTCGCACATGACCAGCCTCATTTAATGTGATAGAATTTATCATCAGATGGTATATCGTGGTATCCACCTTTATTTATTTCAATAGTGTCTCGCATGAAGGCATCTTCGTAGAGGTATCTCACTTTGAGGTATCTTCATATAGACATTTGACGCCGAGATATCTTCGGATAGGCATCTCACGTAGGGGCGTCCCAATAGAGGAATTATAGAAAAGAGCTTACTCGAGCCTTAAATGTTGACTTTAAAATAGTAAGCGCGGGATGTCAAATTTCTAATGGTAATTGACAACGTGCCTTGTTGCTTGCGGCACGACCTTAATGGATGAGAGTGATGTCAAAACTCCTCAAAATCCAACCAAACATCTCGATAATATCCATCTTAATATATGAATCCATAACAAATGAGGTTCATATGATCAGAGCACGTCATGAATACTCGCTCAGATTATTGAGAATATGAGGGCCCGTCCTATGAAGCTAAAATCTCGTCAAGCTCGAAAGATCATTGTATTACCCTTCTTTTCAAACCATGTCAAGAATCAAAGGAGGATGACAGGGTTACTGTCTTGAGGGTGAGCCTTAAAAGAGATGACCTTTAAGAGTTAAATTGTATTTACCGAGGATATAACATTACATCCTTAAATCTAGGGCTTGCTCATGACTGTGGGCGCGTCCTCAAATTCATAAAGCCTCATAACCCTGGTCACGTTATCTAGTTGTATCCCACGAAGGGACTCGTTCGTGTCTACAGTGCATCCCATCATATTTCTCATGGGTAACCGTAATGGTTCATGTGGCCTCGCTTTTTCAATATTTTATTTTATTTTAAATTTTCGATATTAAAAAATTCTCTTATAGTCATTGCAGTTCGCCTCCCCATCAATATTAATTCAATATTATACTGAGGTTGCGTCTTATGAAAATTGTCTTAAAACACGAGGAACTTGCTCCACTCGAGTGAACTCGCGTGATCACGAATATATCTTCATTGAAATTTTCATAATTCTTTTTTCCTAGGGTGCCCTCTGAAAAGGAAATAGTACGATACATATTTTTGGTACATGATAATTTACCAAATTAATCTTATTTATGAATTTTATATTAATATTTATCTTTTCAATCTAGGATGTATTATCATCATGTTCCGCCACCTAAGCAGAACTCTTCCGACGTTGAATATAAACCTCTCTGAGAGCCTTCTCACTCTTAGGCCAAATCCAACGGTGATCCAAATATCCAAATTTGGGGCAGATTACCCCAAATTCCATCTCAACAGTGATCCAAATGGTGATCCAAATTTGGATCAATGAACAGTAGTGATCCAAATTCACTGATCCGAATTTGGATCACTAGATTTAATATAAAATAATGGTTTTGTTATTTGTAGTTTATGATATTTTAAATTGATTTTTAATTTTTTAATTATATATATAATTAATAACAGAATATAATTAATAGTTAACAAAATTTATTTTTTAAATTAAACTTAAAATAATGAGAAAACATAATTTCATTAAAATTTAAATAGAAGTACATTGTATAAAATAAAAAGTACATAAAATGAATAAAAGAAATTACAACACACAAAATGACTCGAAAACGATAATAGAAAATATAAAATTTTGATTTAGTCGAACAAACTATTTATGTTTCCTCCGAGATAATCAAAATTTTGATACTATAGATGCATATCAATGATATTTTGTATGTTAATTATTGCAATAAATGTGTTTTTCGTGAATTAAGTGCACACTTTTAATATTTTTATGTGTATTAATTTTTTTTGATTTAATTAATTTATGAAATGTTATATAAATTGTTAATAATGATTAAATTATAAATTTAAGATACAATTGCTTAATATGATATTTATATATTATTATATGTAAAAAGTAATTTGGATCAAATATTTGGATCACACTGTTGAAGTTGGTCAGGAATTTGGATCAGTTTGTTAGGTCACACACACTGTAGAAGGGGGTTGAATACAATGTATAGCACAATCAAATCGAATTCAAAGAATACAAGTAACAGAAAACAAACTTTGTTAAACTCTGTTACAATGTAGAACTGTCCTCTCTCAGTGATGAACAAATATCACGAGAGTTGCTAGGGTTACAATGAATAATATTCTCGATGATGATAACACATATAATGTAAACCCTATGTCTGTCTTTATATATCACACAGTTACAAGATAATCGCTAATTGATATGGAATATAATTATGCTTCCTAAAATATATCAATCAGTTATCTTTTCTTCCAAGTATTCCATTCTTCACAAAATTCCTTCTTCATGCATATCTCTTCTTACATTTGTCTTGATCTTCTTTCCTTTCAATTAGCTACCTTCCTTATCTGAAAGTTTCCTTTAAGTCCTGATATTATCTTCTGATAAATATCTCCTGAACCTTAAGTACTGATAACTTAAGTTCTGACTTCAGTATAAATGCTGATTTCAGTTAAGTACTGATTTGTTTTGTTCAAGTAAGATCTGAAAACTAAACACAAATCATATTAGACATGACATTATCAAATATATCTAACAATCTCCCCAACCTGTAAATTAGCATAATATACAAGTTTAACAGATATTTGATGATGTCAAAAACATTAAGTACAAATGTATGAGAATTTGACTAGATAACTACAACTTACAGTCCTTAAAGCTTTACCAACTTTAACTTCTGATAACAACTTCAGTCTGTATACACATCAGAATTTGAGCAGTTGTAGATCTTGACTTGGCTTCACTTTCTGATCTCTTCGATGTCAGGAGTTGTTATGAGATAGTTCTTTAACAAACATCTCTCAATATATCTGAGTTCATCAATCATCCTCCTTTTAGCATCTTTGAGTTCTGCAGTATCTTCACCAGTTTGGAAGATAGCATATCTGAGATCATTAATTTTTGCTTTTCTCAACTCCTGATCTAGTCTTATGACATAGGCTTTGTCAGACTCTAGATTGAATTCAAGTCCCTTAATACCAAGATAAGTTCTGATCTTTGCAATATTAGGCTTCATATCAACAATATCACCCTTGTGATCTCTGTTCTTGGGACATTATGCGCTGTCAGACTTTACAGAATAAAGCCTTTTCTGTCTCTGAATTTGAGTCTTCAAATAATTTGCAGCACTTTCTGTTATTCTGTCATTCACTTGAAGTAAGAATAAAACATGTTCTAGTTCCTCAAAATACTTCAGTGGTATAGCATTTTCCCTTATATGGTAAACCCTTCCATCTGTGTTAGTCCCTTAACAATATAGCAAGAATTACAGAAGGGGGGTTGAATGGAATTCTTGAATCTTTTTCTTGAAATAAAAATGTTCAACTCGATTATAGATATATTTGTTTTGATTAGCACAATGCGGAATGTAAACTTGAATGAATCAAAACATAAGTAATTAAAAACAAGAGTCTTTAAAAACTTTCTGGCGGATTTAAACAATTCCACCAGAGATATATATATAATATATCGAGAGGACTCTGTGTGCAGAAATGCTCACAGCTGCTTATAAAATGGAACTACTGAAAATACAGGAAATGCTAAAGATTATACTTACAAAGATTTCTCTGTTTGTGTGTTTCTCAGCTATCTCAGTCATTTTTCTATTTGCTACTCTCTTGGTTTATATATTACCAAGATTACAAAGTCAAAAAGACTGAACAAATATAAAATCTAAAAGTCTTGATCTTTGCTGCTTTTCGTCCTCTATTACCCAGTTAATGGGCTTCCATAGTGTGTTTGTATCCAACTCGACGGCTGTGTGTCAGCTTTCACTGTTCAACTGATGTTTGAATTCTTGATATGATCATCCGTCGACTTTCAGATCATCCGTCGATGACATGATTGATCATCCGTCGACTGCTATGTTAAACATCCGTTGATAGTCATTTGATCATCCGTCAAAGGCTTTGTTAATCATCCGTTGGTAGCTATTTTGGCACTTGACTTCATTTCACTTATACAGAATTACAAGACATTGCTTATGTACAATTAATCAACCTATTTTGCATATCTAGTTAAAGTCAACATGACTTATATGTTACTACAGATTCTATACAAAGGTGCATACATCACTGTGCTATAAACTGATTATTACATAAGCTACTCACTCGATGGATAATAAGTTAATCATCCGTCGGGACTATAATGAGTTATTCGTCGGGACTATAATTCTTATCCGTCGAGAGCTACATAATTTCACTAAGTAAAATCTACTTAGACATTTTGTTTAAGTTATCATCAAGTACACAACATATTCACAACAATCTCCCCCAATTTATGTCTACTGGAATTGTAGCCATAAATTAAGAGACACTTGATGATTACAAAATATCCTAAACATATATCTTTAAAGATAAGTAGATAAAACTGAAAGTGCTTCAATTTAAACAAAATGTACAAGGTTTGGCTCACAGTCAGTTCAAGATGCTCCTCTAGCCTGAGCAGATTTTTCTAGTTTCTTGAAGGTCTGGATCTTCTTCCAAGCCTTTTGTTGTTTTCTTCAATTTGATTCTGGAGCTGCCTGTGGAATTCTAATTCATCAGATTCTGAGAGATCTAGCATTTCTTGCATCTCCAAGAGAGTCTCATTGCTAGAGATACTCAATTGGTCTTCTAGTCTGAAGAATCTTCTCACACCCTTGTCATCCATGAATTCCATCAGCCAGTAGGGCCTTAGATGCACTCTTCTCCCTGTGTATGGGATGATAAGAGTCTTGGGAAGTGCATCTTTGGCTCTAACACTCCTTAACTCTTCAATCTTCTTCAATACTAATCTTCTTGCAGTTATATTGAAGCCAAAGTTTTTCTTGAAGGATGAATAGACTTTGATCAACACAGCTTGGCTTTCTTGAAGTATCTTGTGAAGAGGCCACTGAATCTCCCTTCCTCCTTTGTACTTGAAAACCAACCTTTCAGGTAGGTTTTTGTACGCATCAATTACCCTTACTTCATCCAGCTCCTCCAGATAAAAGTTTAGATCTGAGAATTCTTTGATGTCACACAAGTACAAGTAGTCTCCCCTGTTGACCTTGGGTTGAGCTTTGACTACTAACTTGGATTTGAGAGGTGACAGCTTCACTTTCTTGACTGCCCTTGATTTTGTCCTTTTTGGCTTAGTAAGGATTAGCAAGTTGAAATCAGGAATTGGTAATTTATCCCACTCTATTGGCTCATCCTTTGGCACAAAAGGCTCTCCATGTATGTTCCTGTAGGGGTCCACCACCCTTATGTCTTCAAATACCACAGAGGGCTTTGATGTTTGAGTTTTAGCTTGAGTGGATTCCTTAGGAAATTGATCTTCCAATTCCTTGTCAACAACATCTAATTTCCTTTTTGTTCTTCTAGCCAGTTCTTTCTTTCTTGGGGATTTCTTCTGTTCTTCAATCTTCTTCTTTGATTCAGCAGCTTGAGATGGTTGAGAGGGAATTTGTTGAGAAGAATTCACAGCCTGTAGCTTGGCCAAGATAGCAAACTGTTCTTTCTTTTGTTTAGACTTCTTTGCATCTAGAGCAGCTTGCCTCTTTTCCTGCTTCAATCTGGATTTTTCTTCTTTCTTTGCATGAGCAAATTGTGGATGTCCAGCTACCACACAAATTTCCTTTCCATTTCCGAATATCTTTGCAATTCTCTTTCTTGAGGCTGAATCAGCTGGATCTTTGTAGAAGATAATAGATCTTGACAGAAGTTTCTTTTCATCAGGCTTGGGTGTCTCATACATAGTATCCATAGGGTTCTTCAAAGATGACTTTGGATAGTTTGTCCTTGGTTTAAGAATTATCTCAGCCTTTGTAGTCTTGATGCAGGAAGATTGTCCTTTCTCCAGATAGTTCATGCTCATCTCATTCACACTGATTGGCTTGACATGAGAGTGATGGATGGTTGACTGAACTGGTTCCTTGACTAATTCAAACTTTTTCTGTATTTCCTCATCAATCTTTTTCCAGTTGATCAGAGTCAACTTTCCTTTATCAGCATCTTTCAGATTTTCTGCTGCTGCATTGATAAGATCTATACCATCTGTAACTGGTGGCTTGGAGATAGTAATTGAAGGTACAATTACTTTGCTGATTTGAACTAGAAGTGTCTCCCCCTCAGTTGGTCCTTTCTCCCCCTTATTTGATTCTCTCTCCCCCTTTTTGTTATCATCAAGTGGAGGAGTTAGGCCTTGTGCTTTAGCCAGTTTCATAAGAAGATTTGTCTGAGTCTGTTGATTTTGAAGAAGTAGAGCCACTGAATTCTCAATAACTTGAACTCTGTTCTCCAGCTTAGCTATCTTCTTGTCAGAATCTGATTATCTCCTTAATCTCAGTAATAGATCTTGCATGGTACCATATGGCATTACTGAATCCAGCTTCTCAGAGTTATAGGTCTTCAAGTCAGCTATATCCCTTTTCAATTCATCCACACTGAGATTCTGTCTTGAGTGCTGGATCTTCATTAGATGTAGAGAGTCCAGGTGAGCTTGAAGAACAGCCTTGGTACCAGCATCTGAAGTTTCCTGAAGAGCCTGTTGAATAGCTATTAGTTGCTTGACCAAGGACACCTCAAATTGTCCTGGTGTAGATTCCTTTGCCCATGCCCATTCAGGTAAACTTAAAGCAGAACTTGGGCCTTCAGCTACCCCTAAGTTCATGCTTCCATCCAAGGAACCAGAGTCATCATCATCAGAATTTACTCCAAATTCTTCAGATGGCTCTCCAGCTTGAGAAGACATCCTGTTAACAACAGCTTTATCTCTTTGAAGAGATTCTGTGGTGTGCACTAAATTCAAAGTCTGCTCTGCCTCCACATTGCCCTGAGCAGCCAACAATTGATAGGCTGAAATAGGGTGAGTAAAAGTGTCAGCATCCAAGGAAATGTTATTAATTACAGCTTTGTAATGTTGCTGAAATTATCTTTCCTTTTCAGCATCATCCACAATCATTGACTCACTAGCAATGGTTGGTTCCATCCTTATTTCTCCTGTACCTGCCTTTCTCTCATATTCTCTCTTTTGTTGCATCAGGGTCTCACCCTGGCTCCTCACCCTCACACCCTCACCTTCACCTACTAAGGTGGGACTCCTCTCACTCACTTTTGTCAATCCTGAATGAATGGATTGCTGAGATTCACTCTTTTCCTCTCCTTTTGCATGGGAGCAACCCAGCCTCTCACTCAATGCACTCTCATCTCTCAGTCCTAAGAGTGATTGTATTACCATTAAGTCTTCTGCACTTGAAATTATTGAAGTTTGAAGTTGTGCAGAGACACTCGACGGATAAGTGATATCCGTCGGGTGAGTGGTAAAGCTATCCGATGGATAACTGCTGTTAAGCTTTCTGTCAGGATACAATCACTACTCGACGGATGAGCAATATCTATCGAGAGAGTAGAAGTGAATGAGGTGGGAAGAGAAACTATTGTAGACTCTGTGTTGATTGAAGTTATTTGAGGCACAGATGTCACAATAGAATCTGAAAGAATTGGCAAGTGAGCCAACAAATCATCTAAAAGATGATGCTCACTTGCACTAGATTTTGGCTTCCCAACAGAGTTAAAGAAGGGGAATCAGGAATTGAAGTGTTTATCATGTCCACTTCCAGTGAGTTAGTTGGTGAGTATAGTGTTTCAGTGGCTTCTATAATGAGAGATTTTGGCTGTGACTCCACATTTATTGGAGCCACATCAAACTGAATTTGAGAAGGTGCAGGGACTGTGTCTTTAGCACCAGTTTGTACTAAGTGTGTGCCCTGTGCATCCCCAGTTGCTTTGGATTTCTTCTTTCTAGTGTAAGTTTGGGGTGAGCTTGTGTCCCTAACCCTCTTGGCCTGTGCTCTTGGATGAGAGCTTTGTTCAATAGCTACATCCTTTTGGGAGGATGCAGCTAGAAGAGAGCTTTTGTCCTTTTTAAGCACTGCAGTTTGTTGGGAAACTGCAGTGTGGCTAGACTGGGATTCACTCAACTCTCCAACCTTATCCTTGGGGTTTTTTTGATGTTCACCCCTTCCCTCACCTATCTTACCCTCCTTCACACTCTCCTCTTTGGCTTTGGTAGATTTTTCAACTGGTACCTTTTGAGAGATACCAGAGGGGGTTTTCTTTGATTTGGATTTGGAAATTGCAGTTGTTTTGGCAGCTTTGGTAGGCAACTGTTTGGTCATTGTCACAGTTGCCATAGCTATGCCTGAAGTCAAAGAAATAGAGGAGATTGGAATAGTTGAGGGTATGGATGAACTTACCTCACTTACCTGAGGTGTCAGCATTACAGGAAAATAGAACATTGGCACATCCATGTGATGGTTGGCTCTGTTCAAGTCTGTAATGATTCTTCTCTCTTGAACCCAACAAGCCAATTTGTTGTCTGGGTTCTCAAATACAATCTCTTGACAAAGATGGTTAGCCAAAAGCATAAAAAATCTAGCATAGTAAACATTCTTTCCTCTTTTGGCTAAGTCACCTAGTTTAAAACCTAACTCATACACCACAAGGTCACTGAAATTGTAAAATTTGTCTGTAACTAGCATGTATAGCATGTTAAGCATGGAAATGTTCACAGAATCAAAATTACTGATTTTTCCAGAAAAGACTTTAGTTACAACATCACACAAATAACTCCATTCCTTCCTAAGACCTAGTCTTCTAATCTCACTTAGCTTATTAGTAGGAAGTGCATAATGCATGGAATTAAGCATATTGATCAAATCAGTGTCAGTGTGTGGTGAAGTTACATTATCATCAGGAATCTTGAAACATACTTTTATCACATCACTATTGATACAGAATTCATTACCTTTGATGGTCAGAGTGATGGTTTTGTCAGTAGAGTTGTAGATTGCTGTTGTCCACATCTCCTCAACAACTTCACAATAAATTGTGGGTGATTCCAGCATGGCAAAACTTTACTTGCAGTTCTTCACGAAGTCCAACATCTTGTGATAGTCCTCTGATTGCTGAATACCCTTATTGACCAAAAGAGTGAAGTTGTTCTTCTCATAGATGAACCCAGTCTGTGACATGATCTTTACTACGGGTGCCATTGTTAGAGAAGAAAAGCTTGAAGAGAAAGAGGATTTTTGCTTGAGAGAGAATGAAATAAACACAGTTGAATTTGAGAATGATAAAAGAAAATGATTAGAATGAAATAAGCTTTTATACTTTGCACAAAAACAACGGATAAAAATAATAAAGAGAAGTAAATTATCCAATAGAAATTGCCTAAATTAGCCGTTTTAAAATAAACTGTAAAAATTCCACCCATTATCCGTCGTGTAATGCTTACAAACTGTAAGTATACTCGATGGATAATGTTCAGGGAATTAACGGTTAAGATTTAGACACTTCGAAGGATGAGGATAACCTGTTATCCGTCGAGTTTTAAAAGATTCCAGAAAAATAATTGATTTTATTATTTACAATTTGTATATCGACGGATGACTCAACCCGATGGATAATGGTCATCCGTCGAAATGCAAATTTTGACTTAGCCAAAATTTCATTCAAGACTAAAAATCAGCTAAATTTCTGGCTACTTTTCAACTTGCAAAATAATTCAGATAAATTCAAGAGTAATTAAGCATACCTAACTCACTTACCAACCTAGAAAAGGTGGATTCATCCAGTGGCTTGGTAAAAATATCTGCAAGTTGCTTCTCACTTGGAACAAAATGTAACTCTACAGTACCATTCATTACATGTTCCCTTATGAAATGGTACTTGATGTCGATGTGCTTTGTCCTTGAATGTTGCACTGGATTTTCAGTGATGGCAATTGCACTTGTGTTGTCACAGAAAATAGGAATCCTTTCAACTTGCAAACCATCGTCTAGCAATTGATTTTTCATCCATAAAATATGTGCACAGCAACTGCCAGCAACAATATATTCAGCTTCAGCTGTAGAGGTAGAAAATGAATTTTGCTTTTTACTGAACCAGGACACAAGCTTGTCTCCTAAAAATTGACAGGTTCCTGTTGTGCTTTTTCTATCAATTCTGCAACATGCATAATCTGCATCTGAATAACCAGTTAGTTCAAAACCAGAATCTCTAGGATACCAAATGCCAAGTTTTGGTGTTCCTTTGAGATATCTGAAAATTCTCTTAATAGATATCAAGTGAGACTCTCTAGGATCAGCCTGAAATCTAGCACACAAACATGTAGCAAATATTATATCTGGTCTACTAACTGTTAAGTATAGAAGTGGGCCAACCATGCCTCTATAGCTTGAAATATCCACAGACTTTTCAGTAGTGTTTAGTTCAAGCTTAGTTGCAGTAGCCATGGGAGTTTTTGCAGATGTGCAATCCATTAGATCAAACTTCTTTAAAAGGTCAAAAATATATTTAGTTTGACTAATGAATATTCCATCACTGACTTGCTTAACTTGTAAACCAAGAAAGTAAGTTAGTTCTCCCATCATACTCATTTCATACTTACTTTGCATCAGTTTGGCCAACTTTTTATAAAGTTTCTCATCTGTAGATCCAAAAATATTATCATCTACATAAATTTGAACAAGTATGCTAGAGCCATTAACGTTTCTGAAAAATAAAGTTTTATCTACAGTACCTCTTGTGAAGTGATTTTTCAAAAGGAACTTTGATAAAGTGTCATACCAGGCTCTAGGTGCTTGCTTCAGTCCATAAAGTGCTTTCAGTAGATAATAGACATACTCTGGAAAATTTGGATCTTCAAAGCCAGGAGGTTGACTAACATACACTTCATCCTCCAAATCTCCATTCAGAAAGGCACTTTTAACATCCATTTGATAGACCTTGAAATTGGCATGGGCTGCATAGGCTAAGAAGATTCTGATGGCTTCAAGTCTTGCAACAGGAGCAAATGTTTCATCAAAGTCTATTCCTTCTTGCTGGCAATAGCCTTTAGTAACCAATCTTGCTTTGTTCCTTACTACTATACCATTTTCATCCATCTTGTTTCTGAATACCCATTTGGTGTCTATTGGATTCTTTCATTTAGGCTTGGGTACCAGCTTCCATACTTTATTCCTTTCAAATTGGTTTAGCTCCTCCTGCATAGCTAAAATCCAATCAGTATCTAACAAGGCTTCTTCTACCTTCTTTGGTTCTTCCTTTGACAGAAAGCTACTGTATAGACATTCTTCTTGAGTTGCTCTCCTGGTTTGAACTCTGGAAGAAACATCACCAATAATCAGTTCAAATGGGTGATCTTTTGTCCATTTCCTTGGTTGAGGTAGACTAGCCCTAGATGAAGAGACCTCAATGTTGTCTTGATGTGTGGTTGAGTTTTGATTGCTAGAAACTCCCCCTGAGTTTGTGGATCTTTGATTTGAGATAGGGGTACTTTCTATGGGTGATCTGCCTTGACTTCCTGCTCCTTTTGATAACCCGACGGATGGTGAATTTTGAGTACCAACGGATGAGGCAGGTTGTCTTCCGACGGATAATACAGATTGCCTTCCGACGGATGAAGCATTATGTAACTCGACGGATGTTGAGTTTTGTGCTTCATTTGTGGTAGATTTGTCTGCATTATCCTTAGACACTGTTTCTTGATCACTCTCATCATCACTGACCATCTCAACATTGTCGAATTTGAGGCTCTCATGGTAATCTCCATCTTTTAGTCCTTCAATCTTTTTATCATCAAACACAACATGTATAGATTCAACAACAATGTTGGTTCTTAGATTGTAGACTCTATATGCTTTACCAACAGCATATCCAACAAAAATTCCTTCATCTGCTTTAGCATCAAACTTCCCATTTTGATCAGTTTGATTTCTCAGAATATAGCATTTACAGCCAAAGACATGAAGAAAGTTTAGAGTTGGCTTCTTATTCTTGAACAATTGATAAGGTGTCATGCATCTTGCTTGATTAATCAGAGAGATGTTCTGAGTGTAGCATGCAGTGTTTACAGCTTCAGCCCAGAAATATGTTGGTAATTTTGATTCTTCAAGCATTGTCCTTGCAGTTTCAATAAGAGATCTATTCTTTCTTTCCACTACTCCATTCTGTTGTGGAGTCTTTGCTGCTGAAAACTCATGCAAGATCCCATTTTCCTCACAAAATGCTCTCATGACATAGTTCTTGAACTCAGTTCCATTGTCACTCCTGATTCTTCTAACTTTGAAATTAGGATGATTGTTAACTTGCCTTATGTGATTGATGATGATTTCACTAGCTTCATCTTTAGACTTTAGGAAATATGTCCAAGAGAACTTTGAGAAATCATCTACAATTACTAGGCAAAATCTTTTCTTAGAAATTGACAATACATTGACTGGTCCAAACAAATCCATGTGAAGCAGTTGCAGAGGCTCTTCAATTGCTGAATCAAGTTTCTTCCTGAATGATGCTTTAATCTGCTTCCCTTTTTGGCAGGCATCACACAGTCCATCCTTTGTAAACTCCACTAGAGGAATGCCTCTAACTAGCTCTTTCCTTACCAGCTCATTCAT
This sequence comes from Apium graveolens, assembly GCF_009905375.1. Classification (NCBI taxonomy): domain Eukaryota; kingdom Viridiplantae; phylum Streptophyta; class Magnoliopsida; order Apiales; family Apiaceae; genus Apium; species Apium graveolens. The sequence continues at coordinate 227,706,424 of NC_133656.1, read as the reverse complement.
AGTCTTGAAATTTAAATGAGATAGCTTCTTGTGCCATAGCCAACTTTCATCTTGACTTGCTTTGCTGAGAAGACAAGTTACAGATTCTGCTTTAGTTGAGTTGAAGTCAGCTAGATACACATTTCCTCTTCTCACACCAGTGAGAACCACTTTGTTGTTTTGATTATTGGTCAGCTAGATACACATTTCCTTGGACCTTGGATCTATCTGCAATTTTGATTTGGCCTTGGTTGCCACATGATTTGTCCTTTCTTTTATCACAATGCCTTTAGCCGTAGGAAGTTTCTTTTCAGCAACAGAAGCTTCAGATTTGGAGTTGACCTTTTCTAACTTAAGTCTAGCTTCTTCTTCCATTAGACTCTCAAAGTCCATTCCTGGATTTTCTTTCAGAAATAACTGTCTTGAAATTTCTTCATCAAGTTCCAAAAGTTCATCAGAACTTATCCTTTTACCAGTATCAGAAGTTATTCTTCTCCCAGTATCAGAACTTGTTCTATGACTTGTAGTTCCAGCTCTACTTGATGAGAGACCTCCACCTTGACCACGACCTCCACCCATTCCAGAGTTTCCCGGGTCATTACCATCATCTTTTTTCTTCAGTGTTTTATCAGGTTTGTATTTGGACTTAATTACTTTCTCCCCCTTTTTGGCATCAGCAGGTAAAAGAAGAGAGAGAAGTAATTCCACTGAGGATTGGATCTCATTGAGTTGAGATTGCTGAGAATTTTGATTTTTCAAAATTTTATCAATCTGAGACTGTTGCTTCTCTTGGGTTTTCTCAATGTTGGTAATTTGGTCAAAGGAAGGTTTGAAAAATCTTTTCTTGTCCAGCTTGACAACTGTATCTTGCTGCATTAAGGTTTCTTGAATCTTGTCCACCTTGGCCTGAGTTACAGACTGTTGATCTTGAAGGTGTCTTGTAGTAAGTGCAGTAACTCTTAGTCGTGTCTTGAAATCTTCATTGACTAACAACTCATCAGCTTTTGCCAAGTGATCAGCAAGAATCTTTTCAGTAGGAACAAAGGTAACTGAGTTCCACTCCTTAGTCCACTCCTGTCCTCTAGGAGTTTCACTCCAAGGTACTGGTGCTTCCCCTGTAACAAACTTTTTGACTATCTCAGCCTTTAAAGAAGCTTGCAGAGGTGCATGTCCAGAAGGACCAGCCGCATCAGCATCTAAATTTGTAGCAACATTACCAGTAGCATCAACATTTGCTGCATCAGAACTTACAGAGTCAACAGCTTCAGCATCTTCTGATAAAAGAACAGTATGAGAAGCTATGGAGGCTTCAACATCATCCTCTAAGGGCTGATCTCCAACTAAGTTCTGATCAACATCCATATTCTGATGATCACCTAAAATCTGATCTTCAGTATCTAGATGCAGAGAAGGTGTTGTAGGCAATTCTGGATTAAAATCAGCATCAGGAATTGGTGTTGTTGGTGGAGTGACATGAGTTGTTGGAGCTTCTAGATGCAAAACTTGAGGCACTTCCAAGTTATGAATGTCAATTTCATCACTTGGCCCCTGGGTATCAGCATTTCCTTGAGTAGATTCTGGCTCATGTAGTGGTGAGTGATGAGTGGCATGAGGGTCAGAATCAGCACTAGGAGAATTGTGAGCTTCAACATAGTCTTGTGAGATCAGAGATTCCTGATCTCCTTCCTTAGCTGCTGCTTCCATTCCTTTACCTGAATCTTCAGGCCTTTTTGCCAATATTTTGAATATTTTAGCTTTTAAGGTGACTTTAGGAGCTGTATCATCAGTATTATGCTTTCTAAGCCTTTTTAGAGGCCTAGAACTCCAAATATCATCATCCTTCTGAGAAGAGACCTTCTCAGCTTCTTTAACAACAGGTTCTGATATAGGAACCTGTTCCTCAGCATCTGATTCATCTCGCAGAATAAATCTCCTTCTCTTCTGTTGTGTCTGAGGTACTTTCTTAGTCCTCTTAGGTTTGGAAGATGAAGGCTGCACTGTAGGTTCTGATGGTCGAGGTTGAGAAGTTTGTGGTGGTTGAGTAGAGGTGGTAGGTGCTGATGGATGAGGTTAAGATGGTTGAACATCAGGATATAATGCAGTGTACTTAACAGGATCATAGGTTATTAAGGCTTGTTTGACAGATAAAGGAATTAAGAGGGGTCTTAACACAACCTTCTTATTATCAGTAGATAATAAGTCAGTAAAAGCACTTTTAGCTATTCTGAATGATGAAATTAATTCACCATAACCTTGGGGCTTATTATCACAACAGAAACTATAAATAAGCTAACAGAATCTAGCAAAATAAACAGTAGATCTATCTTTATTCATTATGTCCCCAATAAAACCTAAAACATCACTTGCATAGTCAAAATCAGTTCGATTTATAAGAGCATACCCGATTTGTTGGCTGAATATGGGAATTGCATAAAAATTGGAACATTTGTTTGCAAAAGCTTTAGTTATGCAATCAAAGAAGAAACTCCATTCCCTCCTTATGAAATATCTCTTCAACTGGCCCAGCTTTGCCAATGTTCTTTCATATCCCAAATTGGCCATCATGTTTTGAAGAACTGACTCGTCAACAGTATAATAGACACATTTCTCAGGTAGCTGCAGTGTTTGTCGAACCGTAGACAATGTTACAACATACTCATCCTCCCCAGATGAAAAAATAATACTTGGGGACCCTTAAGCACCACCATCATCATACACACCGCTTCTCCAGAACTCCAGTACTTGAGTACTAGAAACTGCTTCGGGTTCAGTCAGAGCATACCCAATATTAGAACTAGCAAGAAAGTCTTGAATGAAGTGAAGTTCAGAGGGTGCTTCTGACTTGCTAAGAATAGCAGAGAAGTTATTAGGAACAAACGTTGCTCCATCGAAGATTATGTCCTTCAGTGCCATGAGAATTTGTGAGAAAGAAAATTGTATGTAAGGTGTTTGAGAAAATGTTTGTATGAAAAATCGTCAGTAGATGAGAGAGTATAGAAGTAAAGAGAGAGAGATAAAATATGAAAGTAAATAAAAGATTTTACAATCTTTTCTCTCTTTTACTTATACACGGTAGAAAAAGTAACCGTTGAGACACCTGTTAGACATGCAGCAGTAAAAGATATTTAATGGGCACAGGTATTCAGTAATCATTACTTATCACATGCAGTTTTTCTAGGAAAAAACCGTTCCACTTACCAAGTAATCCCATTAATCAAGGTAGTTCAGTTTTATTTTAAAATTTAAAACTGTTCCCACTTAATAAATTTTTTATCACTGCGTGACCAATATTCTAAAAAAAATGACCAATGAGAGAATGACCATTAATAAACCAAGTAAACAAAAACTTCCACGTCAGAATCATAACTTGATTTGTATCAGAGCTAAAAAGGTCATCAGAATATGGTTAATATCATGATTTAAAATGTTATCAGAATATCAAACGACTCAGAGACAAAATCTTGCATAAATATAAAATTTCATTAATATATTGAGCAAATACATTTCATGAAATTTAAATTACATGCTTAAAAGTACAAGATTGTCCTAAGCTACAAATCCTAACATCAACAGCTTTTGTCCTAAGCTAAGAAGCCAGACAAAGCGGACAGTGAAGAGAAACAGGGAGCATAAATTATTTCTTCTTCCTACTCTCAACAAAAAGAACAACAAGACGAATAATACGCTCCTGCTGTCGGAGAGCTTCCAGCCGTTCCTCTTCCAGTCGCTCAAGATGGCGATGGTAGTCCATGTGTCATGGTTCAGAACTAAGTTGTAATGAACCATGGTTGTGATGAGTGAAAAAGAAATGAGTTTGAGAGAAAATGAGAGATGTGTTGGCTGAAATGAGGTGTTGGTTTATATAGCCAATAGAATGCCAAGAGACGCAAGGAAAATTGAATGGTTATAGGTAGAAATAATTCTACCTCGTCTCCCTAGACTGATGAGAATAAAAACAGCCATTGGAAGTTTAAAATAGGATTTAATGCGCACATGAAACAAGTAAAAATCACTGTGCATAGACGTGTACCACTAACCCAAATTATATTGACTGTTAATATCTCACCCAAACATATTCTGATTTTAAATAAGACTGTTTCAGATTTTAACCACAAATAAGTCAAGTAAAGAATCAGAGTTTAATATCAGAACTTAGACTTATATTAGAACTTAACAGTCATCAGAACATAATTTCTTAACTCAAAAAGTGAATGCCTATTTCTGTAATTCTTCACACAAATTCTAATTTCGTTTCTTCAAAACTTAATCATTAGAACTTCCATCATAACTTGTCCTCAGAATTTATGTAACTGACACTTAAACGTTTATTTAAAACAATATTTATCACCACAGTAATTTTTATCATTCATATGGAGTGTATGTGTGTGCAGTAAGCTAAATATCTGATTAAGATTAAAGTCTGATTTACTTCAATACATCTTAGAAATAAGGCATAACTAAGAACTTTGCTCAAAATCTATCATGATTCTGAAGTCTACTTTAGAATGAGTTCATGCATGAGTCCACCTCAACTGTTTTGTGCTTATTTTATGCATCTTTTGAAATTCCATTTTACAGTGGCTTCTCAGTGTAAGTGAGTCACGACTGCTTATCAGAATTTATGCTATTATCAGAGTATTTCTCCAGTAATCATAGAGTGTGAAAATTCACCAAGAAAAATATTTATTTTTGCTTTTTTGATGCATATTACATAATACCAGCAATGCACTTGGGTCTTCCCTTCCACAGTTTTTACTCTAGATCTCAAAGGAGTACCTGATTTTTATTTCTTTTTCTTTTCCTTTTCTTTTGATAAGTGAGGATTATCAGCACTTAGTATATTCACCAGATTTACTAACATCAGAACTTAACAGATGAGAAGCATTATTCTAGTTTTTGACTTAGTAATAAGATAGACAAAGTAAACTTAACTAAGCTCAATATCAGAATTTGCTTGTGTCAACAGATTTCCACATAAACAATTACTTCAAACATGGGATTTGTTAGTATATTAAAGACTACTAGGTCAACATCTAGCATATTTATCCTCATTGGATTGAATAATCACAGAAACATTCATATCACTATCAGAGTTTAGAAATTCACATAAGACAACAATTATTATTTAAGCAATTTTCAATTAAGCACATAATACACAAAGATGATAATATCTGTAAATACTGATTATAAAATCTGATGCATCAGAACAAAAACTAAGCAGATTTAGAGAAAGAACCTGAAACCATTCCAAGTTCATTTACCAATCTCGTAAAAGTAGCTTCACACAGTGGTTTTGTGAAGATATCTGCTAGTTGTTGATCTGTTGGAACAAAGTGCAATTCCACTGTACCTTCATCCACATGTTCCCTTATGAAGTGGTACCTTATGCTGATGTGCTTTGTCATTGAGTGTTGAACTGGATTACCTGTAATAGCAATAGCACTTTGATTATCACAATAAATAGGGATTTTAAAATATGTTAACCCATAATCCAGTAACTGATTTTTCATCCAAAGAATCTGTGCACAACAGCTTCCTGCAGCAATGTACTCTGCTTCTGCAGTTGATGTAGAAATTGACTTTTGTTTCTTGTTAAACCAAGAAATCAATCTACCTCCAAGAAATTGGCAGTTTCCACTTGTGCTTTTCCTGTAAATTTTGCAACCTGCAAAATCTGCATCTGAGTAACCTATTAGCTTAATGTCTGATTCTCTGGGATACCACAATCCCAGATCAGTTGTTCCCTTAAGATACTTGAAAATTCTTTTCACAGCTGTTAAGCGAGGTTCTCTTGGATCTGCTTGAAATCTTGCACAAAGACAGGTAGCATACATGATATTAGGTCTACTAGCGATTAGATAGAGTAGAGAGTCAATCATACCTCTGTAATCAGTAATATCTACAGATTTACCAGTATCCTTATCCAATTTTGTTGCAGTGGCCATGGGAGGGATGCACTTGAACAATCTTGCATTCCAAATTTCTTCAGCAAATTTTTGGTGTACTTGGTTTGACAAATAAAAGTGCCTTCTTCATTCTGCTTGACTTGAAGGCCCAGAAAATAGCTAAGTTCCCTCATCATACTCATTTGATATCTTGACTGCATCAGTTTGGCAAACTTCTTGCAAAGTCTGTCATTTGTAGAACCAAAGATGATATCATCAACATATATCTGAACCAAAAGTAAGTCTTTTCCATGGTTGAGGTAGAACAGAGTTTTGTCAATAGTTCCTCTGTTAAATCCACTTTCCAGAAGAAACTGAGCTAAAGTCTCATACCATGCTCTTGGAGCTTGCTTAAGACCATAAAGTGCTTTATCAAGCCTGTAGACATGATTTGGAAATTTGGAATCTATAAAGCCTAGAGGTTGTTCAACATATACTTCCTCTTCCAATTCTCCATTGAGAAAAGCACTTTTTACATCCATTTGAAAGACAGTAAACTTTTTGTGAGCAGCATAAGCCAAAAATATCCTTATGGCTTCCAATCTAGCAACTGGTGCAAATGTTTCATCATAATCAATTCCCTCAGGTTGAGAATATCATTTTGCAACCATCCTTGCTTTATTCCTTGTAATTATGCCATCACTATCAGTTTTGTTTCTGAACACCCACTTTGTACCAACAATAGATCTGCTTTTTGGTCTTGGCACTAGGGTCCAGACTTTGTTTCTTTCAAATTCATTTAACTCTTCCTGCATTGCTTGCACCCAATCAGCATCTTGAAGAGCTTCTTCCACTTTCTTTGGTTCAGTCTGAGAAAGAAAAAAGAATTATAGAGACATTCACTTGAAGTAGCTATTCTAGTTCTGACACCTGCATCAGGATTTCCAATAATTAAGTCAGGTGTATGTGATTTAGTCCACTTCCTTGCAGATGGAAGGTTTTCTCCAGAACTGGACGCTCCCCCATGATCCATACTATTTTCATCAACATTTTCTGATGCTCCCCCTGAAACTATGCTCTCTGAGTTGGATCCTTCAGAAATTGAGTTTTCAGAATTATCAGAACTTGGCTTATCAGAACTTGATGAATCAGAACTTGAAGAGCCAGCTGTATGTTCTGATGCTTCTTGAGATGTGGTTGTATCTTCAGTATGCTCCCCCTGCACAGGTGCATCTTTCTTTGGCGTAGTCACCACAGTTTCAATAATATCAGAGTTTAATCCATCAGAGTTTGTAGTATCAGGATTTAGACTGTCAGGATTTTCAGTATCACAATTTAAGTCTTCATTTTCAAATCTTAGTTGATCATGATCATTGAAATCTTCAAGTCCATTAATCTTCTTATCATCAAAGGAGACATTGATAGATTCCATGACTACCCTTGTTCTTAAATTGTAGACTCTAAAGGCTTTTGTGGAAAGTGGATATCCAACAAAAATTCCTTCATCAGCTTTTAAATCAAATTTGGATAGCTGTTCAGGGTGAGTCTTAAGAACAAAACACTTGCATCCAAATACATGAAAATACTTCAGATTTGGCTTCTTTTTCTTCACCATCTCATATGGTGTCTTTCCATGCTTGTTAATGAGTGTTGCATTCTGAGTAAAACAAGCAGTTTGCACAGCTTCAGCCCAAAAATAGGTTGGTAGCTTTGCTGTTATTCCCAAAGAACTAACAATGAGATTTACAGAAGGGGGGTTGAATGTAAATCTCAAAACTTTTTCAAGTTTTGAGCAGTTTCAAAGGCTAAGTGTTTTGATGAACGTTTGTGTGTGAATTGTTTTGGGCAGGTGCAGACAGATATATATTCAAAACACAAATCTAAAGAACACAAAGTCTTTTAAAAACTTTTCTGGTGGATTTGTTGTTCCACCACAGATGTGTATTTCAGAAAATCTGTGATTCAAAAGAATTGATTACAGCTGCGTCCTAGTACAAACTAGATGATTTTCTCTCTATGTTTTTCTAAACAGCTCTGAAAAATTTACCATCTAATTACTAGCTGCAACTTGGTTTATATATCACCAAGTTTACAAGTGAAGACAAAAGTTCAAATACAATTAAAAAGATTCTTCACATATTTCTTCTTCATTTCTCTATCCAATGCAATCTAGGATAATATGTGAATCTTTGAATACTTCCTTGTTTGCACCAGAATGGAAATGCTGCATTTTCTTGATTCCTCAAAGAGGCTACCACATTCCAATTATCTCTGTCAACCCATATGCCTCTCTTAGCTTATGAATTGTCACTGTCAACTGCTATTAAACTGAGCATCCGTTGAAGCTTTCATCCGTTGATGGCTTTATCCGTTGATGTATTAGCAATTGAAGCTTTATCCGTTGATGCACTCATCCGTTGATGGATGTTATCCGTTGAAGCTTTAGAGACATCCGTTGAAGCTTTGTTTCTCATCCGTTGAAGGCCTTTAATTTATCAGTTGATACTACTTCACTTATACAAAATTACAAGGCATAAAATATTTACAATTGACCCTCCTATTTGCATATCCACCAGTAGTCAACATGACTTATAATTTCCCACAATCATCTAAGAATTATAACTTAAATACAGAAACTGAAATGTGCTACAATACTAAACTTATTTCTAAGTAAAGCTACTACATCAACGGATAGCCAGAATGGTCTTATCCGTTGAGGCTACAAACACTAGATTTCTACTTAAGTGTTTTGTTTAACTTATCATCAAACTAATTCACATAATCCTAACATTTGCTTCATCAAGCATAGTTCGTGCAGCTTCAATAAGAGTTCTATTCTTTCTTTCAACAACTCCATTTTGCTATGGAGTTCCAGGAGCAGAAAATTCCTGCTTGATTCCATGGTCTTTGCAGAACTCTTCCATGATCAAATTCTTGAACTCAGTGTCATTATCACTTCTTATGATCTTCACAGAATCTTTGACCAATTTATCCAGTTGCTTGACATGATCAATCAAGATAGATGCAGTTTCACTTTTTGTATGCAAGAAATAACCCATGTGTATCTGGTGAACTCATCTACTATGATAATAGCATATTTCTTCTTTGCAATAGACATGACATTCACAGGACCAAATAGATCTACATGTAGTAGGTGATAAGGCTCAAGAATTGATGATTCAGTCTTGCTCTTGAATGAAGATTTTCTTTGTTTTGCCTTCTGACATGAATCACAAAGGCCATCAGGAGCAAACGCTGATTTTGGCAGTCCTCTCACAAGATCTTTCTTGACTAATTCGTTTATATTGTTGAAATTTAAATGAGAGAGTTTCTTGTGCCAATTCCAGCTTTCTTCAATTGATGCTCTACTCAACAGACAGATTGCAGAACCATCATTACTTGTTGAAAGCTTGGCTTTATAAATGTTACCACGCCTGTATTCTTTCAGAACAACTTTGCCTATAGATTTGCTTATAACTTCACAGTGTTCTTCAAAGAAATCCACATGATAACCTCTGTCACAGATTTGACTAACACTCAGCAGATTGTGTTTAAGTCCTGAGACCAGAGATACTTCTTTAATGCTGACATTCCCAAGATTGATATTGCCATATCCCAGTATTTTTCCAATGTTGCCATCTCCATAAGAAACACTTGGGCCAGCTTTCTCCACAAAGTCTGATAGCAGGGCTTTATTTCCAGTCATATGTCCTGAGTATCCACTGTCCAGAACTAGGATATTTTTCCTGTTACCCTGCAATCACAAAGACCACTAATGATTAGTTTTTAAGGACCCAGACTTGCTTGGATCCTTTGGCCTTATTAAGTTTGTTAACATTTGCAGCGGATTTAGCATCAGAGTTTATGTTAACATTTTTCTTATCAGCATTGACACTATCAGACTTTGTATCAGAACTTACACTAGAAGGAACAATGCTAACTTTCTTTAAAGAAGGTTTTATTTGATAATAATCATAGTTCAAACTATAATATTCCTTACAAGTATAAATGGAATGCCATAAACTACCACAATGAAAACAAGGATTTTGTGGCCTATATCTAACAGACTGACTCTTAACTCCTGACTTTGAAGGTAAGGAGTTTATGTTCTTATTCTTCCTGCAAAAAGAAGCCAGATGGTTAGAACTTCCACAGTTATGACATGTTTTTCTGGGAGCATTAGGAACAGGCTTATAATCATTGCTTTTATTCACACCTTCCTTTCCATTCCTATTTTTCCTAGGTGACTTTATCTTGTTTACATTCTTAACATCTTTCAGCTTATGCTTAAGATGCTTCTTTGTCATTAAGCCTACGTTAACTTCAGTTGTCTTTTCCTGTTTTAGTTTGTCAGAAATTAATTCCTCTTTAACTTCCGATTTCTCAGTATCAGACTTTACAGCTACAAACTTAACAGGTTTTAACTTTGGCTTTTGTTTAACAACTATAGGCTTAATTTCTACAGTTCCTTTATCATTCTTATCATCTCCATAACCTAAGCCCTCTTTCCAGTTTCCACTACTTAACAAATTCTGAGTTGTTCTGCCAGAGTTAGTCCAAGTCTTGATAATCTCTATTTCCTTTTCTAACTCGGTCTTTAGAGATTCATTCATTTTAAGTACTTCATCCCTAACATAGAAAGCATCATCTCTATATTTTTGAGTTTGATGGAACATGACTAACTCTTTTTCTAACTAATCATTCCTCTTTACAAGATTTTCAGAAGTTAATCTTTCACATGTTAAATTTTGATCTCTATAACTAATGAACATGGTTTTAAGATATCTTCTCAACTCATTAATGTCATCAGTATGAAAGGCATAAGTAGTTTGAGGTACCTTTAACTCAGCAGCTTCAGAACTGTTATCAGTATTTGCCATCAAGGCATAGTTCACCTCACTTTCAGAATCTGAAGTGTCTGTCCAGCTTTTCTTCTTTGTGACAAGAGCCTTGTCTTTGTCACTCTTCACTTTCTTACAATCAGGAGATATGTGGCCTTTCTCACCACAGTTGTAGCATTTGACATTTGTGTAATCTTCTCTGTCAGACTTCCCTCATTTGCCTTCAGATTTTATGAAACTCTTCTTATCAGAACTTGCACCTTTCCTGGAAAACTTCTTTCCCTTTCTGAATTTCCTGTATGCAATCCTTGTGATTCCTTTCACCATAGGAGCACACAGTTTCATCATCTCTTCATCATCATCCATCTCAGGCAAGCTTTCAGTTTCTGAGTCATCATCACTATCAGAACTTGATGACTCAGTATCAGACTTTGTGATGAGCGCTTTTCCCTTGCCTTTCCTTGAGGTAGCTGCCTTGGGGGATTCTTCTTCAGCCCTAAGAGCAACTGCCCTTGACTTTCCTCCTTTTCTCTTGCTTCTTTGTTCCATCTCAAGTTCATGAATCTTGAGCATCCCATAAATTTCATCAAGAGTTGTTTCTTCAAGATTATAGTTGTCTCTTATAATTGTTGCCTTCAAATCCCAACTTTCAGGAAGAGATAACAGGAATTTAAGGTTTGAATCTTCAAGATTATTCTCCTTATCAACTAGTGACAAATCATTCAAGAGTTTGACAAATCTGTCATATAAATCAGTCAATGACTCATTAGGTTTTGAGTCAAAGTGTTCATACTCTTGAGTGAGTATTGTCTTTTTGTTCTTCTTAATCGAATCAGCTCCCTGGCACCTTGTCTCCAAGGCATCCCATATCTCCTTTGTAGTCTTGCAGTTAATTACCCGGTTTGACATTACATTATCAATGGCACTATGCAGCAAGTGTCGTACCTTAGCATCCTTAGCAATTGATGCGATATCTTCAGCAGTGTAATCACTCTTCTCCTTTGGTACAGACTTTGCTGCTTCACCTGCAACTACAACAGCGAGTTTTGTTGGCTTGTGAGGTCCTTCATTGATTCTGTCAAGATATTCTGGATCTGTAGCTTCCAGAAACATAGTCATCCTCACCTTCCATATGGGATATTCAGATGGTTTCAGTATGTGAACTCTAATAGCCTCATATCGACTATGGATTTGAGTATTTGGGGGTTCTTCAGTTTTGGTGGGCTTGGTTGGAGTTTCTGCTTCAGACATGATTGTTTTTGGATCTTAAACTGTTTGTGTGTTAACAGATAGGCTCTGATACCACTTGCTAGGTCACACACACTGTAGAAGGGGGTTGAATACAGTGTATAGCACAATCAAATCGAATTCAAAGAACACAAGTAACAGAAAACAAACTTTATTAAAATCTGTTACAATGTAGAACTGTCATCTCTCAGTGATGAACAAATATCACGAGAGCTGCTAGGGTTACAATGAATAATATTCTCGATAATGATAACACATATAGTGTAAACCCTATGTCTGTGTTTATATATCACACAGTTACAAGATAATCGCTAATTGATATGGAATATAATTATGCTTCCTAAAATATATCAATCAGTTATCTTTTCTTCCAAGTATTACATTCTTCATAGAATTCCTTCTTCATGCATATCTCTTCTTACGTTTGTCTTGATCTTCTTTCATTTCAATCAGCTGCCTTATCTGAAAGTTTCTTTAAGTCCTGATATTATCTCCTGATAAATATCTCCTGAACCTTAAGTACTGATAATTTAAGTTCTGACTTCAGTATAAGTGCTAATTTCAGTTAAGTACTGATTTGTTCTGTTCAAGTAAGATCTAAAAATTAAACACAAATCATATTAGACATGACATTATCAAATATATCTAACACAGTTGCTGATCCAAATTTGGATTTTTGGATCACAAATATTGGAGATGGCCTTATATACCCAACCAGTTTTTTTTGAATTATAATATAACATGTATGTGTTTGGTTAAGATATTATTGTTAATATTCATTTATCATTGATTTAATACCATCAATTTATGCCTCAATTTAGGTATGGTACATGCCCTTTTAATTATTATTACATAATTACATTTATTTAATCATTATAGAAATATTAATTCTTTTTTTTTGTTTCCGATCATTTTATTTGTAATATTATGATTATTAAAAAAATCCATTAATGTTTTCAACTAAAACACGCTATTTTTTCTAACCAAAAAATCTAATTTTCAAAATGTATCGCGGACAATTTTATTTAGTAAAATAAAATAATAATAATAGTATTACTTATTGAATTAAAACAATTTTTTTTTATATATTTTTCTCTACCAAAACCTCTAGTTTTTTAAAAGTATCGGGGGCATTTCTACTTGGTAAAAATATAATACAATAATTTATTACTATTTACTAATTAATTACTTCTTTCAGTTAAAATACATTACCTTTTCTGCTATTTTGACAAAACTACCCATTTTTTCAAGAAATATTATAATAACGGGTTTTCTAATGTGTGCCCAAGGGCACACAATAAATACTAACTCTCATGAGTTTGGTATATTTTGATTGGTCTTCTGATTATAAATATTGATGGACCCCATGCATTTGCAACAACTGCACCAATAAAAATGTACCAAATTTATAAAATTAAGTGCTTATTGTGACATTAGAAAGACCGTTACAATAATAAATTAATAATGACTATAACAAAGTAGCCCATTTGTTACGCGTTGCGAGGCTTCCTGCTTTCATGATTTCTAGACTCCTCCGTGGATTGTGTTGGAGAACCCGTACGATGTTTCTTTGAGTTAATGCAAAATGCCATTTTTAAAAAAAAATATAAAACAAATACCAAAAATACCATAATGGCTATAAATTTATAATTAACCCATTTACCTTTAAAAATTTATATATTTTTTAAAAAAGTATCACAAATATTTAGGTATATATAATTATTATCGAATCATATAATTTAAAAAAAAAAATAACCAACAAATTTTATTTGTTAAATAATATATAATATTTTTAATAATAAATATCAAGAAGCTAAAATAGCTTGTACATCCGGGGTAATACGGTCCAAATATCGGTGCCCCAGGGGGCGGAAATACTTGGGGAAAAAGTATTACCGTTAAGTAATTTCCAATCTCGACTCAAATATGAAAAACCTCCAACTCTAATTTCCCTCTTACAAATTCTCTATATATTTACACTCCCGCGGGCACTCAGATTAAATTATTCTAAAGCGGGGCTCTTCTCTTTCTCCTGGTAACAACAATACACAAACTTGTTGAGTTAAAGCCAAGGGTTTTGTAGGGTTTTTTATTTTCTTGTTTGATTACAATGTCGAAAGAAGGGAGGATTAATCTGCCTCCTGGATTTCGTTTCAAGCCTAGAGATGATGAACTTATCAATTTCTATCTCAAGCCAAGAATTATGGGACGAAAATTACCCTGTAAAATTATCAATGATGGTGTTCAAGTTTACGCTCCTGATTCTACTCCTTGGCTGTTGTTTGATATCAACGATCCTGATTCTTGGATTGATTCGATAACGAACGCGGAGAAGACTCTTTATGTGTTTACGTCGTTGTCCAAGATAGCTGCTACTCATTCCAACAACACTACTTCTAGAACCAGAAAAAATACGAGTAAAAGGGCTGGTTGTGGAACCTGGGTGCAAAGATCACAGCGTCTTCCGATTATTGATCGGAAGGGTAATTTGATCGGGGGGAAACGAATGTTGAATTTTGAGATTCATGAGGCTGAGTATGATCTTGACAAGGCTGTGTATTTCAAGATGCATGAGTACTCTTTGTGGGGTGTTAATCAGGATTTGGGTTCTAAAGGTGGTGATAATCTTGTTCTTTGCGAGATCACTTTTAATCCTTCCAAGAAATCTCATTCTAAGTTGGTTATCAATAGTCCTGATCAAGTTTCAAAACAAGGCCCTAAGCCCCGATATAAGAAACAGTGCAATAAGAATGTTGATGGAAGCAATACTTTGAGTAGTAATGTTTGTGAGGAAAGTACTAGTTCACATCCAGGAAGTTTAGTCGCGTTAGGTGGTGGTGATGGTAGTGGTAATTGGGCTGGTAATCCTTATGACATTAGTGTTCAAAACTTGGATGAGTTTGGCGGGGTCCTGTGTTCTGCTGACCAACACGGCGAGGGCAGTGAGGATCTCTCTCTCGAGTTTTACAATATAGTTGGAAATTCATCAGAAAGTGTGCCCGTGATGATTAGTAATGTTTACCATGAAAGTACGAGTTCACATCCAGGAAGTTTGGTCACGTTAGGTGGTGGTGTTGGTAGTGATGATTGGGCTGGTACTCCTTCATATGACATTGGTGTTCAAAACTTGGATAAGTTTGCAGGGGTCCTGTGTTCTGGTGACCAAAGCGGTGAGGGCATGTGTTTCGGCTACCAAGATGGTGAGGATCTCTCTCTCGATTTTTTCAACGTAGCTGGAAATTCATCTGAAATTGTGCCGGTGATGAGTAGTAATGTTTACCAGGAAAGTACGAGTTCACATCCAGGAAGTTTGGTTGCCTTATCTTCATATGACATTGGTGTTCCAAACTTGGATGAGTTTGGCGGGGTCCTGTGTTCTGATAACCAAGGCGGTGAGGGCCTGTCTTTCGGTGCCCAGGGTGGTGAGGACCCCTCTGTCGATTTTTTCGACATAGCTAGATATATGGAGGATATGAAGTCCAATCCAGAAGTGGAGTCGGTTCAAGACGGAACTATCAGCGGGCTTGGAAAAA